>NC_138450.1:13600000-14200000 GCF_040668555.2 Bombus flavifrons
CTGAATTTTTTAAACCACTCAAAGCACCGTGATTTACCAAGAGCATGCTCACCGTAAGCTTCGACAAGCATTCGATGCGATTCTGCGGCATTTTTCTTCAAATGGTAACAGAATATCAATGCTGTCCGCAAATCGTAGTTTCCAGGCACAAAATTTGACATGTTCAACGCTATTACAAACTATGCTGTTGTATGAAACTTGTATTGTTCCGAGTCGAAAATGTTTGTGAGATGTCAACAAAGACTTTTGGCATCGATGACGCAGTTTAGTGATAACTACGTTATCAGCTAGGGCCATCTATAGGCAAATTCCGGTTTCATACTTACAGACCTGGTATGCATATACAGACCACTTATGTATATACAGTTGCCTGTTGCGCAGAACCTTAGGCCTCGCGAACGACAAACGAAACAAAGATGAAGTGTTCATCGTGTAATGTAGAAGAACAAGCGTTAAGCAGATAATATGATAAAGCGATGCAAGTACGGTCAGGGAAGAAAGTTCGAAAAATGTTGAACTGCCGTTGGTAACTTGTCGGTACGGTCGAGTGGTTTAGTTTCAGGCAAGACTTCGTCCCAAGTTGTAATGAAAAAAATCAAGAGGCTGGTGTTTAACTTTCAGGCAACTTAGAAATTTTCATAAAAATTTTCTGTAAAAATTACGCGCAACCCTTTATCGAAGTTAATGTAACCGGAAGTGGCTTCGCGAAATTTCCGCACGAACATCGAATCGACCAGTTAACCTCGGTTTATCGTATTTTCAGCGACAAAGCACGTGTATTACTCTGCTATGTGTAAAACGAGTGTGGACTTCTTACAGGCAAACAAGAAGCTTAAAAACAAATGATAAAATAAATTAAATAACCGAGGAAAGGATAAAAAAAGATTACAAAATAAATGAAACTCTAGCAGTATAAATTGTAAAAATTCTGCCCGGTAATGTTCGTTTTATCCACTAAATGGCGTACTAAATTTTGAATATTTTGCATATTTTCGCGTATTATACGCATTTTCTACATTTTTACACGTCCAAACCTATAAACGCATAAATATTCACAGTCTACTTCTGATATCGCGTTGAACTTATATATCTTTCGTATATTACAGAATTTGAACCGCGGTAAAAGTAAAGCACGTTAAAATCGAATATATTTATCACGTCCTTGAAATAAACGAAGGCTGTACGGTTTCTTTGCAACAAAGGAAGGAGCAAAACGTTTCTTAACGGAGAACTCGTTAACCGGCACTTGTAACGGCTGAAACAGCCTGTATTATAAACTCGAGAGTTCTCTTGGGCCGGCTGTTTCACAAGCATATCGATTTTCCATCGAAAGTATAGATCGTTTCACGTGCCTTTCAGATTCGACGACCTCGTTATCGCAGGTTAGGCCAAGCGAATCTAAACTTGGCCAAATTCAAATCGAATTTCCCTTCTGCTTCGTTGCGTCGGTTGATTTTGACGGATTTTCGAGTCAAATACGATCGTTCGCGTATTTTCCTCTCGATACTTCGCCGATTAATCTTCGTCTCGTACTTCTTACTATTTTTGTGTCAAACAAAACGTTCGTTATTCGCATAAATCGTTAGTTACAGTTAATTTTTACTCGTATTTAACTTTTAACTGTCCGCTACAAAACCTGGGAAATTGAGAAAACTCTAAATGGGAATGTAATTTGTCGAGAAATACGAAAGGCCATAATATTTGCGAAATATTCTATATTGTCGAAACATTTGCGAAATAAACTGCCCAAGTCAAATGGATATTACTTAAAAATTCACCAATTACGATTCTGGAGCAACGTATTTTAATTAAATTTCTTGGAAGGAAAACATCGCGGAACAACATTTTTCCAATTATTTCTCATTAACGCGAACTTTCTCAACTTTTCATTCCCTTTTCCCGTACGTTGCCAAAAGGAAATAGAAAAAGCTGCGAGCATACAAAAAGACGTTGAGACATTTAACGAAACGTCGCGCCCCGAAGTGCGAAACGCAAACGTTTCGAGATTGAATGGCGCCTAGCGTTGAATTGCCAGGGACCGGAAAAGGGACCAGAGTTTCCCGCGAGTGTACACGCATCACGTAATTCCGGTTCGAGTTGAAAGGGCGGGTCGACGGTCGAAATGGCGTTGAAACGGCGCGATACAACGAACTCGCGTCTCTTAAGCGCTTAAATTATTCGAAACGCGGCGGAGGGATTAGCAAGCGTCAAAATACTGCCACCAGTTCAATCTGCTTTATAACTGATCGGGTTTAACGGCCAATATGTAACCAATAATGGCGATAACCATGTCGTTAAAAGTTGTCTGTCCATCCGGCAGCTGTAACCCCCCGTTAAAAGTAAATTTGCACTGCAACCACAATGGAACTTGCTGTTGGAACTAGCGCAATTGCGGCGACGTTTCGGTAAATATTTCAAGAACGCGGTTTACGAAAGCTCTTGTTTCGTTTCTGGCCGTATTACAAATATGTTTCGTTCGATTTCGCTCATGCATCGATTTGCTAATCATTTTACTGAACTTTTTTCGAAGGAAATGAATCGAAACGACGTTTTTTTTGTATATTTTTAACACAAGGTTTTACAGTGATTTTACAAATTGATTATATATTTCGCGAATGATAAACGAAGTTCCGCTTTACACTTGGATTTAATCTGCAAGCGAGAAAATTTAATTTTCTTGCAGATTGAAATTTGTTCAAAATTAACTACGCGATGTTTTCTTTGGCTATGAATTTAATTTTCTTTCGTATTACCTCGGTTAGGAATTTTAATCCTTCGCCTTTGGAATTTTACGACGTTTCCAAAGTATCCTAATTATTCCCTATACGAGAAAAGATACTTTCTCCAGATTTTCTGATAACCATCGTACCGTGAATGTTTAGGAACGACAATAATTTTTCATTGTACAGCGAGTTGGAGCTAATTGTAAGTAACGATATAACAAGAGTCATAACCGAGGATGCTGAAGGGATAAGTGTTTTTTCAAGTTGCGAATATCTCATAATCCTCTTCCTAGACGTAATAACCGTAGTATCTACATAACTGCCAAACTTTAAAGTACACATCTTTTCAATAAGCAACCAGCACGTGTAGCATATTGCTGTAATATACCGAATCGTAACATAATACGTTGTTTGTTATTGCGAAAGTGGATTTTCAAATAACGTTTACGAAAGAATAGAACGATAGTCTATAAACAAAATTTCATCACGGTCGTGCTCGAAATAACCGAAAATTAGTTCATGGAGTGGAAATTGCACGGTTTATTTTTTAACGAAATACGCGACCGACTTTCCGTGCAATTATAATGTAATTATCGCGGTGATTACACGGCTGTATAAAACAGTAACGATAAATTCTCGCCGATTCGTATTTATTTTCGCAACGTTAAACTTCGAGTTAATTGGCCAGCTGCCACGTAAATAATTTTTTGAATCAACAACTGAACAATTGCTAGTTTGCCATTAACGCGTGTAACGTAACAACGGTATATTTTACTTTTAGAAGCTACGAGATCGAATAAAAATGAATATTCTTCCTTTAAGATTTCACAATATGTCAATCGTCGTAGAAGGGTTATTAAGTTTTGTCTATTTTGCGCGAGCTTCGTGGTTTAATGAAAAATGAAAACTCGGTCTATTTACTTTTTCGTCGCGTCTACTTTTTAATTAAACGTCATACTATTCGCTTCATGAAGTAGCGTATAGTGATTCAAGCCGTAATTAAGAACTCAAAATCTCTCCCGTAATCCTCGAGTAAATTTGCATACAATTTTTTGATAAGATTAATAAGTACCTTAAGCCATAATTAAAACTTTTAAATTCGTCTTATATTATAGTCACATTGGTTTCACAATACGCTCCTCTTTATTACCTCGCGCTATTGTAACTTCAAAAAGTACCAACAAAAGACCACACAGATTACGTCAAAGGAAGCGAAGTACGATGCAAAGTTTAATCGAAGGTTGAAAATTCACTTCATGCTAATTAACCTTTCTCAATTATTCCAACATTATTAAAATTCAACATAAAGCCGATTTTTCTATTAAATACCACTTACCGCTTGATCTCTCGATCACGTACTCCGTCTATTGTTTACTATTTTGTTTTTGTTTTCCTTCATTAAAAATTCTATACAAATCTTGTTGCTGAAGCTATCAATTATTCTCTTCGATAAAGTTGAAATCAATGATATCGATTATATACGCAATTTAATAATACTGAATTTGATTCGTGGGGATATAAATTAATTTCATTTATTAGAAACTGATAATCGAATAATTAGATGAATAAAAGTTTCTATACGTATAACTTTATCATCGTGAGATATAATTCATTCGAGAACAATACCGTCTTTTCGAATTAACGACACGATTCTACGTCAAATTCATTAATTAAATTTATTCTATATTCGAGATGAAATTTATTCTAATTATTATTCTGAAATTCATAAGCTAAGTCGTTTAAGATTCATTCCCGCTATATTAAAAAATATTTTATATAATAATCGAAGGTTTCGTATAAAAGACGATCCCTGTCAATTTTTGTCGTTCTCCGGAAGAGCAAAAAATATTCTGAAATTCCTAATTTTTGTCAAGAGGATTCCAAATTTGTTAACAAACTCTCTTTTATCCATCAGAGAGTGCCTTGTTATTTAAAAAAAAATCGTCGAGTTTATCAAAGTTATTAAAGATATTTGTTCAATTTTATCCAAGAATTAATTCTTTGATCTTTGAAAAATCAGATATAAAAATTATCTCTTCTATCACTGACATTAAAAACCAATTTCCAGAAAATGGAGCAGAATCACTCTGCTTTTCGATTAAATCAATCGCTACTTTGACGTTATATGATAAAAAATTTAATTTGTTTAATGGAATTAACGAGGACCACATAAGCCCGGACAATTTGCGATTCAGATGCCGCGATACGAAATAAATTAGCGACTTCGCATCCGGAGATGTCGTGGCTTCTTCGCCGGAACATCCAGCCCTCATGGCCCGCTTATAAACCCCATCCCTCCGTTCTCACCATCCTGTCGGTTTAATTTCTCAATTTCGTGCACGAAACTTTTGAAGGATCGTCACGGAACGCCCCAACCGCTGCGAATTATCGATTAGTCCTCGATATACTCAGCTTCCTTACGGTGGATTTACCGAGAGAGCCAAGGGGATGATTAACGAATCTGGCGTCGAGAAAGGGTGGGGAAAGCGTTTTCCTCGAAAACGTGGGCTAGATAGTTTGGATAGGTCGCGAGTTTATGACTGGTAATACGCGACTCACGGCACAGAAAATTAATTACCGAAACGTTCGCAATGTAAATAAGCTTGTGTGTAAGTTGAACGACGAGAGAATATGTTTTTCTCGATGTTGGGATTTGAAAGCGAAGATCCAGCTTCGCAACTAAGATTGGTTTTTGAGATACGGTTACAGGCGATCTTGGCTACAGTTTGTTTAACGAGAAAGTCACCGACTTGTAACAGTTTCCGGCAATCAACTTGAGTTCGAAGTTGATCTCGCGTTTCGAGTTAGAAAAGTTCATCATTTTCTTTGTTAAATACGATCGCTATCCTGAGTAATAGGGCAAGTAATTTCGTTAAGGATATTTCGAATGAGAAATTTTCGAAAGTCGTTCAAAGGATCAACATCGCGTAAACGCAGCGTATACCCAATGTGTATTAGATTGTCCGAAAAGTTTCTTTCGTTTCATAAGGTGATGATAAATGAACAAGTATTTCTGTTTTATATTACTTTATCGAATTACGTATGATCCATTTCGTTATATTTCTATTATTACGTTCGTGCACAATTCAATAAACTAATATAAAAGAAAAAACATTGTGCGTCTATTGTTTCCTTATAAAACGAAAGAAACTTTTCGGACAATCTAATCATCTCTTCTTGCTCAACTTTCGTTGCTGTCCTTCCATCTAAATCTTAAAGTTTGAAGAGACCGAACGATCAACTATCCTCTTTTCAAATTATACAACTTCTTTTTCCTCGACTTGTGGCTCACTTTGTCTATGTCACTTTGATAATGTTCGCTTTACGTAAATTCTCGATACATGTTATTTCACTGCTCGGACTTTGATTGGGAAAGACTCTGCCTGTCGACGTTGGACAAATTCTCTTACTTCTTATTTAAATATAAAATTCGACATACATACTGTAGTATCGTGGACGAAAAGGCCCAAGTCCTTCGATCGAATAGTTTCGTAGAAAAGGCGTACGTGGCGAGCCTGGCCACCAGTGTTTACGGAACACGTGCGTGGTGGGCCTAGGAAAAGGCAAAGGGATGCTAGAACAGTCAGTGTCAGTGGAGAAGCCAGAGAATGTGAATCGAGAAGTCAGAGAGTGCGAGTTGCGTTGTCGAGATCGAGTGTTGCTAGCGTTGTCGAGAGAGTGTGGTCCGCGTGAGAGAGAGGAAGAGAGAGCGTTGGATCCGTTGTGACGTGAGTTGCAAATTAACTATTGATTTGTCTAGATTGTAATACGTTATTGCGATTAGTTCACGTTAAACAACCATCGTTCTTCTGTTTAATCAACGTCTGTACAATCCACTTATTGTAAATGAATCATCGTCAACAATAATATTTTATTCTCGATATTACAATACACATATTCCAAAAACTATTTCTACCTTTTTACGAAATAGACAATGAAGAAAGGAGAAAAGAAAGAGGTAAAAAATAACAGGAAGGTTGAAAGGAATCAGTGACCCGAATTATATCGACGTAACGAAATACAATATACACAGGAAGGAATTAAATATCGCGGAGTAATGCAGTTTCTGAGTCAATTATATTTCACGAACAATAGCTGGCCAACTTTTCTACGTTCACGATTCTGCTAACGATATTACTTGGCGGTTAATAATTCATAATTAGTTATCGCGGTTGTATCGCGTATTTTACGCATCGAGATAAATTATCGTTCGTCCGACTGACTATTAAAAGTTCTGCAGTAATAAATGAAAAAAAAGAAACATAAAGAAAAGGATAGGAAAAAGGAAGTAAAAGAGTAACGGAAATAAAAGAGCAGACTAAACAAAGGGAAAGAAAAAACGCTTGTACGTTACGGTGTCGCGTCGGACGAGTTACGTTTTCCGGCTGACATTTTATTTCGACGTAAATGTGGCGCGCTGCAACGACGTAAATCTAGCCTGTTATAACGACGACGTCGAACATTCTGTAAATTTAATATCGTTCCGTGTCACCGGTACAGCGTCGTTCGTAATCGTTTCGACGATTTTACGGATCGAAAAAAATCCGCGAGTTATAGTCTTAATATGTTTGTCGACTTTGCTTAGTAAGAGCAGATCATATTGACAAGTTGGTCTGGAAAATTCTCCTGCTCTTTCAAAAATTGTTTAACCGCCTGTTACTTAAAATTATGTGTTTTCGAAGTATACCTTAATATAGCGTCATTTTTATTAACGAGCTTCGTTTAGTTTATCTCGCTGTTTGTCTGTCTCCTCTTTGGATGGAATTTTGTAAGCGGAATTTCACCCACTTCCCGTCCAGTTAGAAAACTGAAATTTCCAACATACTCTCATTCCCGACAACGATGCGATATAATTTCAAAAAGTTGATAATTTTTTTTATTGGAAATGATCGTCTGGCTACTTTCTTCCCCATAATTGGGCTCGATGTATCAAGATTAAAAAGTGAAAAATGAAATTGACAACAAATTAAAATAACAAATTAAAAGAAGATGGTTTCTATTTAAAGAAATACTAAAAAGAAGAATACACATAATTAGTAATAAGTAAAATGAGCAGATACGTGAAATTTCACTGATTTCTCTACCGATATATTCCGACTAAAATTTAACCGACTCTTTACATTGACTTACTTTACGACTTCACATTGCTTTTCCTAATTTCGAGATCTTATCTTCCTGTAACTATTCGGAAGTCTTTAATGCACAGTCCCCTTATCTAACGAAATAATTTACCTTAAGAAACAGATAGTGCAACAACGAAACGAAAGACAAACCGCGATCTCTCGCACCCTTAATCGTTACATTTAACTCGATACTGCGATTTCCGGCAAAATAGCCGGTTACATTTCACAAAGCCGGCGATTAGCAGTCCGGAGCACGTCGCTAAAATGTTGTAATACGCTTGGACCTCTCTGTTATCGTTCAATTAGCCGATACAAACGCGTTATCAAACGGTCGTACTATCAGGCCAGCGGCTTGTTAGCGCGCTGGAAATACCGGACGATAACGCGACCATTTGCATTCCGTAGCACGCGAGCTGTAAGTTACTCTAACGAACAAGTGGCCCACAACTGGATTTCGTATAAAAGGATAATAGCGTACATACGTTCACACGCGATATACATAAATATACAGGGTGGTTGGTAACTGGTGGTACAAGCGGAAAGGGGGTGATTCTAAGCGAAAAAAGAAGTGGAAAATATAGAATAAAAATGTTTCGTTTGGGGCTTTGTTTTCGAGAAAATCGACTTTGAATTTTCGCTCGGTACGCGTGCATTTTATCGCGTCTCGTTATAACGGATCTCACTGTAGATTTTTAAAAAAATTAAAAAAAAAATTTTTTTAAATTAAACAAAAGGGAATCACCCCCTTTCCGCTTGTACCACCAGTTACCAAGCACCCTGTATGTAAAGTATTCGTAACAGTACTGATACGTAGAAACATAGTAGCGTTAAAAAAATTGTCTTTTTTTATCGAACGATTTGTTCAACATGGAGAAACGACAGAGACAAATTCGATATTTGATTCTTGGTTTTACCGGGCGCATATGAAGGAAGGAAGGAGACTCGGCCGTTCCTTCGATTCTAATAAATAATTTTTGCGTGCAACATTATTACGTTTAATATTGTTTCGCATCAATCATTCTTGATGAGAGAGAAATAGAAACAGAATGAGTATCGCAGCGTGCATATTGCGTGTTCGCGTGACTCGAATGCGGAGGTTCCTCGTATAACTATACGGCAGACCGTGTAGATTCGAGCCAGTTAATGATTGCAGAAAGAAAGAAGGTGGAAAAAAGAAACGGAAAAATTTCGTGGTTTTTGTTGTAATTTTTAATGAACCGACTGCAGAGACGGAATTTTCAGCTCGTTAATTGGACAGAGGATTTATCGTTTTCGTTACAATGCCTTGAATTTTTTTAATATTTGTCGGAATACGCCAGCTTGACCACGGCGAGGAATTTTTTAAGCAGAAAATACGATTGGCAAGCTCAGCTACAGACAGAGGTTTGATGATTTAAGTTCGTTGCGCGCGAAGTTTGGAAATTTACAGAACACAGTGCGATTTATAAATTCCTCGAGCAAAGAATTGGCTTGTGGACAAGTTAATAATTTACGTAACGGATATCGGGCGAGAATAAGGATGAGAAGAGAGTTGTAACAAAGCAAAGGAATACGAGGGCGCGAAAGAGCAAACGGAAGAATCGCGGGACGATCGTGAGATTTAGCGAATAGCTAAGGAAGATTTTCGGCGAATCTTCGGCAGAGTGGGCCGCAGAGAGACCAGACGTCCCTTTGATGCATTTTCACAGGCAGAGAAAAGGTTCTGGTTAGGATGCAGCTGCAGGATGCATGAAGAGAGCGCGGCTGCTCAAGAATGGGGTCATGAAAGGGAGTCGTAAATTCCGGAAAATTCTCGGCCCACATCCTCCGCTTTAAAGCTTCCTGAACGCGTTAAAATTGCAGGCAGTCTAGCACGATTATTTAACGATTAATCAATGGTCGATTTGGAATTCGGTGAAATTTCGCCACTTGCCGAGATCCCTTTTGTCTCTATATCTCTGTAGAGCTGTGCTTTATACGCGGCAAATGAAACGCGATATTGAACAAAATAGGTTCTTTTTTGCAAAAACACGAGCAAGCTTTTCGCGAAGGATGCGAAGGAGAGGACGAAACGTTTGTAACGATGCAGAGAGTTAATAGGAAATTGAACGGGCCGATTCATCGATGAAAACTTTTCAGTGGTTAACGCTAAAACGCTCGAATGCCATCATTTTTATCATTTTACGAGGATATTCGATCGCAGATGGACTTTCGTGCGAATTATTAAATGGTGAAATATTAAATAAAATGATAAGAAGTATATTCAATATTATAGAATGACAATAACGAAATAAAATAACACTCGATTGGCTCGTTTTTATTATTAAATAAATATCTCACGATTATATTTCATTATGATATTTGCGTTTACGGGCATCGAGAACCGATCGAATAAAAAATTACTTTTTACAACGTTCATGGCAGAATTTCTTATCAGAGGTGTATAAGAAAACGGCGTATAATAACGAAAGGGGTGTTTGTTTTATTATCACTCTCACGAATTGCATCAACGATAATGCACTGCTGCGATGAGCCAGCTGCGCGATCGCAATATTAAATCTCCTCTACTCTTGCAAAGAGCTTCTACGTAAATTTTAAGCGGAGTAGAAGGAAGATTTTTAGTTTTATTACTTGTTTTATTAGATGGTATTCTATTGAAATTTAAAAGTGATACATACGTTTATTTAGTTTCTATCTTTATCGTACTCGTATTATATTTTATATACGCGATGATATTCTTCAGTTTTTTAATCCTTCGCTTAATTTATATAATCGTCCATCAGATAATAATCCATTGGAATAGAAAAATCTATGGCCGGACGACGGACTTTGGAAAAATCTATCAAGGAAAAATCTTCGATGGAACGAAGGACTTCATCAAACACGAAACGAACTAACCCGATAAATCGAGAATCCTCTCGATTACTCACCATTCGAATCAATAAAAACCGTCGAGGTGAAAAATCCTGGAATCACCAAGGAATTAGTAACACGATCCAGTCAAGAAGCTGGTGCAGTTTCACAGTAACGAACAATTTCGATGAAGGATGATCGTAATCCTACTATCCATCAGAACCATTCATCAAACGGTACGTCTGCTTCAACTCGACATGGTAGCGAAAGAGACGTAGAGAGGCAGCTGAAAAATTTCTTCGGCGGAATTCGTTTTCCTTCGAAATTTACGTAGAATCTTCTCTCTTCTTCAAAATTGCTTCGAGGAAAATTTAATATCAGGATCGCCATGGTCGAGATTGTCATTGTTTGTCCCTGCTAATTTTTCAGCGTGAAACGACCTCGTATTGAATACGATCGGAAAATTATTCAACAACGATATAGTTTAATTAGAAGAACTTGTCGCGTGCGTCGCGTTCTATCGTTTGTTCCGCGCGCGACAAAAATATCGAAGGGCTAATGTACGAGGCTAGAGTACAGATTCTGTGAAACAGCAAACTTTGGTACGACTGATTTGTATTTGGAAAAGGGTAGCTTCGGAAAAGAGGAGAAATTTCAGGATCAGGCGTTTCATACGGTACACTCAGGAACAAATATTAGGTCGTCCGAAAAGTTTCTTTCGTTTTATAAGGAAATAATGGATACACAACATTTTCCGTTTTATATTATTTTATCGAATTACGCACGGTCCATTTTGTTCTATCAAAATAAAGATCGCAACGTTCGAAGGATTAGTTTTCATGTTTGTATAAAGATGCACCGTTGTAAAAGACGCGTCTGTAAAAGAAAGACACTTTTCGGACAACCTAATATCAAATAAATAGTCAGCGTTATCAACCCATAAATGGAGAGGCGGATTCGATGAAATCCTAAGAATTTCTATGTATGTGACAATTTGGAAAATACACGTGCATATTATTCCACAATACTTGGAATGTATCGCGAGGTGTAGCACTGTTAACGTAAACGTATGCATAGGTAATTTAAAGACTATGTCAATATGTGTCAATAGCTCACAGCATCGCACTTTATACATTTCTGAGCAGTTTTTATCCACGTGATAAAATTATCTACGTGTACTGTATCTACGTGTATTCATAGAGCATATCATTATCCTTGAAAACATTGTTTCCTTCGATCACTGAAATATCTCGCACGAAGATAAGGCAGCATATGGTCATTGTCTATATAACGAGCATCTTGCGTCAACTTTCTGTCAACCTTCTGTCAACCTTCTGTCAACCATGGACACACACACGCACAACAAACTTTACTAACGGATATTGCACGATATTTTTTCGCGCATATCATGACGGAACAATCGCAAAAATGCACTGTCGCGGCAAATTCGAGCTCTGACTGCCACCAGTAATCGCGTCACGCTGCATATTCACGCGAGATTACATATGCATCCTTCAACCATCGTATGCATATCCGGTGCATGCATAACAAACGTGTGTACCGACATCCTGTTTACCTGACAGATCTTCCGAGGTTACACATCTCCAGAGAATACGTTCCATTATGTCAACGAGATCTTCCTAAACACTCGTTCTCTTGCTTGACGTATTTTTTTTTCTCTCGTTGGGAGAGATCTTGTTAGGGGTGGTTTCATGGTGTTTCGGGAAATTATTCCAGTCACGTCCGAGCCGAAGTTTCTCTTATCGAATTTGCCAACCGCGTCGTCTCGTGCCAGTCAGCCTGTATATTCCGCACTTTTTGGTGAAATCGATTATGGCGGGGAAAATTTTCTCTCGTTCGGCTCGAAGAAGGGGATGTCCAGTGATAAATTTTTGAAAAAAAAAAATTGAAATTTTATTACTTGGATGAAAAAGGGAGGCTTCTCGTAGTATTCGGACCTCTGTCCTTTTACGCGCTGTATTTCCATTTTACGAGTTTTCAAAGTAGTTGCGAATCTTTGGTTCGAACGTGACATAACTCGAAAGTATTAATGTTTTAAGTAAATACAAAGAATCGTATGCAAACTCGTATATTTATGGACGTAACCAAGGACATGGAATAAATAGAAATTAATGGAAAAAGAAAATTTGTTTCAACAAATGTATGTTATATATGTTGTATTATAAGATTTTATACGTGTAAATAAATATACAGGGTGGTTGGTAACTGGTGGTACAAAGCGGAAAGCGGAAAATTTCTTTTTAATTTTTAATTTCTCCATCGAGACAACGATCTACAGTGAGATCCGTTCTAACGAGACGCGATAAAGTGCACACGTACCGAGCGAAAATTCAAAGTCGATTTTCTCGAAAACAAAGCCTCAAACGACAAATTTTTATTCTATATTTTCGACTTCTTTTTTCGCGTAGAATCACCCCCTTTCCGCTTGTACCACCAGTTACCAACCACCCTGTGTATATAGTATATTTTAATGATATGTATATAATTCTTATGCATAAATTTGGTTGGCTGGTACAAATAGTAAAAGACGTGAAAAGTGTACTAAATGATCTTTTGAATTTTACAAACTTCGAATCTAGGAGTTTTCAAATTTTTAATTTGCACATCGTCGGATTCGCGAAATCTAATATTTCCTCCCAGATTACACGTTTACGTGGCCCTTTTTGAATTTCCAAATTCACTCTTTGAAATATTCAACTCAATCTGCAGGCTTAATCAACCTTTACGGACAAAACCAAGAACCAGTCTCTCGATCGAGTACTCAAAGGCTGGATATTAAAGGGCGGCTGGTGCATGGTTTAATTACAACGTCGATTAATACGAACCACCCGGTCTACACTGTTCCACAGACTAGACTACGTTTCCTAGGTTCATCGAGAAATTCTTTTCTCCGCTAACACGAAACGAACGATGACTAATCATCGAACATCCGTAACGTTCGTTTCGTTCTAAATATTCCAACGAAATGTACAAAAGCCGAAGCTTACGTCGTAGCTTTTAAATCGCGTTAAATCACAAACGTCGATCGTTTCACGCTGTAAATTGGACTTAACAAACTTTAACAATTCGTTTTCTTCTACGCTTGTGCACACCTATACATATACATAGTTCTTACACACATAGCTCGTTGCTGCGTGAGGTAACAACGAAATAAAATCCACGGTTTTGGACGAAGTTTCCTCGTATAATAAATCTCGCCGCGTGGAAACGTAACTCGCGAGGATGGTAGAGTTTTTCGTGCACGGGGTTCGAGGAATAGAATGAATAGCTAGCTCGTTCCACGAGTCACCTTCGTCGAATACCTAATTCGCCTTCTTTTCCCGCGGAGGAAAATAAATCGCGGACCCTGCCAACTTATCCGATCCATCAGCAGCGGGCATGATCGAGTTAAAACTCTCGAAACTCTGTTACGTGACGAGGAACAGTCTTTTCCGCCGTTCCTACCTCTGTTTCTGCCTGTTCCTTTTTCCTTCGCTAACGTTCATTTCGCTAGCTGGTCGGCTCGCGTGTGCCTACGTGTGCACGTGTTTCAGATAAACCGACATTCTATCTGCACACAGCGTGTGTCGTCTTATGAATAATGCATACTCAATGGATTAATATTATTTTTCGCTGGCCCGTCGTTATCTTCGCCGAACACCGGTGCAATCGATGTTCGCTATACGCGACACTTCCAACGGATTTTCCTCCGAGTTTTCCATCGAATAGTTC
The DNA here is from genome assembly GCF_040668555.2 of Bombus flavifrons. Lineage (NCBI taxonomy): Eukaryota > Metazoa > Arthropoda > Insecta > Hymenoptera > Apidae > Bombus > Bombus flavifrons. The sequence goes on from NC_138450.1 coordinate 13,614,411, forward strand.
GACCAACGCTGGCTTATACGTCGAATGGTTCCTCGATTTACTTTGTTCTTTAATTTAGCGCGTTAAATTCCCGTCCAGAGAAAGGCGACTAATTTAACGCAGAAAATGTCGAGGTTTAGAAAGTTTCCAGAGAAATTTCACTAGAAACTGTAAGCAAATGTAAACGTCTGTAGCTGAATAAGACAAGGTTTTCTTTCGCAAAGCTAAGATTCACAATACTATTCTCGAAGAACACGATCATTCGGTTAAACGGACCGTAGCTGCGCTATCGGAATAATCCAAAAGCTTCGTTCCGTTAATCGACTTATCCGTGTTCCCAGCAACTTTCCACGATTACGTCGTGTTCGGTAACCCAGCGTACCACGCGTTTCTCACTTTCTCTTCCCTAGAATCTAACACTAACGTTCCATTCACTCTTCGTGATTTTACGTTCTCTCTTCTTGGTTCGCGAGAACGCTGTACAGAAGTTCGGCGAATACCGACCGGTTGGATGTACGGGAAACTTCATAACTCTTATCCCGAACAGAGTCATAATACTTTCAACTGTTTAAGAATCCTCGCTCACACGACCAAAAAGAAGCCAGTGGAAAGTTCCCGACAAGATTTTTAGTTCTCCGCAAGTCAATTACCCTCGAGGTCCGGCTGAAAAACGCGGCAGACTACTAGTTTCTCTGGTAACCACAAGTTAACCCATTTCTTACTTTCAGAAGCAATATGTTTCGTGTATCTGTCGTGGTTTTATTTTTCCTATGTTTCTCGCTATCATTTTTCACTGTGTGATTTCTGATAAACGAGATCTCAACTTCTACTCTTTCGGTTCGATGCTATTAAAAGATCAAGGTCGAGACGATATTTATGGAAAAAAATGTAATTTAGAGAGAATATACGTTTTGTTGGTTTTGTATAATTATTTGTACAGGAATAAGAATAATTTTATATCACGTCGAATTCGGATAATATTTTATACGTATATTCGATTAATATCCGTGAAAATCGCAAAGACCGGGAAAAGTATATTAGAATGAGAAATGAAAGCGTAAATAACTGAAAGAATATCGTAACGTCCGGATAATAAGTATCAATAAATAATAATTATATGTAAATTGCTTCGTTCCGATCTTGTGTAGTAAAAGGGAGAAGTTCAGATATCGAAATTAAAAGATAATTAAAGGATAATTGCGAGAATAATAAAGAAATGAATTAAAAGGGCAGTAGTTAAGATAAAATTCCACAATTATTACAAACATCAATAATTAATAATTCTACATACATAGAAATTGTTTCGTTTCGTATATTCTGTCATAAATAAATCGTGGATTTGTATTTGTATTTGTGGGAAATTTGACGTCGCAAAAATACATATAATATCGAAAAATATAGAAGATATCGATATAATACTCGCTGCAATTTTTAATGGCCATGACAATTCTCTATTTAGGTTCCATTTTTTAAATTATATTCACAAAAACATGAATTTGCATAAATATCCACACTCGCTTATCGTTACGAGTTTCCGAATAATTTCGCCAGCCAATGTACAACTTTTAAATCGAAGAAGACATATTACACGCTACGTTATCGAGCAGGAAAGTATTAACCAGACGATTTCAAATCTTCAGTTCTCCACGTTGAATGGACGTGAATAACGCAGGCTCGAAGTAGGAGCCGGACTGCTGATTCGCTCGTTTATTAGTCTCAAAATGTTGCGGGTAGGCTGGATTCAAACGAGAGGCAACTTTTGTTGTCTTTCGTGGTTCTTCTTCTTTCGTTTTCCTCGGTACAATGTTTTTTCGTCATTATACGAGGCTCGTAGCTACGAATCGAAGACAAAGCAACCAGGAGAATGTTCGGAATGCTTCGGACGGAGATCAGGCTGGTACGGGGGATATCTTTTCCGTGTGTTGTTCTTGGCCAAGTTTCCTCGCAAACGCGCCTGCTCCAGATAATGTTCCAGCACCGGTCGCGTATACCGAAGTTGTCTCTACTTTCAGCTTTCAACGTATCAATATTCCGAATGGTAGTAGCGAAACTTAAGCTCGCTAGACGTCTTTCGAATTTTATATCGATCTTTAATTCTATACATCTGATGCATTTAATAAGAAATATAAGAAATATTGCCACTATGGTAAACGATGTTGGCACAAAAGTTCCTGAAATTCGTAGTATATCAACTTTAAACATGCAGCTCGCAAACTATTTCGCACTTCCAAATTTCCTCTGAATACAAAGGCACCTTTACTTGAATGGCAACAGCAACAAGAATAAAGAAAAAGCGATATAATTTTCAAATTCGTTTATTTCACGCCAGAATTAAATCGTTGAAAATCACGTGGGACAACGAGAGGCTGAGGTGACCGGCATGGTGACGCGAGGATGGCGAATTCAGCGGAGATCAGCTTTGCAGCTTATTGGGAATTAAGCCGCTTAAACGCCTCCGCTCTGAAGGAGCAGCGAACTCGCGAGCGAACCAGCGTCGAGAAAATGCGGTGTTCGTCGAGACACGCCACGCCGCGCCGTGAAACGCGAGAATTATTCACTCTCGCTCCGCGTCTCGTTTTCCCTCGTCGTTTTTCTCCCCCTTCCTTTTCCTTCCTTCTTTTCTTTTCATTTCTCCTCCCTCTTTTTTTTCTACCTTTACGTTCGCCATCCTCTTTCGCCACCACCGTTGATATTGACATTTTCCCGCGGCGACGCGTTTCTTTTTCGCCCCGGCCAACGTTAATCCGCGCGCAATCGAGCGAATTCAAAGGAGAAACTACGGCCGCTGCGTTCATTTCGTCCTCCAGTTCGTTTTCTATCACCCACGACCGTGGGTCATCTTCCCACGGGAAGTGGAAATATTTTTTATATTTCGAACTGCAGCTGGTTATCGAAGTGTCTTTTCCTTTTTTTTTTTTTTTTTTCTACACACAGCTTTAAACGGCAATGATACAGCCACCGCTATACGGTGGTCTTTAGGCGATTTAGTTTTAAAGAGCAAATGGCGGAGAGAATTTGAATGGGTTTTCGCATCTGTGTGTCGCGTTTTAGAAATTCTATTCGCCGTTGAATTGGATTTCAGTTGGGAATTTATTCGCGGGAATTTTTTTACGATATGGATTCACGAGTTTATAGAATGCAATAAAATAGGATAGTAGAAGTTCGATTTTAACTCTGAATCCTTTGTACGTGAATTTTTCCTAATATCTAAAAATAATCGAACTACTATAATGTATTTAACAAGTTCTAAACGATTAATTTTCATTAGGAGAAATCTCGAAACGATAGAAGTAACGATAATCCGAAATATAGAAATGTTACGATGCATCGAAACGAGAGATTTCGTATATTCGAGTTTCACAGAGTTCTTTAGCGTTGGTTCAAATTTCAAGCAAGGCTTTATTCAAGAAAATGTTTTTACAATGTAAAGCTCCGAGTCTATAGAACACGATAAAGTACGATACAATGGTAGAAATTCGGGTTTAATCTCTGAATACCTTGCTAAGGTAGCATATACGATCGAGAATACCTAGATATTGATATTTAACAGTTTAATGGTCCAATGAAACTCGAAAATCTACTGGTAATTTTTTTTTTTTTTTTTCTAACAGAGGAAACGTAGAAACGGACTAATTTTTCCCTTTTCTTTTTCCCTTTAATATCTTATGCCTCACGTATGGAACAATAGAATGAAATGGATCAAACCGAACGTACGAACGATGGTGAATAGTTCGTTTTCCAGCGCTCGGTTTTTCGACGTCTATGAAATTCCTGTTCCGCCACTGTTATTGTCATGAATAAAAAAAGAGCGAGAGAGAAAAAGATATATATATATATATATATATATCTTTTTTTTTCTATATATATATATATATATATATATATAGAAAGAGAGAGAAAGAAAATGGAGAAAAATTGGAAATTTAAGTACAAAGTCCTCTCTTTTCTTCTTTCTATAACAAATCTAGGAGTTGTTTTTTCTGCTACTGGTATATACGTTCTGATGGTTATAGTTACGTTCAAAAACACAAGATTCAAATTGGATCGTAGCTCTCGAAAGTTTTCGCCGTTCTGAAATTACCGATAGAAGCAGAAACTTCGGCCATTTCAACGATCTAATAGGTTGATTCCTGATATCGATTATAGCGCCGGGGCAAGTTCGCGTAATGCAGGTTTTTACCAGCGTTAAAATATTACACCCGAGCAACGACGAAATTAATTGGAATGCAAATTCACTCTTTGAGATTTCTGAAACGTTTTCAGGTATATTTTACCGGTCGTTTGTTCGACTACTTTAATTTTTTGCAAAGTCACATACATGTGGGATGGTGTGACGTCAGGGAAGGACGTGGCGTGAGAGGTAATTGTTTATAAACGTTGTCAAGATATGTTAATGTTGTCAAGGAGTGTTGTGAGCGTTACCAAGGTTTGTTAAGGGAAAAATGAGCATGGAAAATGCTGTCAGAGTTGAATTTATCGTGGTCGTGTGAAGTTCCTTGTGTTGTTGTGTCGTAGAATTAGTGAGAAACGAATACGCGAAACGCGGTATTATATTCGATTTCGTGCGAGTGCAAGGATATTGTATTTGTTGAGGTTATTCGATGTGTAATCAGAGAAAACTAGTGGATAAATTGTAAGGCAGAAAATATATTTAAATATAAGCGTAATTATAAATAAGAATACAATTTGAGCTGGTCCAGATCCGCACGCTAGCTGTGTTACCCAATAACTGAAAACCCCGAAGCCAACGTCGCCTGTCTACTGTTTATGGTCTGACTTCGTCGCAGTCTTTTGTCTACGCGCTGTCGATGGCTTCAGTGCTTGAGAAACTAAAAAGACCAGATGTAGAGTTTTCTTATAAGTGGTGACCACTTCAACGCCCTCCCTAAAACTCTACATCTCCACAAACAATTATCTCAAATTTACAAATTATCTCTTAATATTTTTCTAACTCTTGTCGTAAATATCTGAAAATTAATTTGTCAATGCCTTCACAAGTACATTTGCCAGACGCCTTTCTCTTTTTCATTCAAATTAATTTATTACAAAAAAAATACTAGAAGACTAAACAGATCATGTAGAGTTTTTCTTTTTTTTTTTTAGAAGTGATAACCACTTCGACAGTATTTATCATACTGTTTTCCATTAACTTATAATATAACATTCCTACATACATACAGAGTTAGCCAATAAGAAGTACCATCTGAAATACTTATTGGTTTTATCTAAAACATTTTAAACGGTTATTCGATAAATTTTCCAAGCTCTTAACAAAAAAAATCTTCTTATAAAAGAAACGAAACATTCAATATATAGCTGGACTGCATGATTTCCACTATACTCTCGATATTGAGACTTCTTACGCGTCAAAGACAACACGGAGCACGAAGCTGCAGTTCCAAGTACACGTTCATACACATGTCACGTGCCAACTCACATTGGATTTTGCGTGTTTGATGTACGTTTGTAGCTGGACATCTATCTGGTCTTTACATCGGAGAACGTAGCTGTCCTATTTGATCTTCTCCTAGTTTGATTTTTGCGTTTCGAAGCTGGTCACGATCCTTTAGACGTGCATCAAGAGCAGAGCAGAAGGATAGAGGAAGTGGAACACGTTGGATCCTCTCAGCAGAGTTTGTCGGAGTTCGTTAATTCCTCTACCGAGGGTTGGTTACCCTTTATGGCTGACGAATGAGTGGTTGATAATGGCGGGACTTTTTGGTCGACTACTGGTCTTGATTGGAGGACACTGCCACATTGTGGTTAGATTCGAACGAAACTGTTTCAGGGACAGTGTGCTAGTGCTAGAGATGATTTTGTCGTTATTCGATGCGCTATGTTTCGGATTTCAAGTTCTATTTAAATCCTTCGGTCGTTACATTTTTGTTTTGTAATCTAAATTTTGGTTAATTTTAGACCGTTCGTTTCAAGTAGAAATGGATTTTCTCAGTTTTTTAATTTTAAGTTACAAACGAACGAAGGACGATGTAGTTATCGAATCGAAATTCTCTTCCCCTACGGTTCCTTTTTGAAAGCACAGGTAATGCCGCAAGCCATGTTCTTCGAAATCCAAATGAACTATATTTAGTATCCTATTCGCGGAATTTTGATAACGATTCCCAAAGCTCTAACGTTCCGTTCGCAAAAGCTGAAACTTCGCTTCGCGGGCTTCGCACAAAATTCGCCCTTCGAAGCAAATCACTCGCAAGCTTGTTTCCACGATTACATCAACGATGAAATCCTTCTTGCACTCGCTTGTGCAATCCGGACAATTAAACTTTCATCAAGATCGCGCTAAATTCCCCTCTAATAATTCCCAGAATGTCCTGGCGATAAAGTAGACAACGTAGAATTTCAAATTGCCGCGCGGCGGCGGTTGAAATTAACGAGGCCCGTACTTTTGCCCAGTAACGGGCCGCGTTTAGTTTAATTAAACAATTCCTCGGGCATCGTAGCTCTTAACATTCCGTCGACGCGTTCATCCCACCTCCAATGGAGGATTTTACGGCCAGCATAAAGAAACCGGCGCGCTATCGGTTATAAAATTTCCGGGACACGCTTTCGATGCCGTGCAATTCCGTTTTTATTTCAGCCACTTCACGGCAAATGGTCCGTGGTCGTTGGAAATCACATCCGTCGACGTTCAAAATTTTCGACGTTTATACCATCGCAAAGGTGACGTTAAACCCGACCGTTTCATTTATTGATTCCTTTCGTTATTGTCACCTGTCGATTGGCCAACTATAGTCAAATTCGGGCTGAGCACAATTCTACCGTCATACCGTTATATATAATAAATAATCTAACGTAATATAAATATAAATATTATATATGACAAATTATAAATGAATATAGAGGTGCATAAAATATTCCATTTTGCGCGTTAGATTGAAATTTAGGCATCGACGTAATGCGAGATCGGAGCTAGAACTTTATGCAAGTTTAATATCTTCGACGATATTTTACATATGTGAGGTGGTTTTAGATGTAAGTGACCAAGAAATACTCTCGATGTTCGACAATATAGTTTACTTAATAATTAGCAGTCAACAATCAACAATCACGCTTCTCGAATGTGTTTGCTTTGCTGTTACGCTAGACCCTTGGCACTTCGCTGTTCGAAACGGAATGAATCTTTTGTTCAAAACCAAACGGATGCTTTTCTTTGTTGTTCGTTTGTTAGACATCCGCGACCGTTGCCGCGTATGCATTCTTCCGAATATTCGGCAGAAGGACCGTAGGGATATCGATGATATTTGGGCATGTCGGCCTTACGCTTTGATGGTATAGCACTTTGTGTCGCGAAGCCGTTAGAAAGTTCGTCGTCGAATTCCGCCACATATGCATTGGCTTGGCGACTAAGTGATTGCGGATTTTGTCACTAGGTAGTATTCACAAAATCTACAATTACTTAGTTGCCAACCCAATACTTACATCCAGTGTTTATGACGCGATCCTAACAATCCCACTGTTTCATCTTATAATATCGCGTCTTTTTCTACAATCTTCCGTAAAATGTTTTATATCAGCCAACAACGTCGAATCTTCCCTCGACTTCCGTTTCAATGACTTCGCTTTTCTAACTTTGATCCTACGTAGAATGTTTCCCGATCTACTGTGTTCTACTGTACAATGTTTCATTGTACCGAACCACAAAACATTAGGAAGGTAAAAGATCTGCTCGACGCGTCTCCTGAAACGTCCGATTTTCTATTTTACGTAGCTTATGAGAGATAGCGGAGCGAGATATTTAAACGATTCACGCTGTTAAACCAGTTGATGTCTTCGCGTCTACGTATAAACATTTACGCACAACCTACGTAATTAACCCTGTCAACAGTGGAGTGTTACGACACGTTACTCCCTCAAACTTGATTCTGATCGCGAACCATTCACCGTGCGAACACCTGCATACACAGGTGACAATGCATCTTCGCTGTACCACGATGTTACTCTGTTTCGAATACGAAAACCGTTTAGCCAACTCGATGCAAGATGTAGATAAAACACGAGCGCACTTAGCCGCTACGAAGAGCCGCTATTTATTCAACAGCTGCGAACCGCGTCAAATATTGAAACATTGGCCGTTGAGTGAATCCTGAGCGAACTATCGATTGTCACCACGTCTTATCGCGATTTCAGATCTGATAACCTCAAGTTTGCGAGGTTAAAACGTGAATGGTGGATTTGTCGATCGGACGTGAAGATTTATCGTGATGTCTGTTTTAACGGTGCTGCGGTGTTTGAATTTTTTATGTCTCAATCTCGCTTTAGTTTCCACCTAGAAAAGAAATGTGTCAAAATAAAATTGTTTAATGAAAACGGATAAAGAGAAGAAGATAGAATGAATTTTTCTAACTATTTTACCGATATTCTATGCAAATGTATCGTTACAATTACAAGAAAAAATCGAGCGTAATAATCGATATAGTAAAATTGTGAAATTTTTTACGAAATTATTTTTGCCCTTCATTTTTTCAACTTTTATGTAAAACTTTCTGAAAACTAGCAACCCCATCAGAGTAGAGAAACTTTATGAAACGCCGCTCATCCCGGCTAACAATTTTCAGTTACGATCTCGAAACGTTATTTCGGCTGTATCGACGCCATTACGTTTCACGCTTTTTCACGTTCGTCATGGACAATTGAGTCCTCCTTCCTTTCCAAATTTTTTCCTCTCTTTTTTTTTTATCATTGTTCGACGCCCGATCGGTGTATCATTTCAACGATAACACTTTTTTCACGTTTCTGTTTTTTTTCGGTTCAGTAATTTTTGAAATTCGCCTATACATATATCCTCGTTTATGCACATCGATGTCTTGTTTTCCACTGAATGACACAGACATACTAGCATCATGAATATTTATCACTCCAGTATGTATGATAAAAGGAAAGAAGCGAAATAACGCAACACATGGTTCACGGAAGTACTGTTCACTGAACAATAAAAAAAAAAAAAGAATTGTTTAGCGAATAATATTGTATGTGATATACGAAACATTTTGAAATTTGTTGGTACTATAATAAAACACAATTTATATCATTTAGATTATCGAAGATTAAGCGAATTAAAATGGACAGATTTTACTAGATCAAAGTTTGAAACAAAACTAAAAATATATATAAAGTCTACAAGATATTTTAATGTAATACATTTCGATCAAATACATTTTCAGATTAGTTTCAAGTTTCACCAATACGATCCTGATGGTCCTACCATCATAAATCTAAATAAAATTTCAAAAAAAAATATATAACACATACGCATAATATATTCACAAAATTTTCCTACGATAAGTGTCCAAATATTTTTGTGTTCCAGTCTGTATACGAAAATATCTCGAATTTTCTCTTTCACGTCCAATCCTTTAAAAATCGTCTAATGTTACTGTGCAATAAAATATCGGAAACGTTTTATTCAAAAATAAATTTCGCCGAAACGTATACGTTTGCATTTCCTTTGTCCATGCATTCGATCGTGGAAATATTTTATTTCCTGATTGAAGTGGAAAGGAAGTTGGTATTAAGAAAAAGAAAAGTGTTCTGGACACGCACGAAAGAGGTTACGATTTCATAATTGCGACGCTTTTGAAACAGCACAGAGACACGCACAAAACAACGTCCTTGGAATAATGTTACACACCGCGACGGTCCACGTTGCTTGGCCACGAAAAAGTATCGCCCTTTTTAACATCGTTACACTATGTTTCCTTTGCAAAAGTGCATCCTTTTTTCCGCGACCAACCACCTTGAACTCTTCTCCCTGAGCCACGAAACAACGCATTAAAGCGGTAAAACAAATTTTCCCCGACATTGCTTGGTTTCTACTCTGGTGAATTCGTATTAACTGCAATTTGCATCTCGATACGTAGAAAGAAATCTTCGCGCGAGCCAAACATTGATCGCCACTATTTTCAACTACGAAATTCTACGTTTCTCAGCGTCAATTTTTCGATCTTTCCTTTAGTTTGAGAAAGTTTAAAACAGTAAGATTTTTGATATCTTGGTACAACGTGGTCTTGGTACATATACAGTGGCTGTATATCGCATTTCGATTAAAAGTAAACTTAATTTGGCGAACGTTAAAGGGAAACTCTGGCTTGCCACAGGGATACAATTTTCGAAACGTACATTCGAAGTAACTTAATAAGTCTGGAGTCGAGTGAACGAACAAGGCAAATTATTCTTCGTGCAAACTTGTTACAGTTTCGAAACAGAAACTCAACTAACGAATATATCGCTACCATAAATCAACGATCAGCCTAAACGCAGTATTGACACAAAACCAGCAGAATGCTAGTTATCACACCCACTGAGCAAACACTAACTTTATTAATTAAACAGCTCCGTTCTACCCACGTAGCTATACAATTTCTCAACATTTACTCAGCCTAATAAAAATATCATTTAGTAAGTCGATAGGGGACGATGTTTTAGCTTCTCTCTGACAAACGCGTGACAAATCTGTTTGCTTTCAAGTTATTTAGCGACGATACTTAACAAATTTACGCTGTTACATTTTATACTTGGCTGTAAGAAAAAAATTGACGACGTTGAAACAGAACCCTAAGCTTCCTCCTTATAGATCGTTCATCGCGGTAAGAAGGACAGCTTTGAAAGATTAAAATTTTTCAAATTTCCCGTGGTACGTGGCGAGAAACTAGAACGAAACTCAGCCTCGGTTCGCATTCTTCGTAGCCAAGGGACGCTGAAATCACGAACAGATGGCTTTTCGGTATTAAATTTGGTTGGCGGTAAATTACAGGACGTTGTCGGCCGTAGGCAACAAAATGTACAAGCCTTGCAACGACCTATCTCCGAGTGTCGACTTATAATTAAAAAGTTAAATTGAAATTACTTCAGTAACCGCGACCAAGGGTCGCGTATTAAATTGGAATTTCCGTGAATGCAAGTCGTTCTCTGAGAATCCGTGCGGTAACGACGGATAATTAACAAATAAGAAAGAAGGCTGTATTTGACACAAATAGTTGCGTACAGTGTGCAGTGTGAATATAATAGTGTCACTAATAGACGTATTAGGTTGTCCGAAATGTTTCTTTCGTTTTATAAAGAAATAATAGACGCACAATGTTATTTGTTTATATTAGCTTATTGAATTATGCACGAGCATGATAATAGAAATATAACGAAATTGATCATACCTAATTCAATAAAATAATATAAAACAGAAATTGTTGTCCATCTGTTATCTATATACGACACTACTACATAGGATAGTGAGATTATATTACTGAAAATAAATGGCATGAAAATACTAGTAAGATCGCGAATCACATTTTTGTATATGAATTTTGGGTTCCGAGAATCCAATTTTTTTTTTTTTTTTTAATAAAAATTGGATACTACTTGTTTTTACCTGCTTGGTGAAAACCGGGCTGTTTTATATAAGTAGCGTCGAACTTCTTGAAAAACACATATATTCAGACTTGTCCACGCGAAATCTTCTTAATGGTTCAGATAATAATAATTTTAAAGGCTTATGCAAACTTGTGGAATGTCTTGCTTCCATCTTTGTATCACATTGACTGTATAGCGTAAATGTATACCGGTATAATTAGTAATATATACAATGATGGTTGAAACAGTAATATTGTGGTAAAGTAGCGATACGATACGAAGGGTGTGGCAACTTTGTTTCACGTAAATGAAACGCGTGAGTAATTGCAATTCTGACAAGTGTCTGACCGCAGCTTGCTGCGGTATGTCAGAGTGTCTCCCTTTTAATTTTCAGTCCCCTTCGCGTATGATCGAGTTGAAAATTAATTAGAGCTAATTGTGAATCTTTTGCAATATGACTTGAAGCGTAGAAATCGTCTTGTGTGGTTACGTTGTATTCCATTTGAGGCGACGCGACTGTTGTGTGGCGTTAAGATGGATTCTCCAAGTTGTATACCAACGACAAGTTTCATTAATTAGGGAGTGTGCATCGAGCAACATGTAGAACATTCGCGATTCTACTAAAGATAAAAGAAGGTGAAAATTAAGAAATGTCCTTGAAAGAAAAAGATGTTTATCGTAGGGTACTAAGAATCGAGAGAATTGGAAAAGTAATTTTTTGAAAATTAAAAAGATTTCTTAGAAGCCTAAAACTATAACAATATCGTAGAAAATTAGTGAAATTATAAATTGATTAACAATTGCTTATAATATTTATTATTCGATTTTATTTGCTATTTTACAATTCAAATTTACACCTTGCAATTGATCCGAAACTAACCAATAAACTTTCTTGACACTGATCGATCACTGGGACTCTTAAAGACTCTTTTTACCGATCGTAAGAAGCAAAATTCACCATGTTGAATGATATCAAGGATTCTAATTTGCAATTCGTAAGTAGAACTTTTAGCGAGCTCGTAATAAATAGAACTTATAAATCGCATTTTATGCAAAGCGTTGAAACGCGAATATTTGCTATCAGGTAGCGTGGCTGGGCAGGTTCGGCTTGGCGGAAAAACAGTCGGATAGTTTATTTTACACGAGACAAGAGACACACGACTCTGCTTCTATCTGTACGACAGGAAATATTGCATTTGACTTTGAAGTATAACATATTGTTCCAATGATTAATGTTCCCTTCGTTCTCTTCGCCTCGTTTTCTTTCATCTTTTTAACTTCGCCACACCCCTTTCCAAACGTTGGTTTTCTTCGTTTCCGTCAATGGAAAACCACGTTCAACCGGAATACAATCAGACACAGGGATTGATGTAACCCGAGAACAGAGACGCGAAAGCTGGTACTGGCCTTTTGGGAAGACTTTTCCTCGAATTTCGTTAAATTTATTTCGTATACGGGCTCGCGATAGTATTGCAACAGTTCTAGATACTTTTTGCAACTATACTGTATGTGTTATATGAAACGTTTTGAAATTTCACCGTCACTGTTATGAGATTCCACTATCGCAATTTTATTCGTTTGAAACGAATCGGAAAATATACAAGGTGGTTGGTAACTGGTGGTACAAGCGGAAAGGGGGCGATTCTACGCGAAAAAAGAAGTCGGAAATATAGAATAAAAATTTTTCGTTTGAGGCTTTGTTTTCGAGAAAATCGACTTTGAATTTTCGCTCGGTACGCGTCCATTTTATCGCGTCTCGTTATAACGGATCTCACTGTAGATCGTTGTCTCGATAGAAAAATTAGAAAAAAAAAAAAATTTTTATTCTATATTTTCGACTTCTTTTTTCGCGTAGAATCACCCCCTTTCCGCTTGTACCACCAGTTACCAACCACCCTGTATATCTCGCAGACATTACAAAAGTAAATTAACGATCAATTGAACAGGCGAAGGTTAAAAACAAAATCTTGATATTGTTTATAAAAATAAGAAAACTGATTTTTGTAACTATACTCCAATGAACAGCAAACAAGATCGTATCCTAGTGTCCTTCCGCACGAACAGACGATAGAAACTGATAAAAGAATTCGTGTAAAAAGCGGAAAGTCAGGCGGAATACCGCATAACTCGCGGCGATCCGCAAAAAGCGGGCCGGAATTCAGATATACAGGAAACTTGGTACATTTGAAACTGTTTCGTGGCCACGTTGCGGTTATCGCTAGTCTGCAACTCCTTGGATCGATCCCATGTTCCTCAAACGTGACGAGACTTCGCATAGTTTATGAAGTTTCGGCGATCGCGACACGCATGCGGCGGACCTCTGGTCTGCGCTCAATCGATCCTCCTTTTCCCTCGGAAAGCAAATCGACCATTCACGGCGTTCTCATCGTCACGGTGCAACCGTATAATAAAGACGAACCTGAGAGTCATTTGTTGGTGAAGCTCGTCAACTGCGAAAAACCGTGCAACTACATAGCCGGATAGCTACACAGAGATTCCCGCGGGATTTCTGTACACCCGCATCGTTTGCCGCGCATCGAAATGTGACGCGTTTGTTCGATCATAACAAATTTGTCCCGCACACAAATTCCACCTATAAGTCGAATGAAAATAGTCTATTACTCACGATATAAAGAGTCTTCTACGAACATATCTTGTTTAAAAATCGAATTATTATTGTTGAGAACTTTGGATCTTAATAGTCGAAATAATGGTATAGAAACAGTAAATTTATACTTAGAATTTATATTAGAACAGTTATATATTTATTTGATAAACGATTTCAAAGATATTCATCGATGCACACTTGCACGCGTCTCAGCACTTTCTTCCACATCAGACTGTTAACCGAACAGTTTAGCAGGTCTGTAAGTATGAAACCGGAATTTGCCTATAGATGGCCCTAGCTGATAATGTAGTTATCACTAAACTGCGTCATCGATGCCAAAAGTCTTTGTTGACATCTCACAAACATTTTCGACTCGGAACAATACGAGTTTCATACAACAGCATAGTTTGTAATAGCATTGAACATGTCAAATTTTGTGCCTGGAAACTACGATTTGCGGACAGCATTGATTTCCTGTTACCATTTGAAGAAAACTGCCGCAGAATCGCATCGAATGCTTGTCGAAGCTTACGGTGAGCATGCTCTTGGTAAATCACGGTGCTTTGAGTGGTTTAAAAAATTCAGAAGTGGCAATTTTGACGCGAGGGACGAAGAACGTGGAAGACCACCGAAAAAGACCACCGAGCTGTTAAAACCTGGCGACACCGTTAATACTGAGCGCTACCGACAATAAACGATCGATTTGAATCAAGCTTTGCGTGAAAAACGACCAGAATATCGAAAAAGGCAACACAAAGTAATTTTGCTTCGTGATAATGCACCATCGTATACAGCAAAACCGGTCAAGGAAACGATCGAAGCGTTCAGTTGGGAAATACTTTGGCACGCGGCTTACTCACCAGACTTGGCTCCGTCCGATTACTATTTATTTGCATCGATGGGACACGCACTTTCTGACCAGCACTTCGCTTCTTACGAAAATGTAGGAAAATGGCTCGACGACTGGTTTGCCTCAAAAGAGCGACAGTTTTTTTGGCGTGGCATCCACCAATTGCCAGACAGGTAGGAAAAATGTATAGCTAGCGATGGGCAATACTTCGAATAAAATATTTTTAATCATTTTCATACAATAAACGTGTATTTTCTATACAAAAATTCCGGTTTCATATTTATACCTGGTACATTCCTTTGTTTTCGAGGCGCCACGCACGCACATACTTCCATACACTAATATTCACATACATGTATCAATATTATCTAATCTAATCTAGTCTAGCACATAAAATTATACATATCTCAATAATTATAAGCTATCATGTTCCAAATAACAAATACGAGTTCTGTAGAAAGTCTTCAAGATACAAAGATTCCTGAGAAGGTGAAAGAAACGTTCCAAAAATGTTCTCGTTTCGAAAACAATTCATATCACTTCTTTTTCATACCAATTGTTCTTGAATTACCCTCGAAAATTATCGTTAAGGTATAGAGAGGATTTAGGAAAACAAGTAGTTTAAAATTTATTTACAAATTATTCAGCTCTTCATGTACGTTACTCTCTGAGGTACTCGATAACCTATTCGCTTGCATGTTTGATTTCTTTTGATCTCTTCTAATCACTTCTAACGGCTTTTAATAACTTCTAACCGTTTTTAATCGCTTTTGTCTCAACTGGACGTCACGCTTCAACGCTCACATACACTTTCACACGTACAGTATAAATGTAGCATCTATTTAACAAGTATACATACTTGAAACTTGCAAATTTAACACCCCAAACCTTTTCACCCACACGCAGAAAAAGCCGAATCTCCTAACAAACTCTCTTACTTCACCCTGCCGCTCGATCCGGTGCAAGAACGTACGAACGAACATCTCGAACTCGAGGTACAATCCCTACTGACCTCCTCGCTGAACATTCTATTCAGTAGCAACAAAATATTCTGCGATCCAGAGCTTCGACGAGATCACTCTCGAACATCATTCTCGTCGTCGTCGTCGTCGTCGTCGTCAAGAGGACCATTAAAATCCAAGCGGAGATTTTGTTTTCCGTTACGATACCTCGTACAACGAGGAAGAAGAAAGCATCGGGAAAGTAGGAGAAGAAGAGGGGGGAAAGCAGTTCGGCGGTATCGCTTTGGTTTGTTTTACAATTCAAAGTGGGTTCGCGACTCCTTTTAAGTATTCAGGATACGGAATCGTCGTGGGAGCACGACAGTAAGCGATGGCGAGCTTTTTTCCTTGAACCCTGTCGTGTCCTGCCCGCGAAGATTATGTCACGAACCAGCCGACGTAATTGAAATCCACGTTTAAAATGCAGACAAGGATCCTTCTTCCTCCTTCTCACCCTTCGCATTGTGCGTGTTTGTGAGAAATTGCATCGACGCCTCGTGCTTTGACTTCTGTAGGATTTTCGAAATCGAAATTTCTTTGGATATTCCCTGCTGAGCAGACTGTCGAAGACGCGAGATATAACTCGTTTCGTCGGTAATGAAAAAAGGAAAAAAAAGAAGAAGAAAATGGAAGATGAAACTTTAAACAGGCGGTACAATTTTTTACAAGAGAAAATAATCTGTGACCGCTCTCTTTAATACGATCTATATGAATCGCTGGCCAATAACTTGGAGTCCCTACGGTTCCACGTATAAAATATCGTGCTATATTCTCGTAATTCATAGCAACCGTTTTGCAATGGCATTAAAACTTTCGTTCAATTAACGCGGGTTATCGAAGCATTGCTGCTGAAGTGGCATTTATGACCTCGTCCATGGCCGTTAATAGTTTGAATTTTACGGGTGGATCGCGTAGAACCATAAGAATTCATGGCACCTTTGTAAATTAAGTGCTGAAACGCTAGCCGAAGTTCTCACGGCTGAAGCAACTTTTATTGAGCGTAATAAAAAGATCCGGGCGTTTAGTGAGATCGTTAAGCGCGCGGTAAACAACGTAAAGAGTGTCGCGACTTAATTGCATCTGCATTGTTTAGCTTGACGAAGCGTGAATAAATTTCCCGTGGAAACTATCCGAATACATAGTTGTTACCATGAGATGTTTCAAAGTAGGGAGGAGATATTGCTTTATTAACGGATTCTTCGGTTAACTTTAAGGCGAAGTTTCGGTTTCCTGATAATTTCGTAGAATCTTGGTTATCAAGTCGTTACATCAAATTCTGTTTACCTTTCAAAGCTGAAATGTTTTATAAATTTTTAAATATCTCGTTAATCTATAAATCACTTACACTTTGAAACTCATCATCTTGAATAGTAATTGTTTGGTAATTATTATACAGCGATTGTTCTTGTAACTTGATTTGTATAGCAGAACTAAAACGATTCGGAAGTGAAATTTGAATAAGCGAGGGCTTCGAACAAATTAAAATATGAATATTGAAAAAAGAAAAAATAATTTTGTAGAGATCTAGTCCGCTAGAAAAGGATCCAATCACCTAACTTCAAGATTCAAAAGCTTCAAAAGGTTACACGCAGCTAGCATATTACAAGTGTTTCAAGACGACAACAACAGTAGATATCATAAAGCACTTCTATTTCAAATATATTCTTCTTGCGGCTATTAAAATCGGTAATTTCTCGAATATAAAATGTTTAAGACTTTCTCAGTATTTCATTTATGACGATAATATAATGGTAATAATAACTTATGTCTCTACTATTCCACCTTGAACACTATCATATTCTTACGATTTATTATATCATCAATGATCGTAATTCGAGAACTTATTCAGAACGAATATGTTGGTCATAAACTTCCAAGGATTTAATTGAACGTGAAGTACGTCTCGGCAGATAATTTATGGGGATTGGCTAAAGAATGGTTAGGATGGTATACAGCAAGAAGGAAGAATTTTTCAATATTCATCTACGATTACGTTGCTCGCTTAATTTTACGATCCTCGAATTTACCAAGATATTATTTTTAAATGTAGAAAGCGTCTCTTGCCATTTTTATGTCATCAAAAAGTTATTAAAAAATATTTAATAAAATTGGTCCTACGACGTAAAGAACGTTTAGGGACCTTTTTCTATTGAATTTTATAAAAATTTTATCACATTATATAAAAGTATAAAATATTCTATGAAAACTTCGTGCAACAAGATATTTTACAACAAATTCAGGGATATTTAATATTTTTCAAAATTCTCACATTTAGAAGAGTACAAAGCGAAAATTTATTACTATTATTATTGTTATTAGCATTATTCATAGAACGGATATAAAACCAATATATGTGTACATAGAAAATAAAAGTCCATACATATATGTAGATGAAAAATAGGAAAATAAACGAAAGAAGAAAAGCAGAAGAAAAATTCATTTAATCGTTTTTTAATATATAGCAGATCTGGTAACGATTTTTGGTATATCGTTGAAATACCCAATTGTTCTATTACTGTCGTTAGCATCCCACAGTTCTGTCTTGCATTTATTTATATGTAAGGGAATAAATTAAAAAATTTTCTAAAAATTATGCTTCGTTATACACTACTAGAGGAAGGTTATTCGACTTAATATTACCGAATTGAAAATTTATTTGTAGTTCAACTACGCGTAATTTCCAGCTAATCTAATAAAGGATACAATTCAAATTGAAATTTAGATTCCTCGAATATGCAGGCTGGTGTCCATTGAACTGGCATATATGTACGTAATTGGATGTGATTAATCTGTATCAGTCGTCAATGTTTTACGTTTATATCTCCCGTTTGCTATTTAATATCGAACAATGAATTCTGCGTGGATACGATATTTACACATCTACACGTCTGTCTATCTATCTTCATATATCCACACAAAATGATTTCTCATTTCAACGTGCAAATAAATTCATCTTCCATTTATATGAACTTCGAAACTTTATGAGCGATTGAATTTAGTGATTTGATTTCATTTCGCGTGTCTATGTAGTAGGCAAGTTTAAAAATAGCAGTAAGTACTCATTATTGTTACAAAGCATTGTACGATACGAAAGTCATCGAAGCTTCGTTTCTCGATCACCTAAAAAAATGTGCTGACACCTGTATGTGTATTCTCAAACGAGTCAATGTGTTCTTGAACGTATTATATGTAAAATCAGAGTCCAACGATATAAAATAATATATTCGATAGAATAAAAGTTAACATTAATTTTGCCAAAAGTATCAACATCTTCCTAGTAACTATAAGAAAGGAGGAGAATTAAAAGTCATCGTTCTCTTACTTCATCGTGCAGTGAAACAATTAAGAATAAAATTCCTCGTTATTATCCTGAAGCAAACAGATCTTCAGACTTCGCCACGGCTTTCAACACACCTGGCAAACTACATTTATTCACACCTTAAACCACCTTTTCGACCAAACTACGGGCTTGATCTCCCAACAGTGCATCAATCTGACCAGTTCGAAACGCGTCACTTCGAAAATCCGGTGCACCAAGTTCAAACTTCGTTCCCATCGTTCGAGGATTAACGAGAACAGCTGGAAAGCAACAAAAACGATTTCCGATTGGTCGTTCGAACGGGCCAGATCCCGTTTCCAAAGCGATTCGTTATCGCGCGATTAGCGCGCAGCACGCGAGCTTAATTTCAGCTAAGCTCGAGGAAAAGTTGGTCTGGCTAATGAAGACCGATTGCCGGACAGTAACTAGGGCGTAAGCTTTTATCGTGCCGCTAATTGGATTAGAGAAAATAATTCCCGCTTCCGTACCATTGCTCGCGATGGCGCGCGACTCACGCCGAGCGTATGCTAATTTTTCTTAATGGATCCGCCGAATCGGACGTTTCTTCTAATTCGATCATTCTTTCGATTCTTTTTTCGTGATTTCTACTGCAAATGGAACGCGTTAAATGACTTGTGCAACGAACGATCGATGCATGTATGCTTGGTATATTTAAAATACACACCGATGGACTGCATACGTCGTAGATTATTTAAAAAATATTTTTCTACGTCAGTTTTTATTGAGGCTAAAACTCGAATAGAGAATTTTATATTTTTGAAACAAACGATTTACCGTCGAAGTATGGATCGTAATATACAGTTTCAGCCAAGACTCGGTCGTTGTTTTCTGAGATAACTTCTCGTTTGTTTTTATCTTCTTAGGATTTGATGTACAAAACGTCGCAAAACAGGTACACGATCTTTCGATATTTGTTGCCATACGTTTGCTATATGTTGAGATCATCCGATCTAGCTATCCAGCTCATCGGGGTTTAAAGCCCAGCGGTCGTGATATTTATGAGCATTAGAATTTTGACGGAGAAACTGAACTTCATAGCCAGTTGCATAATTTAGAATTATCTTTGAGGTAATTAGGGATACACGTATGTTTGGAGCGATGGTGATGGTACCGCTATACTTAAACGATTTCGCGACGTTTAAGGGATTTGCAGAGAGATAGCGATTTAACTTGACTTTTCTATGCTACGATCGAGATTCTACTGAGTTAGGATTGATATTCTGCTGAAAATGCGCTCTTTCAACGTTTTTAATACCTCGCAGCCATCCTTCCATTGCACGTTGTGCAGTTGGACGAGGATCCGAGGCTCGATACGTCGAGGTAGTGGAACGTACAACCCTATGGAATATTCGAGAGGATCCCGGTTATGTCGCAGGAATCTAAAGTTAGGTTGGTCGCATGACAGTTTGGAAACTCCAAGGTTTATGGAAAAAAATACATGGCGTTGCAAATCCGCAAATTACTCGGATACCGTCTAAGTGCTGGAAGACTTAACGCAATCCTCCGTATATCGCGTTATAGTACTCAATAGTAAGTAATGATGCATTGTTTGTTTACGAAAGTCGAAAATGCATAACAAACAAATGTATAACCTTTGAACAATCTTGTTGATATTCTTTACTTGCAGTCGTCGATGAACCGATAAGAAATTAAAAATTAAATTACCGAGTTAATAGAAGTACTTGAAGCAATTTTTCCTGAAAACTCAAATATCTTCAGCCGTCATTTCGCGAAGGAAATTATGTGAATTTTGACGTATATTCGATCTCCTGAAGATGATTTCTGGCAGCTAGCTCCTCGGAGACGAGTGATCGAGGAGCACGTCGAACCCTTTCAAATTGACGCTTGAATAAACGTTGAATTTTAGCTATCTACCAGAGTCCAGACACGGTTTCATACGCGACCGTGGAAACGTTCCACCGACTAAATCAGCATTTCTATCGACATTTAATTTCCCCTGTCCTGGCCAACGCGTAAATTCACCCCCATAGATGCACTGAATCTTTTCTAACGGGGAAGGTACCTAATCACGAGGTATCGTTGGTTAGACATGGATATTAAGAAAAATGCTTTTGTTACGCTTATCGTTGAATCAGTTAGGTCTATCAAGTATTCTTAAATTGTTGCTTAAAAGTTTAGATTCGTTTGTTTTTTAATTACGACGATACTGAAATTTCTGCTAATCGCGTCGTTAATTGGAAAATGGTTGAAAGTTTCTTTCGTTTTATGAGGAAATAATAGACGCACAACGTTTTTTTGTTTTATATTATTTTGTCGAATTACGTACGATCTATTTTGTTCTATTGAGATAAACACAGACTCGGTTTCACGTTTGTACGAAGGTGCATTGCTGTAAAAAACACGTTTGCGAAAGAAAGACACTTTCTGGACAACCTAATTCGTCACGAAGGTATTTCTCAGATCTTTATTTTATTTCTAATTGTAAGTTGACTTTATCAAATTCTTGGCTTCTATGTGGCTTCTATGACAAGCAATGATTGGATATTTTGAGATTTTCCTTAATATTCAGGCATTCGATTAAACAACAAAATAAAGTACATATGAAAATATAAAATAATAGTACAATAAAAATAATCGTTTGTGGGAAGATGAAATCTTTGAAAGAAGGAACATCTACACCTGTGACACTGAAATGTTAAATACAAAACCTTGTACAAAAATATGTAAAACTTTGTGGTTATGTCGTTTGGCAATTTCGTAATATTTTGTTAATGGAAATATAGGAGCTTTGTTCGAAGTATCGTTAATTATGGAGCTTTTCATTTGCCAGTGTTTGCGAGTAAATTTAATCATCCCCCAGGGAAGAAGGAATGAATAAAGGGAAGAATTTTCAGGGAATAAGAGAATAACCCAGGACCGGTGGTTCTAACACTTGCGCAAACGCGAATGCATAAATTTCACGAGCGACTGACTCGAATGAATTGGTTACCCCACTGAACGAAACAGTTCACTGAACACGAATAATTATATTTATCTAACATACAGGGTGAGTCGCTGTGAATTAATATCTGGAATGTTCCATGCACCACCTAAATTGATCTTCTCTTATGTAAAGTCTGATGCGAAAGAATTTTAAACCGCGTGTTTCTCTTTGATTATACCATGTTTTGTTAAAAAGATCGTGATAGGTAGAATATAAGATAAATTGGCACAAATATAAGAATTAAATGTATAATTTCGAGTTTTGTAATTAAGCCTATTAAAAGATAAATATTTTTCAGATTAATTTCCTATTCGTGGTACGTTCTTTGTACTTTGAATTAATCTGTATATCTAAACTAGAACATTATGGAGGTAAAATTAACTAATTTTCTGGTAAAGTCGTGTTTTACGTGTTCTGAAATGTTTTACGTGTTTAAAATATTTACGTTCTACACGCTTAAAATGTTTTAAAATATTTCACGTGTTCTCGTTTATTCGTGCATGTACATTGTGTAGTGTATAGTGCATTTTGATTAAAACTCGGAAATAATTCAGATTATTCTTTTTCAGAATTTTTTGCTTTTAAATTGCATCGCATGTATAGCTTGAATTAATCAATACGTATAATGCAAGAACTGAAATATTCAACAACGGTATCTAAAAACGCGTTATTTCCTTTATCAAATCTCCAATCTCAAATTCTCCAGCAAATATCAACAAATACTGTATCATTCTTTCGATGAATCGATCGATATATGCAATCTTATGCGTTAATCTTCTCTTCGGTTGGTGAGAAATGGGATAAATACGTATAGTTGCTGACATTGAAAAACCCAAACTTAATTTAAATCTTTCAAATGTACATACTATCGAACGTATATAACATACAAGATAAATTATTTCATATTTTAAAACAAAAACCAAATTACAACCATATGCATAGGAAAATGTTACGCAGAATCATGACTCCGACAAAATATTCAAGGACGATGAATCGATCAGGAAGATGAGAAATCGTTGAGGCGTATCCTATGTTAAATAACCAAAATAAAAAAATCACAGTACTCGAAACTGTACTTAGCGACGATCAACGATATGATTTCTTTGCAGCAAGTAGGCGAATGAACGCGCGTGCTTGCAACCCCGAAAAAGGAACTGGAAACGATCGTATTTAAATGACAAAGAGGCCATTCATTTTTGCCGGACGGCCTACTTTTTGGCCGTGTACGCAAACGGAAAGTACACGGGAACTTCTAGCATCGCTATTGTCTCGCGATGCAAATTTCTCCACCACCCCGCCAGCATCCCCGTCCCCATCACGCCGGAGATTACAAGAAGAGTCGCAATACTCGTTTTGAGTTCTCTTCTCTGTCCGTAGTTCTATGTGTTTGTACGATTTCCACGTGTAGATGCATTATGTACAGTAAGTGAGGCCGCGTTGGCTGTTTTTAACGCAAAGCAACCAAAATATTTCTCTAGCGATCTTTCAGCTGAAATATCTTAACTACGGGACGTAGGCTAAGGAGCAGGCGATGCTTTTTAATATAATCTCGATCGTAAACATCGCGTTGTTCGTCTTTCTGTTTATTGTATTTATCTTTATTTTCTGTTTACCGAGAGATTACGTAGACTTTGTTTTACTACGAGACTTCGCAAGTGTAGAATATGTCGAAGATGCGTTAATACTCAAGTGGAAATGCTTCGAATAAATTCTGGAAATTCATTTACTATCGCGTAGATTTCTTTCTTCGAATAATGTTTAAAGGAATTGTTCGCAACGACCGAAACGAGATACGCTGGTAAAATAAAAGTGGAAATAATTGTTGCGTTGTTTTCAACCGCGACATCCTCTCGACATACTTTCGTCTCCGTGGATCTGAGCGAGTGGAAAAAAACTTGCGAGGACACCCGTATCGTTGAAGAGGATTTCTGTTACGTGGTAATTCTTTTCTAGGAAAACGAAAACCCCTTTCGCGCCAACTCCACCTCTGCTTTTGCTTTCTGTTCCATCGTTCTATCAGCTCGTAATTAGTGGCGCGATAAAAATGGAAACTGTAGGTAAAACTAACACCAGTAATTTCCATAATGAACATCCCGTTTTTGCGGATAAATTTCAGGCATGCAATAGTATAGGTCGTTTTTGAAACCGTACGTAAGACGCAATTTTACGGTTGATCAGCTTCCAATTATAAGAACGTTTATACCGTGATCGTCAGGTGGTAATAGCATCCGATATAGAAGTTCCCATCTATTTGACCGAAGCGATAGTTTCTATCGATCCTCGACCATGAGAGTAGAAGCTGAAAATTACGACTCTCTTTTTACAAATAATTTGAGAATTCTTTATCACAGAATTGCGCGAAAAGTTCTGAACTTTTAACCATAAAATCGTGAATGACAATGACAGATCGTTAGAAAGATGCATTAAATAAATGTATGAATTTAAATAACAGGGATGAATATGTTCAATTGATCCAATATTGTCGGATTTACTTTCGAATAATATATCCCGTATCTATGCCTACGCGTTCTCGATTCTTTCATAAATTCTTTCTCTTTAAATATCCGCTTCACTTTGCGTAATATCGCATAACCAGAAGCTTATATCCTCTTGTTAAATAATCTAAAACAATAATATATTTAATAAAATCATTCCTAGCCGATAAAAAGAAACAGCACGATATACGAATGTTATGAGAAAGAAAACAATTCTTTAATATAACATTGTACAAGCGATGTCTGTATTTTCGTTGCACGAGCAAATCCAGCCATCTTGTTCTAAAATCGCACGTTCCCAATCCTTGCCCGAGGTCGGAAAAACCCAATCGTCGACCCAGTTCTCCCTTTCCCTTTTCCCTCTCGTGGCAGTCTCGTTCTCTGCAGCGAAAGTAAGCGGGCAGCTGAACCGTGTGTCACGATGCAAATTTTTCCGTCAGTATACGGGATTACAAGAACGGTAGAGCCACTCGTTTCAAGCTAGAAATACACGTGGCCGCGTTATGCGGCCAGTAACTAGGCCCTGCTTCGAGCTTGCGGTGCCTGCAAGCAGCTCCGTGGCAAAATATTTGAACACATGCCATAGACGTTTACCGTGCTCTTCGACAACGCGTAATAAAGAGGTGCGCTCGTTTCTCGGTGATTTCCTTCTCCGCGTCTCAAAGTCCTCTTCCTTCGCTTTTCAATTCTTCTTGCCCTCGGAGCTCAAACTTAATAAGAACTTTTTGTTAGCATGCCTTGGTATCGGATTGTTGATTCATTCTAATTTTTACGTAGTAATTTGCGTGTATCATCATAGACAAAACGAAGCAACTAAAGGACAAACTCAAAAAATTCCATTGGCTCACTGGCCGACGATCCAGACTAAACACACGGAATAAAATTACCCTCTGTAAGACCGTAATAAAACCTGTCTGGACCTACGGAATCCAACTATGGGGAACAGCAAGTAACTCCAACATTGAAATACTTCGACGCTTCCAATCGAAAACGCTAAGATCCATTATAAATGCACCCTGGTATGTCACCAACGAACTAATACATCGCGATTTCAAGATACCAACAGTCAAAGAGGAAATAGCAAAATATAGCGACAGATATAGCAAAAGAGTCGACAAACATCGAAACCCTCTAATTACTGGTCTACTTGATACGTCGGACCAGATTCGCAGACCGAAGAGACACTACCCGCTAGGCCTAAACGCTAGATTCAATTAGTTATCTATATTAAGTAATATTTACTTATTTATAATACTTACTTATAAATTATACTTATCTATAATAAGTATTAACTTATTATAAATGATTAGCCATGTCACTGCGCCACGCCAGAAAAAGTGACTGAAAATTCTCAATGCGAGAATTGATTGTAAATTTTAATAAATAAAAAAGAAAAATGTGCATGTATTTGTGGTACGACATCTTTACACACATTAAACAGATCGAAGTTTTCCTTCGTTTATTGGTTTGCTCGCACATGCGTGCAGAATGTTCTCCGAGTATAATGCAGGAAGCTTTCAGATGCTTCTAGGTAATGTAACGAAGCTAATGGAATCGATTATTTATTAATTAGCCATTTTGCAATATAAAAACCATCGAAGTACCTACAAGGTAAAACGCAAAACTTCTCGAAATTAATAAATTCTGCAGAAAAATGACTGAAACTGTAATCAGTCCATTAGTCTAATCGACAAAAATTCTTTCCACATTAAAAATTCACTATCAGCCCTATTTTAGTCGCCATAATTTCAATTTCCATAATATCGATACGTATAATTTCTAGGGACAGGAAACCGTATCTCTGGTTTAATGTATACACCAGTATCTCGTGGAGAAAAAGCAGCCACTCGGTTCGAATTAATCAATGTTTCTCGAAACTGCCTCAGTGGGGGCCATGGCGCGTCTCTCGCCATAGAAAAATGGCCACCACGACGATTTGTCTCCGGGCATTTCGCGCGGCGCTTTCCAAATTGCATCGCGATATTTCTCAGCGAACGAGACGAATTCGCCCGCCAGCTTCCGGTATCGATTACCGAGCCTCGTTCGCCGCGAAGGAAATTAGGTGGCCGTTGATTACGACCATTAAAAATCCCACTCAGCCGCCTGTACTGGACTTTAATTAAGTTTTAATGCGGCGTATATCCTACGTTCCTACGTTGTGATTCACGGGATGGCGGTCTGATTATTTTACCGGATAATTTCCTCTGTGTGCGTACAATACGTCTGCGATGAATAAGAAGCCAACTACGAGTTGAAAACGTTGATTCATTACGGTAGTCTTGGTAGCAACGTTATTATTTTTTCAGCGTGAATACTGCAATTAGGTGTATCGGTTGCGTAATGAGTAAACGTAGATATACAGGGTAAAATCGTTTAAATGGGATCGACTAATTATCTGGTAAATAAATAAGACAAGAACGAATGAAATCTAAATATATAATACAAATATGCAAATGCAAGTAGACGCTGAGTATATGGAAAATATATCGTTAGGAAAAAATTGTTGTTAAACTATGTTAAAAAAGAGTAAGATAAGATGAAATAAAATATTATATAGATATTTGACGAATTTAATGGGGTAACTTTGAAGTTCCAAAATGCAGGTTTAACGAGCAACGTTATTCAGTACACCTGGTTCTGCATTTATTGATAATTCGTTGTCAAAGAATAGAACAGAGAATATGAAACTTGGAAATTGTATTATACAAAGTGTTATAACTGCGTGCTTGGTTCATGTGGTTATTAACAACCTGTTTGAGTTGACCCTTTGGTTGCATGTCCGGACTATCGGTATTCTATTAATTAGTATTAATTGGTAGACCATCCAGTGCAGTCGATATAGCGTTCACCCTAATATTATGCTACCACTTCTAATTAATAACTGCTGTTTATCTTTTAAGTTTACTTCGCTCGACTCCCGGAAAATTAAATATTAAATTTTATGGATTAAATTGTATCTACGGACGATTTAGTGTTAAACTTAACCAGAAAATTTTATGATCGTGCAATCGAAAGTTAATAGAATCGAGTCAATTTTTGTTAGGTCTATCTTCACACATTCAGGACTAACGTTATGTTGACGCAATATTTCATTCGCAATTTCTTTTCACTCATTTTACATGATCAAATTAAGTTATTTTTTCTTCGTTGTTTCTTCTCTTACGTAGATTCTGCATTTTTACAAAATTTTAAGAAATCGAAGTACCTACGGCATTATGATAAACTATCTTCTTCTAAATCATGAAAATTTCTGAATATTTTCCTAGGCACATAATACCTGTCGTTAGCATTATGAAGCTACGAAATCTTTACAAACACGATATTTATTAATATAATTTTATTCTTTGAATAAATATAAACAAACTAGAAAATGAAAAAGAAGAGAAGGAGATAAGTAACAAGATGTATTTTACTCCAAATCAAGCAACTTCATGGTTATTCGATAATCGAGAAGATATTACTGGTTTGCATAAAAATTCGCGGAACAACGAAACGACACAATTTACAGCGGGCAATTTTTCTAAACAGGCTAGAAATGTTGCGCGGCCTTGTCACGATTCTGCCGATTAATCGTACCACGCTGACAAACCGATATATCCATTACCTCGCACCTGCAACCACCATCTACCACAGGTATCTATCAATCGTTGAAACGCCTTTCGTAAGCGCAAAATTCGTCGATGCTCTTCACTGTTTGGATCGCGCGTATTCGTTGAATCTATGGGCGGACGACTTATTTCCAAGTTGTTCGTCTTTCTCCTCGATGTAACGAGTACGTGCCTCGCTATCAGACGAAAACCTATTTGAGCGAAATACAAGGCGAAATAAAAATTGAAATGCATTTTACTCTTGGGTTTACCTTTGTTTGTTCGAATACTTTTTTGTAATCGTTTCGAATAACGGTATTTATATATGTGAAATTCAAAGGTTTACATTCGAGATATATTTCATCGGCGAAGAAAAGAAAATGCAAAATGTTCTGGGAACGTCTGCTATTTACGACACTCGAAGAAGACGCGTTTCTTTCGCCGACTTTGCATTCGCTGACGACATTCGCTTTACGATGACCTGACGTCTCCATGAGACATGGGTCTGAATTTTTCAACGTTCTTCGTGTGCCACCTACGAAGTGTTCGTTCAAAAAATCATATGTTCTCCGTGCATCTCAGAGGTTGCAACGTTGTAATAAGCCAAGTGGAATTTTCTTAAACCGTTTCAATAATTTATAGATAATATTGTTTTGATGGAAATATTAATGGATAAAGATATAAGAAAACTTTCAGATTTATTTTAGATGCTTTCGACTCTAATGGTTTCGCCATGATTCTAACGCAAACGTTCTGTGTCTTATTTGTAATTATAAGTAGCTAGGTATACATTCGGCTAATCGACAATGGGAAAATCAATTCCTGTTTAATCGAGAGTTCAAATAATCGGAACTTGAGTAATCGATCCTCGAGCAATCAATGTTTTCCTACGTGTACATAATATAAATATATATAAATATTTATAATATTAATTTATAAATATGTATAATATATATACAAATAATCAGATGAAAATAGAAACAAACGTTAAATTAAATTTCCATTTAACTGTATGCTACTTTAATTCCGAGGTGTAGAGATAGCGCGTCGTGATACTCGCCACAGATATACTTAAAATCAGGTTTTTTACGTTAAAACGCTTTTAAAATTTCACGATTTGCATAGGCAACGAGTATTTGACACTCGCAAGTGCGCAAGCTATTATTGGTAATCAACATGAAAGATAAAGCGAATTTCAAGCACCAACATCAGACACCGCGAGAATTTAAAAGAACCCACGCGAGCAAATTGGAATAAACAGCCTTGCAAACAACGCAGAAGAACCGCAATGAGAACTTCCTCGCAAAGAGAAAAAGGGACGGTAAGGAAACCAGAGACTGTAAAAGTCAAGAGGGAAATCGAAGAAACGCAAGAAAACGGTGCAGAAAACGAGCAAAACGTGCGGAAAATGAAGCAAGCAAACGAACCAAAAACAGAAAACGAAGGAAGGAAGAAGGAAGGGCAGAGAAATAAAAAAGGAAGAATTCATAGAAGCGTGGAAAGAAAGAGGGGTGGGTAGGGGTCGGAGGACGAGGGGTTGGAGGCGGTAGGGAGGAAAAACGAGGAATGGAAAAGGGAAGGTAGACGACGTGTTCCAACGATTCCCTCCGCTTGACACTTTCGGTTCGCGTTGAAAGAGCTAGTTCGGTGTGGCAGAGAGCGGCGCGCTGCCACGAAGAAGCTTCGCCGATGGCAACGTACCGAGAAATTACGTTTCCGCAGCTGGCACCGCAGACATTCCTCCTCGTCGTTTCTCGCCTCGTCTTTTACCAGCGCCACAGCGAGCGCTAGCCACAGGAATTCGCCCGGACGACAAGCCCCCAGCGTTGTCCCATTTTCGAATCTTTCGCCGCATTCTGGTCTGTATCCCATTCCTGCGGTAATTCCCTTGTTTTCTTAATACTCGACCTCCATGGATTTGTATCGTGTTTTTGTTTAATCTAATGAGAACCTCGAACGAGGATCTAACACGTTCACTACGTACAATTGCAGACGCGGACAAAGGAAAGTTTAAGTGGTAAAGGGAAAAAGCGGTGTAACAAAATAAATATATATCTTATACACCCTATATAGTCCATAGTATGTACCGTACAATACAGTCAACAGTTGTCGTTGACGAGATAAAAAAATGTGTAATACAAAAATTAGTAACACTCGCAAATTATCAATTTGCCCAAATTTTGACTCTCTCTCTCTCTCTCTCTCTCTCGGGCAGGGAATGCACCAACATAGTACACCGAGTGTATCACGTCGCATATCATTCGCTCTGATCGATAACTAATTAATACAGATCATTTGATTTAAGCAGCAGCGCGAGTAAATCGTCGCTTCGGAAGATCACAGAGATGTAGGGATAACAGTTTCTGCTTTTATCCCGTGAGAGTGTTAACCGTTGATTCAACGTCACACCTCGTCCGATTCCTGTATCTATTTGCATTGCAAAACTTCCAGAATTGCGATCTCTAATTCCGACTAAGTGGTTCGTTTAATTAATCTTCTCTCGCCGAACTGATCCAGTAACTAGTTTACTGTTTCCATTGGAATCGTCGTCGATCCTTGTTTCATCGTCAAAATGATACTCAAACGCGATACACGCCCGAATTATATTCTTAGCTCTTAACCCTTTCAAGACGCCAAGTTTCCAAGTAGATTCTGTCATTGATAATGATTACCGGTAATCCATAAAATTGTTGTCATTTAGAACGGTTATTCGTAATTTTGCATCCTGAAATTTCACGTCAATTCATAAAAAGTCGCAGTCAAAAAAACTGGCGATCATTATCTTTCGCTTATCCATTATCTTCGCTTGAACAGAACAATCGTTGAATTTTTCAACAATTCCTTCCGGAAAATTTTTTGAATTAAGGAAAGAAGGAAATAAAATCCAAGAATAGCCAGAGAAGCTGTATTTAAGTGAAAAGAGGAGAGGATGCGAAAAGAAAATAGAGTTTGGATAGAGCTATAAGAGAGAATGAGAACGATAGGAAGAGCTAGGAAATGAAGCTTAGAGGGATTGGAAAGAGCTGAGAAACGACGAGGGAAACGGAAGAGATTTAGGTAGAGGTAGAGATCTAAAAGAGGTCGTACCATAATGGTTAAAATTATAAAAGTAGTTGGAAGTTAAAGAAAATCGATAAAAATCAGGGAAAAACCAGGGAAGATCGAAAGAAAGGCCAGGGCAAAGAAAAAGAAAGCAAGATAGCAAATGATAAACGACATTTCAAAATAATCAGGAAGTACTAGGAACAATTAGAAAACGTCGAAGAAAACCAAGAACGAAAAAGAGGAAGGGAAAGCCAGGAAGATCCAAACCTAGTTAAACCAGAGCTCTGGAGAAAATCGAACATCTATAGCCAAGAATAGCCTCGAGGGATCAATGAAATCAATTCCACAAATTACAACTACAATATACCCATATACTCAGTCGGTTAGTCGAATTCAATCAAAGTACATAATTAAAACAATGGAAATTAGAACGAAGAACCGGGACAAGGATCGACAAATTGTTAAATAAACTATTAATTTATTTCTCTTGTCCTTTTCGATAATTGAGAAGCTTTCTGAAGCAAGGACCTAATATTAAAATACGTAGCTGCTCAGTGTATAATCGCTACCTTTTTAAATACGCGTAATGAATTGTGTTACGTTTTTAAACGTATATTTAAGTTCAATTAATATCAAATTCGTTGCCAAAAATGATCGCTACGTGTTCATTACGACACGTCAAATTTACGGGAAGCATATAGACCTTTTTAACCGATTGCGTATACTTTTGCACATTATGTGCGTTCCATATATTTGAACATCTTGAGAATCACCATAAATGCATAAATATCTATCGATTATATTCGATTTTCCGTGATTTTCGTTATTCAACTACGTTATTATCATGATTCGCAAACTCGTTTGAAAAGTACAATTTATACGATCATTCGACAAGGGTTGACCGCCTCTTCTTCGAACCTTTTAGAAGTACTGGTTGCTAGGTTGGAATACAAATGCACTTCCCCACGGAAGTATTATTCTTTGCCAGCTCCTCGGGGATATGGTTCGTTCGATTGAATTTAAGTGGGACTCTGTGCGCAACGATTTCTCGCGGTATATATCACGCGTGTCGATATCTAACCCGGTTATCGAACGCAGACGACAGCTTCCTTAAGTTATCGTGACGACGATTTTTTAAAGCGACATACGTTCCATAAAATCATCGATCCTCCACCAGAATTTTACTATAACTCTCGTAGAATGCGGATATCGCATGGATAATGCAGGAATTTTTCTTGCGCTATCTCCGAAAGGGTGAAGAGCTGGAGGCACAAAACAGTTTCAACACCGAATAAGATTATGGTTTAGAATATTATATCGTTCCAAGTATTAAAATTAAATGAAATTCTGAATAACGTTAAAAATAATTCTAGAAGCAGTACAATGTAGTACGAAATTTATAGACAGACAGGTGAAATGTCAAAATGCTTTATGTAACGTACATATATTAGGTTGTCCGAATAGTTTCTTTCGTTTCATAAGTGAAATAATAGATGTTCAACATTTTTATTTTATATTATTTCATGGATTTATGTATGACCCATTTTGTAGTAATAGGATAAAATGGATCAAACATAATTCGATACAATAACATAAAACAAAAAAAGGTTGTGCATCTACTACTTCCTTATAAAACGAAAGGAACTTTTGGGACAACCTAATATATGGGGTGGTTGGTAACTGGTGATACAAGCGGAAAGGGGGTGAAATATAGAATAAAAATTTTTTTTTTTTTAATTTTTTTCATCGAGACAACGATCTACAGTGAGATCCGTTATAACGAGACGCGATAAAGTGCACGCGTACCGAGCGAAAATTCAAAGTCGATTTTCTCGAAAACAAAGCCTCAAACGAAAAATTTGTATTCTATATTTTCGACTTCTTTTTTCGCGTAGAATCACCCTCTTTCCGCTTGTACCACCAGTTACCAACCACCTTGTATACAAATTTTCTGTCTTAAGTGTCGAGTCTACATAAGAACGTACGTATAACATACGAGTATATTTACTTCTGTTCCTCGCTGTACGTAATTATTTCCAGCAACCTTATATTTTTTATTACAATTTTATTTTATTCTCAAGTCAAGTCACTTAAAGTTAACATGTTCGGCCCGGTGCAGCTTGATCCACCGGTAGGTCATTTCTTCATTCTTCCATCAGGCAGCGTACATCACCGGTGGGTCACACGTCAGAAGAATAAATCTCACACGATCATATGACGACTTATCATCGCGCATATAAAGATCCATTTATATACAACTGTGCCGTATCCGTTCCGTGTACCGGCCGTGCGACAGATTCGATTCGGTTACCATAGTTTTATACGTAACAGCGAGCCAGACGTGTCTCGATCGCATTTGGTAGTCTCCGATATTTTTTCCGTTTGCCGATCTGATCACGGAAGGCTACGACCACAGCACAAACTTATATAAAAGTATCTAAATGTATCTCGTTTGTGTGTGACGTTACAAAATTGATATTACGCAGTGAAATGTTATAAGAATATTGTGTCATTCTGAAATATTCATAAAGTTCCTGTTTATATTATTAATTGCTTGTATTGGGTTGGCAACTAAGTGATTGCAGGTTTTGCGGAACCACCTAATGACAAAATCCACAATCACTTAGTTGTCAACCCAATACAACCAATTAATAATATAAACAGGAGTTTTATGAACATTTCAGAATCACGCAATATTCTTACAACATTTCACTGCGTAATATCTATTTTTGTAAAATACGAAACTTTCCTCCTTTTTACGGATTTGCCACGACGGATGCACACTAAATCGTCTTTTCTCCCTTTGTTGCTTTACTTCGACTTCCTCCTCTTCGTTCAAAAGTTATTACAGCTCGGTCTTCGATTGAAAACGATATTTTGTTGTACGAATCTATATCTCGTCTGACTTCAAACTGACTGGCACGTTTACCTCGATTATATCTCCGATAGGCAGCAGTAACATATAGATATTAACGAAATCGGACACTGTTCGGACATGAAATGGACACGGCTGTTTATAAATAGGTGGGAAAAATATGCGAAAAATCGAACGTGTTCTAAATAACTTAATTAATCTGAGCGAAATTTTACACGAATATGTACTTTTCTTTTACATTATAATATCAAACATCGTCGCTAGCGTTAGCTCTGTTACTACCCGGAATTTAATCATTTGCAATATATCATCGTAGCAAATTTTCAGCCTGATAATAATATTCGGTATTTCACTAACTGTACGTGGTTGTTACGTACACGAATTACCGATTGTTTGTCACGCATTAAAATAAGTAATTCCCACCGTTGATTGTTATGACTGTCATAATTATGAATTATTAAACGTTCTCGGGAATAATTGTACGAATCGTTCTTCGTTCGACTGCGTTCTCTCGTTTTGCAAAACGAAGGGAACGGCCGAAAAGGATCGACGAACATTCACGTTAGCGCTCTGATAAATTCGAGGTAGAATTGATTTTCCGAGTGTTCCGCAGCTTTGTTACATTCGTGCCCGGCAGGTGTTCTAGGATCGATTATTGGATTAATGAAATAATAAGCGCCAGGAACGAACATACTCGTAATTTACGTAGTCGATGAAAATAAACACGAAATTTCTGTGACAAAGCAAACACGTTTTAATCATTGTTCGTGTAATTTCTTTCTTGCTAGTTTATTCCTCTATTGCTTTATCGCTTTATTCCTCGTGCCCGTGTAATTTTGTTCTTCAGTTACGTTCATTTCCCTAATTCCTAATCGATCCTTCTAATTCCCCAAACCCATCCAAATTGTATCGATTACTTATATATATTCCATTTACTCCACTAACAAAATCCTACATACATCATATTCCATTAACCAATTTTCTCATCTGCATATCTACTCCATCACTCCGTTTCAAATTCGCTAATTTACAAATCTACGACACGTTCCATTAATTCCGTAACTCGGTGATTCGACGCAATTCTTTCCATTAAAAGTACGTACAATTACACCATCAGACTCAAGCTATAGCAACAAACACTCTTTAAACTTAAACGACAATTTTCCAAGTTCTACCGATTTCTGGATCATTTGCGACGCCTGACTTCCAAACGACGCTAATTTCGGCGAGATTGCGTGCAAGTTTGAGAACAGGGATACTTTCTTCTCCATCGACGTAGTTCGTGACGCGGATAAAATCACTCGGGACCTTGCAGTCATCAACCGACACCTTTGTAAACATCGTTCCGCCGATCGAATCGAACCTAATACCAGTCTTCGCATCAAGACCAATAATTATCTTTGCGTTACAAGGCTATAGGATAATGGGATAGAGCGTGTTGATCGTGAGTAGCGATGAGCTCAAATTAAGAGCGGATTAAAGTTTTATCAGGCCTGGGATTATCGACCCTTCACACTGCAAAAATAAATTTTTATTGTCGAAGTAATTACTTCAAGAAAAACTCTACACCGTTTCCTTTGTATATCCGTGACCTGAAGGCCGATGTCACGAAGAGAATAGGATTTAGTGAAATATTTCAAAATAAGCAGAGGTGCATATTATGGTTGCCCTTGAATATAAATTTTGTTTTGGGTTGCAAGGTCTAGAAACAAAAGAGCTATAAGTAGATTTCTATTGCTGTTTCTTGTAGCCTTTAGCTAGAGCTACACACCAAGGTTAACTTTTTGGTATTATCCTTTGCTGTAAATATAGTTGAAAAACTCTACACCTTTTCTTTTGTATATCCGCAACCTGAAGGCCGATGTCACGAAGAGAATAGGATTTAGTGAAATATTTCAAAATAAGCAGAGGTGCATATTATGGTTGCCCTTCAATATAAATTTTGTTTTGGGTTGCAAGGTCTAGAAACAAAAGAGCTATAAGTAGATTTCTATTGCTGTTTCTTGTAGCCTTTAGCTAGAGCTACACAGCAAGGTTAACTTTTTGGTAATGTCCTTTGCTATAAATATATGAACGTGCTCCCTATCATACTTCTATTGTATTGTAACACTGAAAGAGCGAGGATCTGGATCAGCGTACACTATACCTGTACTTATTTCAATATATTTTTCTGTTACAAATTCATCCACTCGTTCCTCTATCAGTCAACCTCGACGTTTATAAATACGAAATACAATTTACTTCGTAATAAGCTACATTTGAAATTTTGTAAGAGGCAGTTTCGTTTATCTTTCTTGCAATGGACGAGTGAATTACTCGTTATAGTCGCAAAATAAAGTACATTTTCCTTTGAATCTATTAATCCCAGTTTCGGTGATCCTTTACTCCACTAATTTTGAAATTCTAAACGATAGCTTCCCTAGGAAACGCCTGCAAACTTTCACCGATCTCGTCCGTTTCAATTTTCCCAATAATCTGCCAACGATACCACTTTAATATTTACCTTAAATAGAAACAAATTTCCTCTTCAATCACTCTTGTACAACATTGGACTTTGGTGTGCGACAACGAGAAGATGAATCTCAAGCCAAACCACAAATTTCGTTGGTCAAGTCCTTTTCGTTGCGCCAGTTGAACGCACAAAGGAACGACGAATTCATTAAGCAGACTTCTCCATCATGAACGTCTCGCGAACCTCTAAAAGTCTTCCTCGAGCAGCTAGAGCGATACACTAGTCTTCTCGCCAGGTCGTTACTCGCAGACTGTACGTAGATCTTGCCATAGATAAGTAGAAGTAACGCCAAGCAAGTGATGTGCCACGATCAGGCTTCTTATTTTATGCAGAATGTGCTCTGAAATGTATACGCCTCTTCAGCGATGAACTCGAGATTCAAAAGTGGCAGAAGGAGAAGTTTTACTTTTTTTCTTTTTTATATATATATAAATTTGAATTTGAATTTATACGTGATCGTTCAGTATGAATTATTGTAACGCATTGTTAACGGAAAACATGAATCGACGTTTTGTCGTTAACGTTTGTCAAACGTGGAGAACGTGAGACGCGAATAAACGTTTCTCGTTTTATAAACGTTAACGTATTTTTCAAAAATATGCGACAACTGGGGAAAAATTTATTTCGCCGCATATTGTCAACAATGTGTTAATGTTACTACGATACTTCAATTGTTTCAATCTCGCTTTCCTTTCAGTCGATAAAAGAACTTTTCATATTTTTTAAAAAACCTCTGGTATAAAATTGAAACGGACAATCACGCATATCAACAATGATTCTTTCATATTTTTTTCAAATTTCAAAAATTGCCGGACCATAGAAATGTACGATTCGGCCAAAAATAACTCAAAGCGGAAGAGGTCAAACGTGAGATCGAATCGTTGATAAGAATTCAAAAGATTTACAAAAAAATAAGATGAATATCTTTAAAACGAAAATGTGTTTGTCAATCATTTTTTTAGACTTTTCGTTCTGATTTTCGTTGGCAAACGCGGAACACGTTAATCCTTTCAGAAGTGTCTCGTTTATAATACTTTTTGAAGCGATGCAAGATCCTTTTTATTAGAAAAGATATAATAGTATTTTTTAGGTAAATTTTTTTTCATTCCCATGGAATTTCAAAGGCACTTTACCAGAAATTTTTTAAAACCTTGAAATGAATATGCCTCGTTTTTCTATGGTAGTATACATTATCTGCGTATAAAAATGAAAAAAGCATCGAGAGAATGAGAAAGGCACAGAATTGTGAATATCAAACGAAAAAGCTTGATTTCTGTAATATTTTCAAAATTTATTTCTCTTAGAATATCGGTAACAACGATTAATTAAAATAGCTGAATAAATCAAAATTAAATTAAATTTACTATCGCTAATATTATTCGGACAAATAATAATAGATTACCTTAATCAAGACTAAATCAGAAAAATAAATTTTCCAACTGCTTAAAATCTTTACAAATCTGACGAAAAGCTTGTCACGTATCCGACATTGATTTATATTCGACGGATGCAAAAAATCTTTCAAAAAATACCCAGTGAATCTTGTCGGATTATATCAACGATATAACAATCGCGAGAAAACGATTGGCTACGGTTTTTTTAAGCAGCTCTATCAATTTTTTTCGTTCCATAGACACGGTTTGACAAAATATATCTTTTTCATATCACGTCTCATTAGACGTATTATCGACACATATATTTCGTACAAATAGTACACTGATAAAGTAAACGTTATTTATCGTTTGCTTGATCGTTTTTTTTTTCTTTTCTTTTTTAAATCACTCTTACCCCCCCCCCCCCCATCTTTGGTAATCGATGGAGGCATTTATTTTGCATCCCTTCAGCGTCGAATGTGAAAAACAATCTTGTTTCCTATGGCATTATCGATCGTGATTAAGTGTACGTATTTTCAGTGATTAACAAACCCGTCATAACGGCTGCGTGTTGTGTAACACGATTCATTAATTATACGATTCCGTGATAAGCTTCAATCATTAAGGTAAAATATAGTCAGAGAGTACACTCGCAGAAGGAAAATATATTGGACGTTTGTTTTCCTCGTTTTGAATCGGGATAATTATTCTTTGGTCCTTGCGTTGCGTTGCATCATATATTTTACATTAATTAGTATCTAACTAATTGTAAATAATCTTAAAAAGGTATAAAGGAACGCTTTGGATACGCAGGCTATTTTTGCACTGCGAATGTTCATACATTTTCATTATTTAATCTCATTTATTTACGGTTTGGTTCGTTCGAAATTCGTGAAAGGTATTCATTTGTAGTTAGTATTTATTTATTATTTTGTTTTCGGAGTCAACCCTTTTGCGTCGTTTTATGTTTTCGTCCGCGTAGCATTTTTGTTTAGTTATAATATTTGTCTTCTCTTACTCGTTCCGTAATCATTGTTTTCTTGTTTGTTAGAATTCAGCTACGAGCATTAAAAATGTTTATTTCTTCTTATTATTTCTTCATCTCCCTCATTTGGAATAATACGATCTACTCGTATAATTCATTTGGCTCCGTCAACAAAAGCTTTGTTCAGGTGTGAATCATAATATGAGCTTTACTACACTTCAGTACTATAGTTTACTCTCTACTCCTAATTAATTTGCTTCTATTGTTCTTCCATCTTCGCTCGGTTTCTTTGTTCAACCAAGAATCGACCGACTTTATAAACAATAACATAACATTCACCGCATACTATCAATTGCTTTAATATAAAGTTAATAACAAATTTACTCACATATCCCGAATTCAATCGTCAGCCTTCTTTTATCATTCCTTTCTCCTCATTTGGATTTCTGAGAAATCGATCAGAATTACGCTTTTCATACATTCACTCTTTCAATAAAGATATTCTTCCCTCTTCGTTATATTACGTTCATCCTTGTACAAATATTTTTACGATTTTTTTCATCTTATTTAGCATTATCAAAATTATTTCTACGTAAAACACACGAACAATAGGTAAAAAGCCAGGAAAGGAATCGACGATCGCCTGAATAATAACGAAGAAAAGAAGCAAGATTGGCAAACGAAATAAAATGAAATTGCAGGTTAACGAGACACAGATATAAATAAGGGATAGCGTTAATGATATGCTTGGGTAAATTTTATTTCGAATAGAAATAAAATCATTTCAAATATTTTATTATTTTTACTATAGAAATAACCTTACGATAAAATCAAATAAATCGTTCTCGAATTACCTTGTACTTTAATCAATTCTGTTACGTAAAGTATGATATGACCTGAAGTTTTTAATTCTTTCGAGATTTTAATACAATTAAACTACTACTATTTTTTCTACTATTCTTTCTTTCTTTCTACTATTATACCCAAGCTCTTTATACTCTTTTTCTACAAACGTTTATCTTCAAATTTTCCATTAATGAACGTTCAACTAATCGATAACTCCGTTGATCGGTATTTTGATAATCGAGGCTTTATTATATCAGAGATATGAAACGTCGGATTTCGTTTTATCAATTTTCTAAATCTTTTCATTTTTCAATAAACACTTTTATTTGTACAGATTGTTTCATATAACGTTTTAGAATTGGTAATTTTCTTGCTCATATACGAAAACTATGGGACAAAAATACGATAAATCATATTTTCTACCTTTTATAGAGGAGCAATTTTTCAATTCGGTATGCTGTTCATTAATCGCACGTAGCAAAAATTGACGAGGAGGACTCAATATGTATTTTCCCACCCACTTCGTAATTTTTACGATGTCGCTTGTCGTAGTATTAAAATTTTGGAAGATAATAGAACGTGAGAGATATTAAAACACAGTTATACCTTTGTCTCATAAATAACTCTATTAATTATATCTTTGTATTTAACAACTTCTACGTATCTTATACTAAAATACTCCTTTCTCCTCATAGACTTTCAAAATAAAATGAATAACTTAATTATAAAGTTAAACATATAAGAAATAAAATGTGCCTGTCGCATTTCTCTCCTGTGATCTTGATACGATTTTAATAATCGTATAATAATTGTTATTCTGATATTCGAGATTCCACTGTAAAACGAACAATTATTTTATTCGATAATTAAATAATCAAATAACTCGAAGAAAGCTCGTTTATTTATGCAAATAAATTATCCTACAATTATTTCGGAATAGCACCGAACAAAAACAAGATAATACATCATTTATGTAAATAATCATTTCCAAACATTTTATCGAAATAATATTCAAGTCTGGTAGATTCAAAGGAGAGGTGAATGGGATGAGACACTCGACAACGAATCAAAAGGAAAGATTACGCTTTGGCAAGTGGTGGTTCCGGCCTGAATATTTGCTCACGCGATAATCGATATCTGAAACGCGGCGAATAAACGTGGATGTAAAGAAATGTAGGTCGCGAATAATTTCTCCGATTTGCGTATCGATGTCGAACGACAATCTCGTATTCTTTTTTGCGCCACAGCGAGAAAACTGGATGGCCGGAAATGGCGTCGACTTTCGGACGACGATGAATTTCCGTCGATTTCGTTAGAAATTTAGGAACGTGTTGATCGCAGTATTTGCGATTCCGTTCCGCGGTTTTTCGAAATAAATCGTTCGAAAAAGAGAGAAAATCGCGTGATTCAAAGTTAAATGATCTGGAAGAGAACGAAATTGGGAATTTTTGAAACAGACGAATATCATAAAAACAACGGAAATAAGTGTACTTTTTTTTACTACATTACACGTAGGAGAAAAATACACGTGAAATATTATTTTAACAATCCTGTTATCGTAGATTTCATAAAGCTTCAAATTAGCGGTTCGTTTATATTTAATGTATTATACCACGTGTCGATTACGGATTACAATGGATTACGAAATTGTCATTAGTTACAATAATAATTATAATCGTGTGTTCGCGCGATAACAAAAGGAAAACAAGAATCGTAATACACGCTCGGTAAATCCTTTATTTCGCAATTGTATTTCAATAGAGCATAATCGAGACTGGAATAGCAATCAATACGGCCGTGCAGAGGGATTGCTTAGTCTTTTTCCCTTTGTTTCCACTTTTATCTATCGTATGACCTTTTTTAAACATATCGATATAACGAATTTAACCCGAACCACGCGTCCCGTTGATTTACGACCTATTTTACATTTGATTGAATTTAATTCGCTGCGAATGCGAAGAACGTCATCGGGAAACGGGAAATAATTCAATCGGTTGTCTCCCTGCGTTGACAACTTTGACTTTACTCAACGATATATTATCATATATGAGAGAACACTGCACATTTCCGAGTTATACGTTATTTACCGAAGATTCGGTTTTCATATAAAATAAAAAGAACGACAACACGAGATGAAAAATAGGAGAGAAAAAGAAGATGCAACCGAAGATGAAATATCTGGGTTGTTTGCCTTGAAACTGGAAGAAAGTAGAATGGATTCTCAGTCATGCGAAACAGAGATTGGTAATTCATTTATTACTCATTTTATTTATTTATGAGGTTATTTTATACGAATATAGCCACGGCTCGTCGATTTATTTGATTACGTTTACGCTCGCTCATTTCGTATCTTTATCGTTTGGTAAATGGGGTGGAAAAAGTTGGATTCATCTGAAAATGGAACTATCCAATTTAATTTGGACTTTATGTGTATGTCGGTTGTTTCCGTAGAAATATTTTCGACGTTTGCGATACGATGGACTTTTTAAATTAGCAACGTCGGATTCCAATATTCGAATCTTACTAAATATACAAATTACGATTATGTAGATTCTTATTAATTAACAAGCTTTGTTAACTATCCCTCCTTTTGTATCACGTCAAGTCAGGAAATAAACAGGGACGTGCTTATCGCGTATTTTCCTCGTGGTCTTCAGATTCAACTAATTCAAACATTCGACTCGAACTTTCTTTACGTATTTTTAGAAAATCTCGAAAACTATCGCGTATAGAATAAAATCGGAGATTGCCAATGGAACGATTCTCAAAATTCCTTCACAATCCCGCCATGAACAACCATTAGAATCGACGTCTCTTTATCTTCGTTCACGCGCAAATTAACCTCGCTTTGCGCCAATATCAAAGAGCAAATTAATCCCCGAGAGGATAAATGGTTGTTAGCTTTTGCCAACTGACAACCAAAATTTGCAACCAAAATGCAAGGAATCAGCAGCTTTGATCGTGAAAAAGGTTCCTGAAACGGAGCTACGCTGCGTGCAACACGTGCCACGACCGCAAACGCATTCACGTCATTGTCTATTTCCATGGCAGCGAGATTCAACCTGGTCTCGACAGAACTGCTCCCAATTAGATCTTGATGCAGCGTAATTAACCTTTAAATGGTTCGAAGAGTGGCCAGGGACGGCGAAACCTTCATTCGACCGCCGATTCCACTGAAATTCTCCCGTTCCGAGTTTTGCTTTTGTTGGGATGACACTCGTTACGTGTTACAAAGCGGTTTTGGCGAATAGTTTTA
Source organism: Bombus flavifrons (assembly GCF_040668555.2). Taxonomy (NCBI): domain Eukaryota; kingdom Metazoa; phylum Arthropoda; class Insecta; order Hymenoptera; family Apidae; genus Bombus; species Bombus flavifrons. The sequence continues at coordinate 13,657,465 of NC_138450.1, forward strand.
TAAACGTGTAACGTAAATTCGCATGTAGAGCTAACTGGAAGGATTCTATATACAAGTGGTAGTTCTTTCTTCAATTAGGTATATTTCTTTAAATTCCTAATAGATTTCACTGGTTTACGTAATATAGAGAGTATTTAGAGAACGAAGTATTTATGGAAGGAATTAGCGAAACGATTATAATATTTTCTAGAGACTTTCTAAAGTAGAAATATGGCATCGACGTATAATATTAGGTTTTCCTGAACGTTTCTTTCGTTTTATAAGGAAATGATAGATGGAGAACATTTTTTTTATTTACCAGGTATGTAAATATGAAACCGGAATTTGCCTATAGATGGCCCTAGCTGATAATGTAGTTATCATTAAACTGCGTCATCCATACCAAAAGTCTTTGTTGACATCTCACAAACATTTTCGACTCGGAACAATACGAGTTTCATACAACAGCATAGTTTGTAATAGCGTTGAACATGTCAAATTTTGTGCCTGGAAACTACGATTTGCGGACAGCATTGATTTTCTGTTACCATTTGAAGAAAACTGCCGCAGAATCGCATCGAATGCTTGTCGAAGCTTACGGTGAGCATGCTCTTGGTAAATCACGGTGCTTTGAGTGCTTTAAAAAATTCAGAAGTGGCAATTTTGACGCGAGGAACGAAGAACGTGGAAGACCACCGAAAAAGACCACCGAGCTGTTAAAACCTGGCGAAACCGTTAATACTGAGCGCTACCGACAACAAACGATCGATTTGAATCAAGCTTTGCGTGAAAAACGACCAGAATATCAAAAAAGGCAACACAAAGTAATTTTGCTTCGTGATAATGCACCATCGCATACAGCAAAACCGGTCAAGGAAACGATCGAAGCGTTCAGTTGGGAAATACTTTCGCACGCGGCTTACTCACCAGACTTGGCTCCGTCCGATTACTATTTATTTGCATCGATGGGACACGCACTTTCTGACCGGCACTTCGCTTCTTACGAAAATGTAGGAAAATGGCTCGATGACTGGTTTGCCTCAAAAGAGCGACAGTTTTTTTGGCGTGGCATCCACCAATTGCCAGACAGGTGGGAAAAATGTATAGCTAGCGATGAGCAATACTTCGAATAAAATATTTTTAATCATTTTCATACAATAAACGTGTATTTTCTATACAAAATTCCGGTTTCATATTTATACCTGGTACATTATTTTATCGAATTATGCGTGATCCATTTTGTAATAATAGAAGAAAATGGATCCGTCTATTATTTCCTTATAAAACGAAAGATACTTTTCGGACAAACTAATATTTTCTCTCTCGTGGCATTTTTTCATTTCTGCATTTCAATGGTTTCTATTGAAATATACACTGCTACACTGGATCAGCCGCGTAGTAGTAATACTCATATATGTGTTTGTGAGTATATGCGTGAGTATATGCGTGCGCAGCGTCTCGTAGAACAAAAGAATGTCACTGTTCCGTGCGCACGGTAAAAAGTGAGACTAGAAGAGCGTTGGAAAACGTGTAATGGATATCCATGAACATCTTGCAAATCATATATTAAATAAATACAAAACTATTTTATTATCATCTCTACATGTAATCAAAATGTTCCTACATATTTATTTCGGTGATTACGATCCACAATTCTCGACAGTTTCTATACTTTCCGAATAACTCAGAAGCTTACCACGAGCTTCTTGTTTCTCTAAGATCAAAGTATCGTTTTCGACTAGCCTATTTCAAATTCACTCGTTCATATCTCTATTTGATTTCATTTTATCTCTTTTTCCTTTAATTTCGAGACACCAATAAATATTTCCCTTGCATTTCCAACAGTTTCCCCTCAAAGTTACTTTCTCCCGAAGTTAGCTTTCGAAATCCACTAGCGGGAAAACGAAACGTTCCAGGTACTGGCATCGGCGCGGTGCTTTAGTTTGTAATTCACGCGAGGGCTATACGAAACAAACGTTGAAGAAAAAAAAATATAACAGCCCCATGGCAAACAAAGGTTATTCTCGAGCGATTTTATGACCGCGGCAATGCGATCGACATTTCCATAACCGGAAACAATGGGCACATGTGTGACAATGGCGAAAGGACTAGGGAACGGCCGCGTTATTCAAAGAAATTCGCGGCCGCCGTTTCCGCATAGTAAACAACGTTTCGATTGTTCGATGAATCGACGATGAGAGGACCTACTGCAAGGATCGCTTGACAATGAAAGCTTCTAGACAGAGTTTTATATAAATCACGCCAGTCGATGTAATCGTTTGATTATGGGACAGTTGAAACTTGTTATATAAATAAAATTGACAGTGAGGCTGAGATTAAATTGAGTTATCACGACGGTCGAGCTATTAGAATCGTCCTAAAGATTTGATTTCTTCAAATTGAAAATTTTATTTTAGAAATTTCTACTACGCTACCTGTGAATTTTAGAATAACGTCGTTAGGAGCTATAATTGGAAACATGTTAAACGAATGAAATCGGCAGCAATGCCAGGATTAAGTGAAATGATAGCTATGAGAATGATAGAAAGATGGTATGAAATGGAAAGATGGTATGATGATGGTAGATAAATGGTATGAAAAGAACGTTTCTAAAAATTGACTGTTCACATACTTTTGTGATTTTTACTTGCATTAAATATCTTCGAATTTCTATGCATATTTTTCCAGATTTGATTCCAACTTTACCAATATAATTGTGATACGTAGTCACTGCTTTGTCACAATGCCAGTGAACTTTCAAAGTGTTTTACACAACACACACGATGTACGGAATGTCTCACCTGAAATTACCATCTTGCTTTCTGTCATTAATTTTTCTTCACGGCGAGAAACGTTTGGATGGAAGCTGGATGGTTTCAAAGACGACGTATACACGGCACTACGTTTCGCATTTTTCCTTACCTTTCGTACAATAAATTTAACAAATTAAAGTTAGGGAATCTCTTAAACTAATGATTTTTCGGTATAAACAGATCAATACTTTTGTGTAGGGAAAGACGAACTGCATCGATTGGCGTATTAACAAATACACGACTCTATTTAAAAAGTCAAAGCTGACCTTCGTAAGTCGATAACGCGCCCATCCACGAAGAAACTAATAACATCTCTCGAAACCATTCAACATCCATCCAAACATATCTCGTTGAGAATAATAATAATTGTTGAGATTGAGGTTGACTGATTGAAGAACGAGTGGATGAATTTACAATAGAAAAGTATATCGAAATAATTAAAGGTATAAGTATAAGTTTATGCTGATTCAGATCCTTACTCTCTTAGTGTTACAATACAATGGAAAAGTAGAGGGCACGTTCATATATTTACAGCAAAAGGACATTACTAAAAAAGTTAAGCTTATAGCTTTAGCTAGAGGCTACAAGGAACATAAATAGACATCTGTTTATTAGTTCCTTTGTTCCTAAACCTTGCAACCCAAAACATAATGTATACTCAAGGGTACAATAATATACACCTCTCCTTATTTAGAATATTTCTGCGTAATAACAGTCTCCAGGTCACGGATATACATGAATAAAGATGTAGAGTTTTTCTTCAAGTAGTTACTTCAACAATAACGATAAAAATAAAGGTGGTAATATCAGGCGAGCCACCCTGTATACATAAAAGTTTTCTATGCTAAGTGTTTAAATACTTTCTCGAGCCACTGTATGTGAAAACAGCAAACTATAACAACAGTCAGAGAAAGAAAGAGCGAGAGAGAGAGAGAGAGATAGTAAACGAGACACAGACACACAAAATAAATTCGCTTTTACGACTGCTCGACTCTCCACACGCATCATCCTATCGATCCCTCGACTCGTCGCGCTCTCCCCTGCACTTTTGCTCTCACTTCGCCGTTCTGTTTAACTCGTCGAGGATCGCTAAAACTGTGCCAAAGGCGAGCCTCTGTTTCGTTCGTTCGATCGACACACCGATTCCGACCCTCCTTTATTTCCTTCTTCGTTCTCATGTTCCCTTTCTCCATGCCTTCGCGTGTGCCTTGTCTGAAATCCGGCGAGTTCTGATCCGAAGATCGGACGGACGTCAAACGATGACGGCGACGACAGCCGTCGGAAAGCCTTCGGAAAGAGTCGAGCAGTCGATGACAGTTTCCTTTTCTCTTTGTTGTTTTTTTTTCTCCCGGCGATCGACGCTCGATTCCACGCGCACGATATCGCGAACAACGCCGCCGGTGCGGTGGTACGTTCTTTTCGCTTTTGACGAGCCTTTCACACGCGCCACTGATCGTCACTTTGTTTTTGCTTTTTCGCTCTGTTCAGCGTTTTTCGTTTCGGTTGTGCGTTTGTCGGAACGTTCTGGACGGTGGAAAAAAGCGAAATGAGTTAATTTTTCGCGATACGGCTGCGTGAGTGTATAACGTCTTGGTTGGTTGAATGGCGCAGCAGGAAATTTAAAAAAACAAATGAGTGGATTTATTAGGTCGTTTTACGACTTGTTTCGTTTTCTTTTTTTTTTTTTCAAACAATCGATATGTTATCACAGAAAAGTATCAACGTATTCTCTCTTATTTTCTATACCATCTTCCCTATTTAGAAATTAAATTTGTTTATTCCTAACTCATACAATATCTGTGATTTAGAATTTGGTGGAAATCTTTGCATTAGATCTTGCAGATAAACCGAAGTAAATACTTTCTGTTACAATTGTTGCTTTATTTTCTGTTTAAAAAAATACTTAAAGTATACCATGTGTCGTAAATGTTCGGAGCTTAAGCTTCCAGTCGTCGTTTCTTCACCCTGTCAATTTTCTTGAAACTTTCATCTAGTTCAAATTAAATGCTAATTAAACAAATGGATAAAATTAAATATTAATCAAGAACATTTGTAAGTTTTGAGTGTAAAGGTGGTAAAAGTAAAAATAATTCATTGAAAATTAACGATGGAAAAGCAACAGACCTTGCGAAATCCACCTTATAATTTTGTTACGATCTTGTTTAATTTCGAAACATAAATGAAGAAATGAACGAAACGAAGTTGAATTCCGATAAAAACATAGAAATGTAGCGAGATACGTAGTTTTAAACACTGGAATAAATATTTTACTCGTACGTTAGATACAGCGTTGAGCTAATGGAAATGAGAAGTAGCTGCGTGACTGTTATGAGCAATTCACTCGTGTTTCTCATTTAGCACACTGCTAACTTTGTGCTGAAAAATTCTCTCTGAAATAGGTAATTGGAAAAATTTGAAGTACACTTAGCCTTTAAAAATCGTAGCAATTACTAGAATGTCGTGCAATTTGAAGATGAAGTCATCTAAAAGCAAAACGGAGCTTTGATAGAAATACAAGCTGCTTTCGTTGTGTTTGCTCCACGTTTCACATTAAGGAGCGTTCAGACGATCGATATTATTCTCGATATTTCAGGTTCTTAACGTTATCGTACGTAAGAGACCTTCTAGTCGATTAATGTATTGTCGATACAATGTTGTAAACCTTACGAATGCGTTTCGATATTACGAAGGAAAAAGCTAGTAAAAGATACGAAAATGAGTTTGATCAAAATTCTTTTAATTCTTCGATTCTTCGTCGATCTTCTAAAGTTGGATCAGGATTCGTCTCCTACCTCGATCATCCACTCGATTACGCTGATTCACCAAGTTTACATAACGTTGCGGTTATCAGTTTGCAAATGTTTTCAAAAAACAGTCTTCGAAACAACGGTAAATAAAGTTATCTCGTGATCCTGAGCGGCAAAAAGGATCGTGTCGCGGAGATACGAGGACCATTCCACTTGCACGGGAGTCGTTATGGATTTAGATATGCCCACGCAGTAGGAAATATTTATGAACGCACGGCTAAACCTCTGCGACTACTATTATTTACGAATGTATCACCTTCCCTCGCTATTTCCTCTCTATTTCCCCTCTATTTCCCCTTTATTTTCTCTCTCGGTCCAGCAACGTCTGGTATCTCTGAATTGTTTTGGGTACACGAACCAGTTCGTAGACGGGTTGTTTTATTGCGCGACGTCGCGCCCTCGCAGACGATGTTTTTGTCGGGAGCACGCCAAAGTGGACCAAGTTTACGATACGAGGCTGGTTCTCTGTTTTTGAGAACCTACCATTACGATTTCCCCCCTCTCTCTCTCTCTCGCTATAGGGTTTGGTACAATTCGACGAATCGAAGCTCGACGTAATTGAGATTGGAAGGAAAAGCCATATTCTTTGTCGACTCTAGAGAAATTGTTGTTGACGAATCAGGTACACGAAACTGTTCGAATATTACATAGCGATATAGTACATCGTATATTACGCGAAATCTTCTAAAATTTCGCTAGTACTGTAACAGCACACCATCGTTGCGATTATATTGATCATATTTGAAATTAATCCGAAAATGTATAGAGAAACTCCGAGACTATTATTGCAAATATACGTTTAGTAAAACGTTAGTATAGACGACGAACAGTGTTGTTAAACGTACAATGATAATACACGTGTAATTTGTGCTAACGGTAGTCTAAGGATCGATGAGAATGATAGTAGATTAGATAATATCTAATTGAAATTACCTAGCGAAAATTTGCTGGATTGTAAAAGGATAAGCGATGAAGAAGCCTCGATAGTTTTCGGTAGAAACTGCTACGTTGCACTGATTAGGGAGTCTAGTAGAAGCTTATGTGATTTCGCCGTGTTGGCTAAGTGACTGTAGTTTGATTGCTTCCGGTGTGTTTGTTACTCGAGCACAAGCTTAAGATTAGAGGCTGAGAACTTGATATTTCGTGAACTTCAGTTTATTGAAGGCTTGGTATTAACTCGTGAAGTCCTCCGTTAAGTTCTATTAGAATATATTAATCTTCCGATACTTGGTCACGATCGTGTTCCGATAAAACGTACCTATTTTACGAACGATTAATACCTCGTAACGAATGTTGCATCACATTTTATTGGTAAACATCGAGTTTCTCGATTATATTTTCGCATTAGCATGTAAATATAAAAAGCTATTGATATTCAACTGGATGGCAGTTTACCTCGAGCAGTCACACACCATCAGGCGCGACAAACGCGAAGCATAAATTCGCGCCGCACATTCCCGATAAATTTATTTTGCAACAAATTTCAAACAACGGCCAGGATGTAAACCGACGTTTATTGGCAAACTTTAGATTGATATTTCGCTGCCAGACGTTATAGGTTCAACGTGTGTTTCATGCATAATCAATGTAGCCAAGGCCCTTCCAAAATTCCATGTCTGACTATACGCGGCTCGTTACTACTGCACCGCTGCCAGCGTTTCGTTGACAATCGTATTTTCGTGTTCCAGTAAACAAATAAATCACAGATATGTCGAACGTCGCGTGCTCTATGCATTTTCATGAAATTTCGTCGCACGTTATAAAGAAATATAAAAGTTTACGTTTAAGTAGTACAAGAGTAGTATAACCGAGACGCGTAAAAGCGAATGCAACTTTCGAAGAATCGACGAGTCTCAGACGTTTGTACTTACCGTGTACCTTGTGCGTTTTCGTTAAATATTACTGCAAATTATACAGAAATATTGGAAAAGTTGATGTTTAAGTAGTAGAAACGTCTGTAAGTCAGGCACACAGAAATTTGTAATCGCAATGCAACTTATAAAAATATTTAAAAGGACGACATGTAAGTAAAACGGGAGTGACAAACGTACGACAATTCTGGAATAATATTAACAATCCCTATTTTTTAAATGCTCGTTTTAAAAATTAGATAAGGGCAGGTATTACTACGGACATATAGAATTTATATTCATTTACTTTTTCTCTTCAAATGTTTGCCCATGTCAGCCATCGGTTTATCGCTATATCTGACGCAAAACATCGAAATATTATACATAATCTGTATTCGACAATTCGTAATTCTATAGTTTGTAATTTGGAAATAAAATGAAATTTTGGCACAAAAATATCGTCCGCCTTCGTTATATTTGATCCTCGAACAAAGACACGAGTGTGATACCCACAATTTACTCAAATTAAAGATTTTATCATTTGCGCTAGTTATCCTCTGAGCTCTCAGTTATACTTCTACACTACTACTACTATTACTAGATTCTCATTCCAATCTTTAGCAGAGTAATCTGATCGACAACAATGTTGACTGACATTTTTATACTAGAACTATCGCGCGTCGTTATTTTCAGAGTAGAATGAAGAAAATTATTTAATCTAAATGAATTTACGAAGGCAATTCGGCTATCATAACTTACTGAAACGTTTGCTTTTCCATCTATCTACAAACTTTCGTCATTCCATTCCGCCGAAACGAAGCTTCTTCGACTCTAAATCGAAAAATGAAAAATGTCTCTTTAACTCGTCTACGACTAATCCGTCCCAACTAACATTTAAAATCAAACTCTACGCCATGAAATTCACCTAAGCGCAGGAACTGGTAAAAACAGCGCAGAGAGACGTGCGTCGAATCTCGAGCCAAAAAGGACACACGAAAATTGCATAGTGGGAAGGGTTAAAACAGGCTTGAGTCTGATGTTTGAAAATTTATCGTTCAACATTGTGCCACGAGGCGGAGACAGAGCCGAGAGGTAGTAGAACGAAAACAGGGGAGAGACGGTTGGAACGGAACGAAGACGGCAAACTGCGGGGAAACTGCGTGCGCGAGAGAGGAGAAATTAAACGGACGTCGTCGGGAATTGCCGGGTAATTGAAAGCTCGACTGCAAGAGAAGAACGGCGCACCACGAGCCTTTGTCACCTCGACACGTGAGAGCTCGCCGACCAGCTATGAAACGGAAGGACCATGCGCCAAGGGACGAGTTCGAACATTAATTCAGGTATTTCGCCTGACGAGAGAGGAATATTCGATCGATCGTTCGCCAACACCGCCGCAACTGTCCGCCCTCCCATTCTTCTTGTTTGATTTTTTTACTTTTTACTTCATCTTGTTCACGGTCAGAGATCCTCTTTTTCTTCCACGCGTTTGATTCGCTTCAACTTTTCTGCGGTTTCGCTTTGGTGGTGGTTTTGTTGGTCTTTCTCGGACGTCGCTTTATGTATGGCGTTATTTCAGAAATGTTTTTGTTTTCCTCTCTGCTGAGGATGTTCGAGGTTTTAATCTTGTTTGATTCTTCAGAGGCTGGGAACGAACATTGTGCGAATACTGTGAAAGAATTCTAGCAGCCAACAAGTTTTACGTAAATATAGAAAAATCGGTATCTCTGAATCTGAAAACATAAAAAAGCGCAGAAACTGTTTGCTTCTTTCTAGATCATCCTTCTCTTTGTACCAAATTTTCTCCAGCCTTGCCAATCGACAAAATAACACAGATCAATATCCCTTGTTCCACAATGAAATTCTAATCGTCAGTACCACGTATCACACGAGATTAGCTCTTTGTTGATGTTCCCCGTCCCAGTCGAGCAATTTGCAGAGTGTTGCAGAACGCTGAGCAGCAACTTTGGTCATCGATTGGTTACTGATTCTCCAAACCGTGTCGACCTCGCCCGATGTATAACCGGGAATTTCGATCTAATTGTATGAACACCGTGAATGACGTGGATGGTAATGGACAATCGAAGGGATGTCGCGAACTGGAACAACGGGTGGAGAAGACAGGGGAAGGAAATTGTGTCTGATCAAGGGAGTGGGTGGTGCCTGTAACTTTCACTCGTTAAATGTAAGGAGAGAGGAAATTACGTTCGGTCGATGTAATTGAAGGATCGGCTCCGCTCGAACGAGATAATCGATAGTTTCAGAGCTCGCCTTATTCTCTACGAAGTATCGGAGATGTTTTACTAATCATCTTCCCTTTTCCCACTTTTCTTTTATTACGGAAAAGTAAATCGTTTTTAAGGCTCTTTTATTTTGACAGGGGTAGCGGTGATTGGTAATTTAAAAAACATAAGATATTTGGAGAATTTTTTAAATAGCTATAGATACAAATGTTAAAAAATATAATTTTTCACTTGGTTTTAGTTTTTATTACAGGAAGTATTATAGAATATGTTGTGGAACGTTTAACGTGTTGTTCGATTGATGTTCACCTTTATTTATTTATTTATACATTTATAGAAAATTTATTACGTTTTTCGATTTACACGACGGACAATCTGATTATCTTTTTAAGTAAAAAAAGATTAACCTTTTTTTCAAATTATGGATATGGCTTAAAGAAGAGTGAAATGAAACAATAAAGGGAAATAATGGTATGAAATTGAAAATGTAAAATACACGTAAAATATAAATTCATTCATAAGGGAAAATAAATATGTGAAGCAACGCAAATGTTACACAAATGTAATAAATGTAACGACATTACGACAAATTCACCAATTTATTATCACAGAACATCTGTACATCCCAGAATCCCTCGGATTCATTTCGACTTTTATAATTAATCCAAAGGCTGATTCGAGTTAACGGTTTCCCATGCAAATTGCAAAGTTATCAAAAGAGGTTAACAAGTGGGAAAAAAATTCTTCTAAACCGATTAGCTTATAAAGCTTCTCAAAGGAAACATTTAAAATATAAAAATCCTATCTCCCTTAAGTTTGAAGTTTCTTTCTCAAGCACCAGCGAGCTTGCAACAAATATATAACTAAAACTAACTGTAGAGAACCTATCCAACTTAAACAGCTCCATTGAAATAATCGAAAAAGTTAAATTTACACTGGCGTTTATAATTTCCCGTGTATCTTTTTAATCTCCTTGCTTCCAGCACAAGTATTTCTAGCATAAAAATATATTATGGAAAAGGTAGAAAGATGTAAAATTAAAAAATTATTTAATTAAGAAAATTCTTATTTTTTTCTTCTTTGATATTCACATTTAGATCGTTACGATTGGATCGATCGATCTATTCGATGCATCGATTTGATTTTCATACAATGTACGCGTAAATTTGAAAAGAATAGACGATGTTTCTTCGATTTAAATTTTGAATAAACTTTGCCTGTGTACATATTGAAAAAGGATGGCCATTTTATTGATAAAATAAGTTGTTTGTAGCACGTTCCACTACAATTCAATTTTTTTCAAACTGACAACTACACTGTACTACAATTCTAACGTATATTCTTCTATTAATCGTTATTTTATTTTTATCGCGTAACCGCCGACAAAAAGGAAGAAAGAAAGACAATGGTAAAATCTGGATTCGTGCGATTTGAAAGAAGCTTGTCGTCATTCGTTCGACGTCACGGCTGCGGGTGAAAAATCGACAGATATATCGGGTGTTCCGATGTCACGGCCAACTTCTTCTATTTCCTAAACAAGTTGACTGAGCTCGGGTTCCCTCCCACGCTTTGTTTTGTTAACTCTCCATCGAGCACGACTTATCTGACGAGCACATAAAGAACGTACCTGCCAGCGTTTCTTTTATTGAGCCAAGAAGCTGAATTGTGGTGGCTGGAATTCACCACGGCTACCAGCTTTCACGAGCTTTTGTCCTGGCCCTCGTTTAGATAACGTCCCACCTATTAATTTCTTTAAATTAGAAAACCGGCAGCGATATATTTTGTTTTCGTATTAACTGCCATGGAATTTCCCATTTTATAATTGAATTTTTCTACTCGAGGAAAAATCGTTCGACACAGGATCACGCGGCGATAGAAAATCGTTGAGAAAATATTGCAGGAAGATCGGAAAGGTTCTCTGGCGCCTGGCAAAGATTAAAAATATTCCTTTTGGAAGTTTAAAGCGGCGATGTTGTATTAGATTATTTAGAGCGTGTTTGATCGCGTGTAAAAATAAATTATCGATATTTTCAGTCCATAGGTAGCTTCAGAATGGACCGAGTCAATGGCTTAAAAGGTAATCTGTTTAGATAGAAATCTAAAAATACAGCAGGTAAATGTTCCGATAAATGGTTTAAAGAAATAGCTTGAGAATGGCTTCAAGAAGTAATACAAAAATAATATAAGAAAATATCGTCATGTAAATATATTGTAGTGAAATAGCGTTAAACATACTAATGAATATATTGAAAAAATCTCGTCGTACAAATATTCTAAGAACTATCGAAATACGTTTATTTTAAAGTGCAGCTTAGAAACGCTTTCTTGAAACTTGAAAACAGAATCATTCTATCACTCTGTCAAAACTCTACTTAACTCGACTCTCAGTCATAAGACTGTCACAATTTCCACAAGACCTTCGAAATACTTGAGAATATCAACTGGATATGTGTGGTGATTTCACACAGAATCCATCGTCGATCGACCTAAACCAAAGATAGTCAATTCAATCCAACTTGAACTTACTAAGCCTGTTTTCAACTAACGAAAAAACATGTCGATAAATCCACTGTTTAATCCGAAAAGAACGCGTAATCCTTGGGAAATGGTGGCTGCTTTGTCGCTAGGCGAAGAAATAATCGGTTGCATTGCGGAGAAGAGAATAAAGCGGCCAGCAGCGACGAATAAATCTGCGATGGAATGAACGCCGTGCGGCTCGTAGACGGCTGGGTATCGATCAGGGTCAGCTTAGAATTTCCATCGTCGAGGAACCTTGTCGATCGATATGGGCAGGACTCTTCTTCCTTCGCTCCTTTTTGTCTCAAACGGGGAAAAAAGCACCAGAGAATCCGGTGTGAACGAGCTTAAAGACGACCTGCGAGTTTGTCTTTTCTCTTACGAGAATCGATCGTTTGGGTAACAGCAGGATTTTAGTGATATTTTTTTTTTCCTCGAGAACATTGAATATTTATACGTAGAGTGGATGAGAAATTTTTGTATGCGAATGATTGATTTTCTGTTTCATTTAGATCGAACTTTATAAAAGGATTTTTATCGAAGATTTGTTTTTTTTAATTTTTCTGGATAATAAGAGATACTTGAATCGTTGTAACCTCATAGACGGATTCTTAGAGCTACATTATTTTATCCTAAACGACGTCTATTCCATATTATACACTCATTCGAAATACCATATTAACAACACCTTTCGTACCACGTTTCACATTACGTCCAATCCCTTCATTTTACCATAATTATCTAGAATAAATCCAAAAAGTATTATCCGTCTATATTCTCACGTTTCTCAATTATACGTCCTTTGTACCACTTTTACATTTCATCATTTTACATTATAAAAATTTCGTTTCATTCGCTTGCCAGTTCCTCCCTCCTATTCGAATCCGTTGTTAATTTTCACGCACCGACTACTCTCATGGAATTATCATTCACAATGGCAATATTATTATATAAAATAGCGGCAGGAATTCCATAAAAGATGTCCAACAAAAAATGATTTAAATTCCCAGTTACACGTCGTCGTTAATTTGCATTCTAATTCGCGGGACGCGTTTCATCTCTTTGGACTCGTGTTTCGTTCACGGATAAAATAGAAACTGAGACGTCGCCTTCTCTTCCTCTTTTCCATTCTCTCTGCTATACTTATACACACTGCGAGTTAAACGGTTACTCGGTTATTACTTTACTTAACCCTCCGTTACCATCGGACCACGGGGAAAAGCCACGTCGGTTTCAAAAGCAAACGAATTATTCTCTTTTCCTCCTACCTTTCTCCTCGTTGTTTTATTCGAGCCGGCATTCGGCTCGCGCACACAATTCTCTACATATGTACGAATTCGACGTTAATTATCGCGCGTAACGGTCCATGCTTCTGTCTTGTCTCGTTATTCTTCGTCTGGGATTATATGGACAGTTGCGGGGAACATCGTTATTCCGAGACGAATGTTCCAACGTATATAGAATAATAGAACGAGCTTTTTTTTATTTCCTAAAAGTTTTGGCAAAATTATAATTGGGATCGAATTTCCTATAGATATGTTACATGATTCTTAAATATCGACAACAAATCCGGAACAGAGATCGTATACGAAAGAGGAAATTTTAAAACGATACGTAGAATGATTTACAAGAAGATACAAATATTTCCTGTTGGAAAACCTTAAATTCCTCTACTCTGTTAATAATACCTATAAAGACGTTGTTATGTATTAGATTGTCCGGAAAGTTTCTTTCGTTCTATGAGGAAATAATAAAAGCGCAAAGTTTTTTGTTTTATATTATTTTGTCGATTTACGTACGATCGATTTTGTTCCGTTGAGATAAACACCGCTACGTTTCACAGACTTGCTTTCACGTTTGTACGAAGGTGCACTGTTGTAAAAAACATGTTTACGAAAGATACTTTTCGGACAACCTAATATTTTGAATTTTAATACGATGTTGTTAAATTTCGACAATTATTCGTTTAAACTGTCGACGGTCGAACGAAGAGTGAGCGAAACCAATTACAGGTAATTTGAACTGCGGTTGACTTAGATGCAACTATAGTTAAAGTCAAACCGACTACCTCAGATTGTCTTTCTGTACACTTTGCACAGGTCGACCAGTGTGTTGATCAGTTCGTTTATTTCTGTTTAGTTAGGTGCTCTTTAAGTGAATTTTGAGAGTACGAGATTCTCGACCTACCTTCTACGAGATAGTAGAGTTTCAACAAAAATGAATAAAATATTCCATCGATAGAAATTCGTTTACGCTCGCAAAGAAATTGTTAATTAAAATCGATACTTTACGTTCCGAACCACGTAATAGAAGAAAGTATTGCAAAGAATTAGAATCATCAAATCTCTTTCAGAACTGAAAAATGCTGTATTGGAAAATAAGAGATGTGCCAATACCTTTCGTAGCAGCTGTATACAACGCGTATCTTGCAGAAACAATTTCATCTTTTAACCTCCAAAAATTCTATCCGCCTAAAACTCTGACAAGTATGAAGGAAACAAGAAGACTCCGGAAAGTCAACTTTCCACGTCAACTATATATGGTAAAGATACTTATCCCGCGAACTGGGTCAATTAGAGGGTGGCCCGCGAAAAACAGCCGAGGGCGACGCCCGCTTCTAGGGCGGTTCGTTTAAAGAGAAAGAGAAAAATGATTCTGGACCAAGAAAACAACAGAGGGGAGCTTCATGAAGAAAGCATGTAGTTCAGAGTGACATTATTTACAAGATCCTGGAATAAAACGAAAAATATGGTACAAGAGACATTTACGTAATTGAATGAAGATAATGCACAGGATCAGGATTGCATGTACATAAGACAAATGTTTACGACGTAATAAATATATCGTACGAGAAGTTGTATCAGTGAGAAAAAGTGTGGATTGTAGAAGGGATTAACGTGTTTTCTATTGTCGTTGCGTAAGTATTCGGATACTTTGATAGATTTGCAGTGACAATTAGAGAAATTTATTTTAATCGAGAAACTCGGAGGAAGGTAATTACGAATAAGGACATTACGAGGAAGGTAAACATTTTTATTTCTAAAAATCACGCAATCGTTTTAAGAGAAAGATTTCAATTTATGCGCTTTAACCAATGTGTCAAAAAATATTGCCTAGCTTTAAAATTAAATAAAATTTTCTTGCAAGAGTATCTTTTTCCGTCGCGGAGAAAACATCTCGTTGGTCGGTTTACAGGAGCCAGTCGAAGCGGCTGAGAAACGATGCTCGACAGCAGTTTCAGCCGCTGGTAAACGCAAAAACGATAAGAAACAGGAGTAGTTCTTGCGATCAAAGCCGCCCTTTGCGCCTTTTTGGGTCTGAAGGGTCAACTTTTGACCCGGAATTCAAAGAGACACTCGGTTCGCTGGATAGATGGATTCTGTCTGTTCTTGTTTCTTGTTTACCGTCCGTGGCTTTTGATATCGCGGATTGGAGACCCTGCAAAACCTTTAGACATCTCACTGAAGAAAAACGTCAAATTTTACTTTGTCGATTTATAGATATCGGTGGCTGTAAGTTGTTCCATCGCGAGGACGTTTAATTAAGTTGCGATGGGTTTCTCCGCCTTTCATAGCTACTTTCAACGATCTCTGCCTTTTATGGTTGCTTTTAAAGGAATAATGAGTTTAAATGTGAAAGTAAGGTTAAGAAATACAGTAGCTTAGAGATGCTGCTTAAGAATGTTTTTAATTCCGGAGTAGTTGAAGAACATTTGAATTTCTTGTAAGAATAAATTTTGTATATTAACATGCCTTGAGTTCGTACAGTTTCCGTAGCTTTATAATGAAATTAAAGTGCTACATTTTCTGAAACTTCTGAATAAAATTTCATTTTTATTACATTAATAAACGAGAATAAAAGTCATTGACAGGACACGCATAAAATCGGACGTTTCGTATAATATTCTCGATAATATGATAAATAAATTATACAAACCGTATAAAGTAAAATATGAACTGTCAATTACATCTTAAAAATCGATAAGTCAAATAAAATTTTCAATATTCGACTCGTCCAAAGGCTTCGAAATATTCCATCGATCCTTTCTATCAAAAATTCTTTTTGTTTCTCTAACACCCGTTCTGTATCAAACGCGTTCCATAGCCATTCATCAATATTCCTTGTGTCCGTTCATATTTTGCTTTGAAGTTTCCATATTCTCCCTCCAGTGAAAAATATCTGGCTACTTTGGGATTGAATCACATCCAAGAATCCGACGATTCCACGATCCGAATCCAACGAAGAACCATTCGACTTTTCCCGTCCGTTTGATCGATATGGCTTTTGTAACCGAAGACTCACTGATCCGTAAGCTCCTTATTACTTCCATATAGAGCGTTTCACGGACGTAAGTAGCTCGACATTAGAAGCAGACCCTTTGAACCGTGCAATTAGGAGAAGGCAGACATTCATGTACTTCCTGGATTCATCTTTAACTTATCTCATACATTTTGCCGTCAAGTGGTCGATCCGTATACTCGTTTCGCGGATCTTTTGCGAATTTAATATCCCTCAATTTTTCTCAGATATAATACTACAAATGATGAATTTTTCAAATTGAATAACGAAGTTCCTTTCTGTCCAATTACGTGCCCGATTTGAATATACTATATTCTTAATCTCTCTATTTGTGATTTCATGATATATTAAAACCCTCTTACAGCTATCTCTAGGATTTTTCTCAAAAAGGATGGAAAAATTTCTCCGTAGGAACTCTTAGTCTTTTCAACTATGCTCGAGCGCTCTTTACTATTAATACACTAATTATGCCGTCAATTTATGCATCCATGAACGAAATTCTCGAAAGATCATCCTTATTAAGCGTCCGTTCACGAAACGACCTCCGCTGAGAAATACGTTATACGGCGGCAAAGCGAAACGACGAAACTGGAGGCAGAAAAAGAAAGAAAAAGGAAAAGGCACGGTCCAGGAGAGCGTTATTCTCAGGCGTGCAACTGATATGAATAATTAATGCGGTGTGTTCGTTCGGGGATGCGCGTCCTCCAGGGCGAGAAGAAGCGTTACCCGTACCGTGAAGAAAAAGAAAAGCGTAACGCGAGGGCTAATTGTCCTATTTAAATTTCATACGACGCGACCGCGTCGTGTATTTGCAATTGAAATTATTTTATTGCATAGGGAACGATACATGGGAGCCAAGCGGCGCTGACCCCGTTGTCACTGACCGCTGAGAAAATTAATTCGAATTCTCTTATCGTAGAGGATTCCTTCTGAATCTTGGCATGGTAGATGGTTCACTCGGGAAATAAATAAAAATGCAAGAAATAATGCTCTAAGTCGTGTAGGAAGGGAATGATGAAGGTTGAAACATACGAGGCGAACGAAATGGCGGAGCGAAGTAGTTGGAGAACAAAATGAAAAAAATTTCGATTATTTACGAGACTGTATTAACATTTATTTATATATATATTTTTTTTCTATATAACATTTTTAGCTTTTTCTGTTAAGTTATTAATGAAGATGTTAATTAATTTGAAAAATGAATGTCAAGCGAAATTAGAAGGTAAATTTTTTTTATAATCGCGTTCCGTAAAGGACTTTCTATTCGATTATTCACCGAGTACAATAAGACACCCTGTAAGTGAAGGAATCGATTACCAGTCTGAAGCTAACTTAACAGGAATTTCAAAGGGAAATCCTTTGGTGGCGACTGCTAGGGCCGCGACCACATCAAGGAGAAGCGTCAATGGACTGAAAGGTATAGTTCACCAATACCCACGTAAATGAGTACTTTAATTGATGAAGTAGATCAAATAAATCTTTCGTTTGAAAGAACATCGTCCTTTCGATGCTTCCTTGTAACACATAACTTAAACTTTGCTATACATGGTTTTATTTCGACGGAAGATTTAGATCGGAAAATGAAATACAGTTTTTAATTACGATTAAGCAATAAAAGAACACTCTTTCGTAAATTTCGTAAAAAGTTTGCTGCGAAGTGATTTTGCAATTCAACCTCAGAATTTTATCGCTCGTAAATCTCGTCATCGAACTATTTTCGACACCTGCATAACACAACCAACCTGCAAGCAGCCACTTTAATCACAACGACCACTTTCACTATAATTCCTCCAATCCCTACAAACCTTGCCATCACGTTTCCCTACCATCCAAATTCAATGTCTACCCTGTTTCTAACATACGATTCTCAGAGTGCAAGAGCTCCTTCAACACGCCCCTTGAAATCTTCTAAGCACTTCCTCTCGCGACATCCGCAAGTTCGCGATACGCAACCCAGTTCTCGCCCGGAATAAACTTAACCATCCGTCAAAATCAGGCGGAGCGAACGAAATTAAGTTAATTTCGAGTAGATTCGAGAAATAGAAAAATGAAGAAAATAGGCAAGAGGAAAAGGAAATAGGAAAGGGATACGTTTCGACTCTGGACGCGAGTCGAGGCAGCCAGTAGCTAACGAACGACTGTAAAAAAACGAGACGTGGCGCGAGTTCGAAGCTTCCTGGCACGAAAACCAGCTTCTCTATCGTCGACCGACGCTTCACAAGCTACCACTGACTCGGCGTTAATTGACATTTCGCCCACCAGATAAGCCATCCCCGCCACTCTTTGTTATCCTAATCACGAGACCAACCACGTCGTTGGTCACGGCTCTCTTTTATTCGCGACTTCGTTTATTATGCTAATTGCCCTCGCCGAGTAGCTTCTCTCTCAGAAAAAATCAGCTGGCTTTCCTGGCTGGTTTCAAACTCATTTTTTCCATTCTCGGTATCTCTTCGCGCTGTCACCGTGGTTGTCTTGTCAGGTTTCGGTGTATTTTCATCTCTGTGACGTGCGTTAAAGATTCTGTCAAATGCAGATGACGCGACAGTATGATTGAAGTATCTCGAAACTAGCTTCTCATACTATTATTTATTATAATTATTCGTATAAATTATTCGTGTATTACAAATTCCTTTCCAAGTATTCGAGTTGTTTCTTTTCCTATGGATATCTATCTGAATCGTTTCAATGACTTCGCATAAGTTTCACGAGGAAAAAGTCAATTCACGTTCGTCGAGAGCATCGAAGATAGTTGGACGACTATCGCAGGACAAACATCCTAACAACGCCAGTAGAAATCGAGTGAAACGCAACTTTCTCGTTTCGCGGAAGTTATTCCTGCGACCATGGATCGCGAGGACATTGTAATTCGAGCGTTCCCCTTGGTGGAAAATCATGCAGAAGCGATGGCAGATGAACTCAATTTGCGGTATCAGCAGCAACGAATCGATTGTTCTACTTCTATCGGACTCTTCCGCCGCTTTTTCACCCCGGACATCCTATATATTGTTGATTACAAGTGCTAAAAAGAATTTTCCTCGAGCTCCATGGAAAATGCAAAATATCAAGTTCTATGGATTATCAAATGTCAAACTAGAAATCATAAAGATTGTACGAAAACGTCGAAAGCAATTTTTGAAAAAGTTTCAGGTTGTAAAACGAAAATCCTGCAAACTGTAAAAAGGACAAATCCTAGTTTGAAGAAAAGCCAAATTTCAAGGACGCGAAACATATACAGAAAAGCATGGAAATTAATTTTTCAGAAATTTCCAGGCTAAATTCGGAGAACGAAAATAAAAAGAACGAAATTGACTTTCTTAGAAAATAGCAGGCTCCGCGATAAAAATTCTAATCAACGTTTATACGGGCGTTTCCTGCGAACGCATACGACCCGACGTAATTGTGTTTGACTGTTGTTTATGATCAAGTAGTTACGTTTAAACACCGAAACGAGATATCGCCAGAAGCGGAAAAAGTGATCAGTCGGTATTAGAATCTCATTTCCGCTTGATGTCCTAAACAATACGGTTCGAGTTTCACAGAGAATGGACACTCAAATTACCGGGTGTCACACAGAGCTATCATAGACGCATAATAGAGGGTCTTGTCTTGCATGATATAGCCTCGCGTGCTTTTCACTGGTAACGCGTGTCGATATTTCCGCCGCTTGATCTCGCGATCCGAGCCATAAATTAATCTCACTTATCCAACCCTCGTGTAACCCCGTGATCCAACAAAATCAAGAATATAAATTCTCATAAAATCGTATTCTACGTTTCTTAGCCTTTCGATATAAATTTCTGTGCCAGTTAAATATCGAGTATTTCTGCAAAAATGTCGAAAGTCAATTTCTCTTCTTACATATTGGTAGAATTTTAATTGTTCTATTTAAAGACAATTCAAACTGTTCGTACCACAAATGAACATAATCGCTATTCTGTTTGAACTTTCGTCAACTACCATGCTATTATTACTTGATCAACTGCTACGCTATTACAAGTAATCTACCATTGTGTCGGTCGCAATCCAACTATTACAACTTCCAACAATTCTCAACAGCTAACAAAGGAACCTGAATGATTAATTTCACTCGTATAAACAGAATAATAATGCAATTAAAGTACGATAAATAATGCCAACGAAATGAACATATTTTATTCGAGTATTTCTCCAGGGAGCGCGTAATTCCTTCTCGATAAATTCATCCGGCGTTCGTACGCGACACCAGAATTTATCTTTTTCTCACCGATGATGCGTTTAATCAGGCATCGGCCATAATACGAATCGTTAAATTTATTTTCACGCATATGATTTAATTGCACGTGAACCAGATCGACGTTATCGTCGCCCCGCAGCTCCGTTCATGCGATATTCCTATCCACAGCGCGAATTCTCTTCGTGTATTTTTGCTAATTAATTTCCGTTTGTTCAGGAAACACCGCACTTTTATTCACTGTATCTCCACACTTTGCATATTTTCGTAGCCGTATATTAAAATGCCCTTCTTTATCCTGACCGTGCAATTTTTTCTTTCTCTCTCACTTTTTTCCTTTTGCTTCTTTTATTCTGGTTTTACAAGCGAAAAGTATCGAAAATGCTATATCAGCTTGTTAATTATGTATCTTTGTTCGACGTTTATGGAACATGAATTTCCATTCGGAAAAATTGTGGTATTTTAAATTTTTCGGAGAGGAAATTATCGGTAATAAAAGATTGTAGAAAAATTTGTAACAGTTATGAAGCTTCAATGATATAATCATCGCTGTATTTTACAATTTTTATAACTTGCGATTCATAATTTTTAGCATTTTCAATTCAGAATTTTTTGTTGGAATACAACGATATCAATCGCATGCAGATAAGGTGGTTGATCGTATGGATTCTTCCTTTCGTTGTCCAACGCTATCCCCACTAGTGCGCGTTCGTGAGATGTACCATGGCGGCTAGCACGTGTATGCTCTTTCGAGAATTTGGCGGAAGAAGCTTAAGGATACGGATGGAACATTCTCGATGGGCACGTCGAGAAGCTACTAGAAGGTTCTGTAGCACATGTGACGCCACACAGACACTCACACAGGTCACACTCATTACTGCACACAGAGTGGAGTTCTAAACCTTTTTAAGGGCCATGGGTCACTAAGCAAGTCAGTCTGTGAACAACTAGCCAACTGTCAACATTCATAACGCTTACTTGTATTTTACCTGTAACTTTGTTTAATAAAAATCATAAAGTATTGTTTCAATACTCACATTGTGTCTTCCACACAGTTTATTAATCTTAATTCCAAGATTAAATTCTAACATTTTTATAATTCCCAACTTTCGCAATTTTCCAGCTCACAGCGTTAGAATTCTTAATTCCCAATTCCCAATTCTTACCTCCCATTTCTCGCTTACTATAATTTCCAATTCGCCATGTTTCTAACTTTCAATATCTAACTTTTGCAGTTTTTAATTCCCAACTTTTTATTCCCATATATTACAAATTTTTTCTTTTTAATAATTTTGCATCAATATCTTTTCTTCGTCTTTGGTTCCTGTGGATTACTTTCGTCCTCGAACAATCCTCGTACACCGTAAACTGATCCTATATATTCACCTGCAAATTGTGCTCTCAATTTTTCAAAATCATCGAATTTCGACAAATCCCCGGATCCTCGTCTCATATCTGCAGACGAATTTCAGATGAAATCGATCAACGAGGTCGTAAGATTTACCGCCGCTCTACATGTATGTTGGACGAGATGGAAGGAGAATAAGGCGAACTCGTCGAGCACTTCTCCACTCTCGAAGAACAATATCCCTTTGGTGCCATCTCACGAGCGACAACTTTCACGAATTTCACAAACATTCGTAACATCAAAGACTCGTGAAGCTGACAGTCGGTTCAAGATGTCGTATGTAAAATACATTGTCTCGATATCCATGGAAAATATTATAGAAAATTAAGTAATTCTTAACCACGTACTCTTCGCGATCATAGTTGCTCTTGTGTTCAGTCCTGTGCTCTGACGCATTCATATTTAATTCGAGGGAAATGGCCGCGTGCTCGCACGCACGGTGTTTACGACGAAAAAGGGAGATTGAGTCGAGATAATTAAAAGCGAAGTGGCGCGAGTCAATTAGTTGTGAAAAACGAAGCTCTCGCGGCAAGAGAGAACGCAGACCCGCTTCTAACGTGTGCCTCTTTATTAAAAGTCTTTGTGGTACCGAAGCGGAACTGCACGCAAACTAGCCGACTGCCTTTCAATTTCAATGTATATTTCAAAACCGGTGAAAATTCCACGCTGCTCTGTTGAAAACTCCGTTTAATATTTTAGCGCGCGATGAAGTGATTAGGACTCTGCTGCGAGAATAAAATCCATCATTCAGATGAGAGTTTTTATTTTTTGGTATTAACACTGGTTTGTTGATTAATTCGATTTCAATTTTGACAATATTTGAGGCAACGTTTGAGAAGAAAGAATACACGCTGGATGAAATATGAGGATGTCTGAAAATGTGAAGATGAAAAGCTTGTATATATTACATTGGAAATTTTTATCGAATTTTCGCTTCTCTCGTGGTGAACAATTTTTGAAAACGTTCATTCGGTTTATAGCTGCGAGTTCTATTAACAAACAAGAATATTTAAAGATTGATTTTATGTTTAGGTGTTGTGTAAAATAATTACTCTGGAATAATGTGGTCTCCTGTGTTCGTCGTTCGAGCTTAAAAAGCTAAATTTAAATACGCCACGAAGCAGAAAATGCGGCTTTCAGTGATCGATCGTACCCGAGACAGATAACACGGAGCCTCTAATTTCTGTCGAGAGAGCAATTTCACGTGTAGCGTCTTTTTTTAAGTAAAAGTATAACAAATGGTGTTTCAAGATTCGAGAAACTCTACTTACATCCGAATATTAAAGTATTTATACGAGCTAAATTCAGATATCTCGATGAGAAGAGCGTTCAATTTGTATGGATCAATAATATCTTAAGATGCCACTTGTTCTGCAACAATAACCGAGTCGCTTGGTCTCGGAAAGTGAGTCAAGAATTTCTAAAAAAACTGCGCTGTTCGTGTCGAGGGTCGCTAAAAGCTGTACCGAACTGGTTAATAATTAGTCTCTCGTACGCACCAAGTCTCCTTAGTCTACTCATCCTACTTTTAAGAAACAAAATTCAGTCGCTATAAACTACAAGGAGTTCAATTTTTAAACTCCAGAGAGTCCAATATTTAGTCTGGTAGTCTATAACATATTTCAAAGTATCATCTTTTAGCAGATTATTAAAATATTGAAATATTCACTTCGTACTTAAACGAGAAACTGCCTACGAAAGATCCAACCACTCAACGAATCTAATCGACTTAATCGACCATGTTTTTCAACCACGATCGAACATCTTCGTCAACGAATTACAAATCTCCCGCAATCTACATATTTCATTTGTCTGTTTAAACGATAAATAATCCCAGAGCTCGAAGCATTAACAAAAATTCAAACGCAAATCGGCGAACATCGTTCTTAATCCAAGATCGAGTGGTCACCATGAACGAAATGAGAATTTACATACAACGATAACCCATCCGGCGTTCGAACGATAAATTATCTAAAAATTTGAACCGTTTAAAAGCGTCAAGGCTACAAGATCCTGCAACTTGAGTGTGGAATCAGCGAAGCGTGTCACAACGACACAATCAAGATTGGCTAAAAACTATGCTCATCTGGGCAAGTAGTCCCGGCTGGGGTGAGTGTTGAGCCGCGGCCAGACTATTCGCATTATCCGTCCGTGCCGTCAACAAATATGAAGTTAACCGTTGACGGGGGCGTGTAAGACGTCTGTCGAGTATGCAGCAGGGAATCAGAAAGCTCGGGGCGTTCCTCGTCCTCTTTTATCTCCTCTTCGCCGTCCTGTTCCATCGACCTAGTGCGCCGTGTCGCCGCGGCAAAAAGGAAGGAAACGTGCCAGCGACCGGGCACAAAGACAACTTTGCCCCTCGAGGAGAGAGAGAAAGATAGATGAAGGGGAAGGAGTCAGGCTTTTTTTCCCCCTTTGAGATCTTATACTTGTCCCCGGCCATCCCGGCCTTATTAATAAATCATTATCGTCGTCGTCGAGGTTGCCACTCACTCGGCTTTTTCGAGAGCAACGAGACATCGTTTTCGTGCCCCTTTTAAAAGGCGAGTCCCTCGTCTCCTCTTCTCTCCTCTCCTTCCCGCTGTCTCTGTCGCTGTCTCTTTTACGCTATATTTTCTTCTTTTTCCATCATCGTGCCTTTGCGCACGCGGAACCCCTTTACACTCGACGTTCAATTATATTCTCCGCGCCGATGCTATCTTCGTAACTCGCTGCCAAGGATTTTACACGCCCCGCAAGGTGTCTTCAACTTTCCCGGGGACACCTTGCGCGGTTTCTACGGGCTTACGGATACTTGTTAGGGAGGATTAGCGTCCCGTGAGATTTCTTCTTTATCTTTGCGCTTTACGATATTTCTTGGAAATTAATAGCGTTTGACGGGAATATCAAGCGTTATATGTACACATACGTATGCATTAATTTTCATTAGTTTATTTTAGTTTGCGCAAGTATCTTATGTTTCTATTCTTTTTTCTAAACTTTACGATTCCTCTGTTTCCTATGTATTGTATTAATTTCGACATTGTTGCGTATGATAACTTACCTGTTTTTATACAAATTTATGTAGCGGCACGCGAGTTAGAGAACAATTCAAATCATGTTATTGTTTTGCCGCGGAGTATCAAGATCGTTAGGATACACATAATGCACGAATAAATAAACTCCAGGTAAAACAATGTCGCCGCTACGTGCAACCGACGAACAAAGACGAATTTGAATTTTCCGACTCTCTCCCGACCAGTATAAATAAACGGATATAAATAAATAAACGGACGCGATCGCAAGGAAATGAGTTACAGTCGGTTGTCGATCAGTTTTCAACCAGTTATCAACGAATTATCAGCGATCTAATTAACGAGTCATTAGCGATTCTATCTTACGACTTATACGCTGTCTTAGCGAATCGGTTAGTACGAGCATCTTTGCGAGCATTATCTGTATACTAATTTATCATTTTAAATATATTCGACGGTTTCAACAACGAGCAATCTCGTCCATTAAACCTTACCGACCAACCGCCCTCTACACATAAACCTCTACATTTATTCGTTTTATTCGATTCAGTAGTGATGTGTCTAATGACGCATGGATCATCGTATGAACTAGAACAATTTATAACAAATTAAACAAACTGTTCCCTAGATGCTTTTTATAGAATTGACGATACTGATCCTAGAGACTTTCTCTTTATGTAGCGTTTGCTGCGGATAATTTTATCACCGTACCGCCAACTTCGTCCTCTGTATAACATTGTATCTTTCGTTATTTAAACGTATGATAAATGTGAAAATGTTAGAAAAGAAATAAGAATTAGAGTGTGAGAGAGGTCATACAAATTTTAGAAAATAAAGCAAAAATTTAAGATAAACACAAATGCTCGAAAGTATAACACGAAGAGATATCTGTACACGATTCAAGCGTATCTCTCTAAAATAGTATAAACGTCTATTGCTACCCGTTGGAATATTATCACAATTCATTCAACTCGCAATTAACCATAATTACCAAAGAAGAAACCGTTACGCTCGAAAACATCGTTGCTATTACGCCTCCGCTACTCGAAAGCATCGAACAAAGCGGTAAATTAAAGCGCAAGTTTTAATACCTGAAAATTTTCAGGTTTCTCGATGACCGTGATGAGTTATGGTTACGTGGATGCATAAATATATTTGCCAGCGCCACGGATAAGCCTCTCTCAGCCATGAAAATTAGCAATGAAAATTAAAAGCCAGGAAATTTTTCGAAAGCTTTCCTGAACGTGATATTAGGCTTTTGTTTTCAGTCATACATTTTATGTTTAATATCTTTCAGTGGTATTTTCTCGTATTTTATACAATTTTCCACGTTTTTAAAAGTCTATTAGATATAATATAAATAATTCAGAAAAATTTTTAGCAAAGTAAAATCGATATTACGTTAGAACAGAATTTTTTCTTACAATTAAATGATCGATACCGAGTAAATTGTTATTTCTTATAAAAATATGTTATAGAACTGTCGCTTGATACACGAAATTGATTGCAATATCAAAATATCAAACTAATCCCAGAATATATATCCATTTATAAATCTGTCACAGATGAATGAAAGCATAAATCGTGGTGAAGAATAAAATTTCACCAAGTTAGAAGTATACATCGTGTATACTACGGTAAATTTTGAAGTAAACTTTCAAGCAAAAATGCTTCTATTTTGTCGCCACTCCCTGTTTATGACTATGCATATAATACTAAATTATTCACACACAAACTCTTTTTCTGTCGATGAAATTCTTTTAAAAGAAACGCTTTATTTCTTCCTCGGACTTTTATTAGCAGCGATTTGTACCTTAATGTCTTTCATACCGTAGCCACTGTACGTTACTCGTAGGTTCATAATTTTCAAAAAGAAACCACGAAGAAAATAATGTTCAATCTCCTGATTTACACACGATTCTCCGCCGACGAGGCTGCGATGGAAAGTAACGGGAAAATTTCGAAGTATGAAGAGAACGAGTCTTAATTTATGGTCATAATATCCTTGAAATATCACTCTATCTGAAACTCGATAATGAAACACCATCAGGCAGGCTGTGCCAACGCGATCGCAACCACCAAGTAACACGATATCGTGTGCCGGAGCTCTTACAGAAATTGCGGCTTGAATATTGCAGCACGCAACCCTTAAGTTGTCATTATAAAATACTTTCGGAACTTCGTGATCCATCGCTTGCCGGAATGAAACAACTTTTTTGTTTGCTGAAAGTGGACGTTACCGAATAAACGCGACTTTTGTCAGCATATAAATCAGGTTCGTGCATTGACTTTTTCGAATTTTCGTCCAGCAAGACCAAAGATAAAACTTTATCCATAATTCATCTTCTTTTCTGTCTTTTTTCTTCTTTCTTCTTGAGGAAACTATTTTCATCGATGATAAGAAAATTGATATTATCTTCAAAACTATTTCATGAATTTTTTAAATGGTACGAAGGGTATTGTATGTTGTGTTTATTGGGGTTCGAAAGTTGCTGGTTGTAAATTCACGACCTGGAATTTGAAAGTTCATAGGTTACAGGATTCCGAGTTACAGAGTTAGGATTATAGGGTTACAAGTTACAGCGTTTAGGGTTATAGGGTTTACAGTTACGGAGTTTAGGGTTATAGGGTTAAAAGTTATAGAGTTATACTCGCAGGACCAGAATTATAAGGTTCAGGTTATGAAATTTAAAGCCTTCGAGTTCAAAGTTATAGACGTTACAGCTGCAGAGTATGCAGTTACAGAAACGAGATTTACGAGATTCAAAGGCAAAGAGCGTAGTGTTACGAAATGTAATTTTACGAATTACAAAATACTTCTTCATATCTAAAAAAAAAAAAAAAAAAAAATCACCTTGTATCCAAATTCCACGAATATAGTTTCCATTATAATAAATAAAGTCTCTAGCCATTAAATTGCGATATTAATAAAATTATTCTTGTCACGCCTAAGATCGCATTAAAAAATCAAAACCCATCGCAATTTTCCTCCATCCCAATTAAAAAAAAAAAGATTCTAAAGAAACAGATTAATGAAAATTCTAGAAATTCAAAAGAGAAAAACGGAGGAAATCGACTAATTTCACTCGTACGTCTAAATAAATAGATCTTTATCAAACAGACAAAGGTGTAGCTCGCTTAACTAGCTGGACAGGGTGCAGCGAAGCAACTAACCGAGTCACGTTGTTAAGCCAGCAAAATCCTACTCGCAGCTAAAGTCTGCGCGGTTAAACGCGTCTTTCCGAGCTTTTGCTCGTGGTTTCCTCTGGTTGAAGGAACGCGAGATAAAGCGTGACTATCACGTGGAACTGCCTCCCTTAATTGAGACTACGAAAAACGCGCAAAAAATTCGTTTAACGAGCGGTCAAGGGCCGCCTGTCGAGACGTCGATTTCCAACTGTCCCGACGATATTTATTGCACGACAGGATTTTCTTCGGGGATTAGAGCTCACTCGAAAAATACGTTTTAATTCATTTTTCGCGATTACGGAGAATTCTGGATTAAATTTGAATCTTGAAAGGATTTTCTGTCCATCGTCCATACTCTGTCGCATTGACGCGTGCCAATGTTCGCGGGGACGAGAAATTTCATTTCCCTCGATTTTGTATTTTAAGAGAAGGATTTTGCTGATCAACCGTGTTGGAGCGAAGATCTTTCCAATTATTTCGTCGTTTTGTTCGTTTATTCCAAAACATTTTCTTCCAGCAAGTTTCATATTCTCTGGTCTGTTGTTTTATACAATTACCCTTCTTTCGTCGATATCGTTTGTTCGACGATGTTTCTGCCCTAAAAGAAATTAACAGATTTGATTTTTTCATTAATTATTCAAACCAGTCCTTTAATTAATAATTTATCTTTACAGCGAATAGAAGTGGAATGACGATGAACGAGATGAAAAATTAAAACAAAACTGTAATATAAGAATAATGACTAGTCAACTGCGATTAATCTGTGAGAATAAATGAAAGAGAATGATAAATCGAGTGTAATCCATGTACGAATAAAAGACAATCTACGGAGAAAAGTGACTGAACGTTTTGAAATTAAGTCGGTATAGAAAATCGTAAATATTTCATCGCGATAGGTCTTGGTGTAATAGCCTTGGTGGCTTTAAAATATTCCCTAACGCAATTTCCCCCGACACCCCCCAGTACCCCAGCGGTTCACACCCCCTGGTAAAAGGCAACAATACCTATTCTCTATTTCGCAAAACCGACAACACCAGGATTCCGTGGAAACGCAGTTATTCAGTCAGCGATAAAAAATCAATTTCCCTTCCATTTCTGGGAACGCGGCGAACCTATAGTCAGAGATCGCTGCAATTTGTAATCCCCATTTTTCTCCCCCTTTGTCGAACGTTGACCAAAGCAGCGTGCTACGCACAGGGGAAAAAAGGTTTGAGAACAGGTTTGAATATGCTGAACGATAGAGTCCTGTGTTTTCAACGTTTTAATAATAATGAAGTTTTAATGGCGTGGAAATTAAATGGTCGGGGTATTTCAGAATATGACAAGGGTGAAAAGTAGATTAGACGCGTGATCGAGGGTTCGTGGGATTTTTGGTCGAAATCTGTCGATTTTTAAATCAAGCGAGTCAATTTTGATGAAATTAATTACAATTTTTGTTAGTTGCACCCAAGTTGCTCTTAAAAATTTTAGTGAAAAAATTATTATTTGTAATTTAATATCTAGAAAATAAAAGAAATGTTACGATCGGAAAGTAGTACTCCTAATTAGAGTCCACGTAATTTCTAATTGCTTATGCATGTTATACAAATTTTTGTGAAAGAACAGACAGTATCTTCTTCGCTGTATTGTCGTAAATTATTAAAACTAAAATTTGAGACGAGACGCGAATCGAGAAATTCTTAAGACTTTCCACGATCATTCTTCTTTCGTCCCATATTTCTAACAAGAATTTAACCATCTAAAAACTCCAAGAAAGAACATCGAATTCCAACAAGAACAGCGAATAAAGTATCGAAAGAAACAAAGAATCAAGACGATAAGTAAAGAAATGTAATGAAAAAGAAATTAAAAAATGCCAGAAGGGAACACTTTTAGCGTGATATTTTACGCGACCCTCGCACATCGTTCAAGTTTCTAATTCTGCTCATATTTCAACGATATCTTGGTCGTTGAAATTCGTCGAATTTCTCGAATCGAAAACCTATTATAAAGCTTCTTCTTCCGTTGTGCGACACTGACGAATGTTCGTCTCGTGGAAATTATCTTGCATAAACTCCGCACCTGATGTTTCCCGGTACGAATGGTCCAAGCGTCTCGACGCCGTTTTTCCACGTCCATATCCATTTTGATCACGCGGAGAACAGGCCCGGATACAAGAGATGGACTCGTTTTTTCGCCTCTCGGCGACACCTGCTGCATTTCGCGGAGACGTTTGGTGGATACACCGAGGTAAACGAGTTCTGTGATTCCGTCGAGTAAATGGGACGTTCTTTGGTCTTTTTGGGGAACGTTTGACTGTGGGGTTGGGGATTTGTGGAATTTTGAAGGCAGAGGTGGGCGAAAGTGAGGCGTACGAATAAATTGGGATGCTTGGAAATTTTACGTAACGTGGAATTGGTCGGATTCTTTATCGAATTTTCGTAAATCAATGCGACGACTTATGCGTATTTCTTGTATAATATCGAGACGGAGTGTCGCTGGAAAACATATTTTAATTTCCGTATTATTTCAATGAAATATCTAGAAATTTGTGTAATTTTATAATTTTATAATTTACGTATATTAGATAGTTTGGAGTTTATTCAAATCATAGATTTAAATCTTGGAATCTTATCTTAAAACTTTTACGATTTACCCAAGTATTTTAATTATAAATGTTATATTACTTAATTATGAGTGACATTGTAGGCGTTCTTTACAGAAAATCTTCTTTCAAAAGAAATAAATAAAACATCAGTTTAAAACTTGTTTAAAACTAATTCAATTAAAATATTTAATCCTGCGAAAGCCAACCCTTTAATTACATTACTCGAGTTACTTACAGGGAATAAAGAAATTCTGGTTCGTTATTATTTTAATAGCTTTTTTCAATTCTCGGAATAAACAAACGGGTAATTTTCGTGGACACCAGGCGAACGTAGATGGAGATAAAACGAAATTGATGTGTTTCAATGAAAAACAACAACGATTCGGGTTTATCTACATAATTAATTCACTAATTTATACTGTCTCGTACATAGGAACTAATTCGTACACAATAAATCTTTATTCGGCATAATCAAATCGACAATTATGGTAATTAGATCACGTATCCACGGTTTATTATTCTCCGTTTAATCGGTATAACGTATGCACGGATCAAGCGCGTGAATATATATAAATCGATGTACAATTGCGCACGAGTAAGTGCACGATAGTCTGTTTCACCCGTGTCGAATTAAACTTCAAATTTTGTTCAGAAATTTATCAACCGAACGTGTAGAATTTAATTCGATGTCTGTATCGATGTAATATTATTAGTTTACAATGTTCTACTTTGTACGCTTCACCGATTTTCAACTACGAATTACAAAATTATAAAGTTCCGAAAAGTGTTCGTGTTCGCGACTCACAATTTATCATTTACCAATACTCTAATACCATCAATTACCAAATTATCGTTTAAGAATGTCCGTAATCATCGAACCGCGGATTTTTACGCATATTTTAACGACAAAAAATTCGTAGAATACGCAGAATGCAATACACAGAAATACAGGGTGGTTTATTCTATATTTTCGACTTCTTTTTTCGCGTAGAATCACCCCCTTTCCGCTTGTACCACCAGTTACCAGCCACCCTGTATATAAAATATTCAAAATACAACGACTGCTATAATATTTGATAGGACGAAACTAATCACAGCCTGGGTCCGACCTTTCTAATTATTTCCTCAGAAATATGAATCTGCAGAAAAACCCGCGATCTAGTAATCGCCTGTATCCTTCGCTAAAAATCCAAGAAAATATCGAATAATCTGACGTGTAAGACGCAACGTGACTCTGAAGACACATGACAGCGATGTTTGCATAAAGAAAATAGGATTCTTCGGCGACGAAAAGGCTGGTTTCCCGCGAGGTTAAACGACGACGTTTGTTCAACGAGCGAGCAGCCACGTGGCAAGCTCGCGGTTGACATGGAACGAAGAAGAGTGCGGTATCCGGTCGGCTTAATTAGGGAACACTCGATCCCACAGCGAAGCAGTTGACGTCTGTGCGACGATAATGAAAAGCTGACTGGTGGCAGCGATATCAGCTTCGTGTTCGAGCCACGGCAAGATCGCAGCTCGCTCGTGAGCCCGGGATCGCCGGGAAATTGGCCGCGAACTTCACGCTGCAGCTCGTTGAACTTTCCCTTTGTCGATCGATGACACCTGCCAGCCACCGCTGCCTCGGTCTGTCGGCTTTCGAAATCTTGTTTCGAGACAAGCAGAACCGAACTTTTCCTCGGATCTTTTGCCGAAAACGAGAGATGCAGGTACGATCAATTTTTCACGTCGATAACACGCTTATAGACGATTGGAGAAATTTTATTTGCGTATTAACGCGTTACGTACGGGTCGCGAGATATCTCGTTTTCGTGTTTTTTCGACTGAATCGGTGACTTAAACAACCGGAGACAAATGTTTTTGTTACGTTACCAGGGGAACGAAGCTTTGCGCATTCTTGTGACAAATGATTAGCAAAACAACTGAATGTTGACATTCCAAGCATGTAAAAACAATCAGTCAGTATAGCCAGCACATCGGTAGATCTGTGTCGATCAAAAATGTGCGGGCCCTGGGAGCGCGTTAAGCGCGCACAGCGCAATACGCAATATTTTAAGAAGCTCTTAGCTGGATCTAGGCGCGGTGAAAGCTCGTTGAATTTTCTGTTCGTTGATTTTTCAATTTTTTACACTTATATCGACGCGGATTACGTGGTCGTAGTTTCGAAAACAAATGTATCGGTACATCTGAAAAATATCCCTTGTTCTTGAAGAGTTAAACGAAGTGTCGCTCCCTGATAGTAAACGAATCACTCGCTGTACCGAGTTCCGATATTATCTCACGAAAATCAGACCGATACTAGCTGGAAGCACGGCTCGATTTCTCTCGATTAGCGAGACACGCACACACGAGATCACAAACATTCTGAACCAGTTTCATTAAGACCAGTCTTGCTCTAAGCCACGATAATTTCAAAGAGCGTGCGCGACGAGGAACGCCACTGTTCAAGCGTTAAACGGAATAAAAGCGAAACGGCGGATACATGCAATCGATAAGCAGTCACGGAAATTGAATTGCTGGATTTTGTATTCAGAGACGAACGAACTTAGCCAGCCGGCCAGTTTTTCCGATCGACCGATCGGATCGATTCAACGACGGTCCATCAGTATGTAAGTGTAGTATTGCAAGATAAAACAGAAAAGAATGAAAGATAATTGTTGAAAATGACAACGTGAGTTCGCGCTCGCCATGCATATGCAGATGCATTGGTTACGATAAATAGTAACTAGAAGATAGTTCTAAATATAATCGAGGGATTTGATCGATAGGTTTAAGATATTCTTTTATTTTTTATCCTTAGTCCGTATAAGAAAGTGTAATAAAGGTTTTTCAGCTCAAAACGGTGCGATAGATTTATCCAAAGAATAAAATAATAGCTATTGCGATTCTACCTCTAAATACAGAAATAAAAATAATAAAAATGGCACTATTATTACGACACATCTCTTTCTTGTTTATAAATTCAATTTTCGTCAAGAAACAACTACGAATTTCTGCCATCCCCGTTGTCCATGTCCGTAAACCATGCTATACAAACTCGACTGCGATTAGAATCGATGTAGTTTCCCAACTTCTACCTGTTACTCCTTCACGTTGAAAGAATAATAGGGAAATATGAGTTTTCTTTATCGTTGCCGCGGTAAGAAGCATTCCACTGTTGATCAGTCGTGAACAGAGTCAATCCTGTTCAAGAAACTTCGTTACAAGGCAAATAGAAATTGAAGAGAACATTAGGAGAGTAGAACTGGTAAACAAAACTGCCCCTACATTTTTGTTTCCAAATGCATCAAATGTATCAAAATTTGTTATGTCCATTTTCGTGTCCACAAAGAGCATAACGCACTATGGATATTAATAAGACAGTGAAATGGAGGGTTTTGTAATTTTATAAAAATGTATTTCTCTGAGCATATGAATGGACAATGTTTTTTAATTTTCTTGTTCATACGACGCAATTAATAATTTCGCCATTGGGAAACCAACGAAGCAACGTAAAGGATCAACGCATAATTTCCTGTAAAAATTCCGCGAATTTATGAGAATGCAACGATATCAGAGTTCGAATAAACGATGTTTCCTTTAATGATCATGTTCAGATGTAAACGAATCTCAATTTAAAAAGGTTTCGTTATTAGGAAAAGAATGAAACAATAAAAGTAGCTGACTTGCAATTTCTAGGAAAAGTTCGTTACATTTGTAAGAGCACATTTCTGTACATACGTATGAATGCATGCTATTTTTATTCATATTTAATTTCAGATATACATACGTGAAACTCGTTTGTAGAAAAATTTCGTAGCAATGAATTTTCATTAAAATATAATTCTTTCATCTTTATCTGTCAAAGGAAGCATATTAATTTCCATTAATTTAAATATAATTATGTGGAGATATGAAAAAGTTTCGACGTAATAGTTATTACCGGCTATTATCTTGAATCTCTCGTCTGTCCGAAATTATTTCTGATTCTTTGAAGAAGATATAAATGAATATTTTATTCTATGCATTATACAGGTGTCATTCATAAATTTTAATATTCCAAACAATTTGGAAAAAGCCAGTATAAATAAACCTCTAAATTCTCTATAGATCGTATTATTTTATTGATATTCCAATTAAACTGAATTTATCAATCAAGCAACAAATTTGTCTATGACAATTTGTATTTCCTATATTTGTCAACCAAGTTAAAAAGCTGTTATCGATTGCAATTCTTTTGCCCATAGTTCAACGAAATTCTAATCGCAAAAAGTCAACCCTTCGTACGATTTATTCAGCACAGAACAAAAACGATTACTATTTGGAAATACGAAAAATAAACTCAAACAACTACACAGAATGGTCAATTACTGTTTTATATAAAATTCACTGTTTGATTATTCCACAGCTGGGTATATGCATTTTATATTTTATTTCGATCGTTCTAAACTGAAATTGGAATGGACGTCGATTTACCAGATTTTAGTATTTAAATAATCGTGGATCCATCGACATATTTGCAAAACCGTAAAATTCGCAGGAACTTGGAGTGTTTCGGCGAATCCACGTTGATGAATATCGGTGCAATTGGAAATGACATAGAGTTGTTTGTAATATGGTGGAGTTTTGATGCGACTAATTTTAAATAAATGAAGCGAATCAAGCAAATCGCGTCGCGCCAGCACTTTGTAAATGATTAATTTTCACTGGGTGGGAAAGGACCAACGTTTTAATCATATTAATTACGATTGCTAATACATCGTAGAATTACCGTGAATTATTTGCAGTAGATCGTTTAAAATTAATTAAAATTGTTTTAGTTATTTACACCAGAGGAGAAGGTTAGATTTTGATATTTCCAAAATTGAAACACGATCGTTAGCAACGATGGAAATTACTAGATTGAATTACAATTCTCGAAAGATAATTAAAATTTTGGACATTCGTATTGCTTGATGGAGGGTTAGTTAAATAATTCGATAAGGGAAAATGTAATTTGCGATATGGAATTTCAAGAAAGGTTTCTACCTCTACTGTTAAATATTTCTGTTAAGAAATCAAATACTCGTGAATAGTAATAGCATAATTGATACAGAAGATTGTTGAAGTGAAAATTCGTTTTTAATTTATCTCTTAATTTATATAAAATGATTTAAAATTGCTTCTTTAAAGATTCAACTTAATACATTTCCAACAAACTTTTTTTCCATTGATAGATCCATTTCTGATATTTAAACCAATCACACCATTCAAGGAACGAAAATCATTTAAAGGTTCAATCTGAACCTAAGTATTCTCTCTCTTCGTTTAAATGTGCAACTCTCTTCAAACGTAAATTAATATCACGAAACGCAAAATTATTCAAATATCTTCAGTGACAGATTAATCAGCGAAACATCAGTCTGAAATAGTAAATTATCATTTTAATATTCAATCTACATCTCATTTTGCAACAATTCCAACATTTCTAATAAATTCTCTACCCGTCGAAAGATTCGTATTCGATATTTGAACCAACAGTCAAAATTATTATAAAACACAAAATTTTCCAATTACCTGTAACGACAAATTAACCACGAAAACATCAATGAAATTAGAAATGAACTCTGAAAAGAGGAATCTTACCGATCGAGTATCACAAACAGATCGTCTTAGTCGAACGTATCCGTTCCTCGTGTTCGCGATAATCTGTTGTCCAAAACGAGACAGGGTCCCGTTTCCATTCACATGCGGAAACGTGACAAACACCGCCACTTCCCGTCAACACTCGCCCCCGGGTAAACAAATCGCACCACCACGCACCTACACACACTACATCTCTCGTTTCTTTTTTTCTTCGAGAACCGTGGCTTGCGACGTCTGCCGACCAACTGAAACCAACACCTCGCCGCACGTTCGTCCGCCACTTAATTTCCCCTGACCTGCGTACCTCGCGAAAATACCATCCAATCGGCTCGATCACTCGAAAACTACTCCATGTATCGCCGCTCTATCCACATGCGTCAATTTCCCTCAAACACGTGTACACTTTATGGGGGATTAACCTCGCAGGGGATGAGATTTCTTTTCAAGGAAGATGAAAACCGTTTAAGCTTGTATTCAGGCCTGACCAATTCCTCTCTTAACTACTTTCGTTAGTTAGTTAGTTATTATTTTGCACTTGCAACGTTCTCTCGTCAAATATTTTCGATGGATATGGTTGCCGAAATTCAATAGCAACTTGAGTTCCTCTTCTGTTTTTGTATATGTATAATTGTCTCTTTTACGAGAGTCTTCTTACCTTTTATTTACAGCGTTTAATAGTTGTTATTTCTTGGAAAACATAATTTCGTCGACTGGAATTACTGGAGAAATCAGTCATTCACAGAAGAATATATAGTACTGCTACTTATGGTACCAGAGAATAATCCAATAAATATTAAATATTCTTGTCTTTGATAACATACTATGGTTCCCAATAGACGTCGAATGTTCCCTACAGTTCCTCGCCAACTTGTCGAAACGGAGTCCCGAGTCAGACCCTCGAGGATCGTCAAACATCCCTCACATATCGTCCCACCAAACACGTCTGCAACTCACGTCGTAAACCAACTGCTATCACTCGGAACCACAATAGTTGGACGTCCCACCAACCAGTCACGAGTTTCTCATACACGAGACTCGCGTATCAACCGGCCAAACGATCTATAAGACCATCGTCCTTCCACGTTCGTTCACGTTTCACAATCGTGTCACAAAGGTTGGAAAGGAACCACGGATTTTAGAGACAGAAACATCTTGAACGTATCTCAAGGCCTCAGGCAATTCGATCTTAGTTTAGGCGAAGCCAGGCCAGATGAAGCCAAGCAAAACCGAGCTAGACCATCCAAAGAATCCTGAATGGAGAACGGACAACAGCGATCGTGGCCGATTTCGGGATAAATCGAGTGGTCCAAGTGAAAGTGTATCCGACGAGTCGCGTGACGGTTGGCTAGCACGTGACACGGCGTGGCCGTGTGTGACGTGAGACGCGGAGGATAACGGCCACGTTACACCTGCTGCCAGTGCCACCCGGTGTGACGTTCTGGCCTGGTCTGTGTACCAGGGTGCTACTGGGGATTGCCGTATGCTTGTTTTTGCAGGGCTGCCAGCGGCGCGCGAGCGAGACCTCGTCAGTGGGGGTGGACGAGAGAGATAGGAAGAGTCTATCTGTGGCGAGAGGAGCAGGGACACGTGAAACGAACCGAGATCGACGGTTGGTGAGCGCGACGGGGATGAAGATCGGCGAGGAACAGGGATACGAAGAGATGGTCGACCTGCGAGAGGAACAAAGAGGATCGCACGTAGGGGAAATGGACGTGGTGGTGGTGGTCAACGAGGAAGAGAGACGAGCCTAAGATCTAAGCTAAAGAGAGACACTTGGTTGAACAGCTGAAAGTAGAGGGGCGAAAACACAGGAAAGAATGAACTGACTGTGCAACGCGACACGAGAACACAGCCTGCTAGGTTGCAGAGGGGAAACGCTCGTGGGAACGAGACGGAACATTCGTCTCGCCCCCACCAGCCGAAGCTCTCGCCTGGTCCCGACGACGACGGTCCTGCCGTTGCGACGGCGCACCGCTTCCAAGGATCTCCGTCCTTCTTCACCAGACCACCACTCCCTCCATTCCTCTTACTGTGTGTGCTAGCCCACCCCTTGAACGCGCCAACTGCCCCTCCGCCTCCACAACCCCTCTGCCACCGGATCGATCCGACGTCCGTCCGTACGTCCGTCCGTACGCCTCGCCGACAACGCGGCTTATGCTCGCGCGTACGCGCCACGCCGTGCGACCGTGCCGGAATCCATCGGGTTAACTCGCGCCGATACAGAAGCGTATAGAAGTCGGAAGGGGATGAGGTTCGTCGAGAGGATGTAGAGACGGACTTGGTTCAATTGGGGAAAGAGAGAGACAGGTGTGGGGGTGGTTGTTTGGTTATTGGTGGTAGATTTGTATATGCCGTGTTACCGAGTGTCATACAGGCCGATGGCGAGATTTATAGACATAAACATTCTATTGCAGCGTGATCGCTACGATGGGTCGATTTCTTTGGACAGGCTGAAGGGACAGGGGGTGCGATGTTTGGTTGTTGATGATGAATTTGTATGGGGTATTGATAAGTGTCAGGCGCGGTGATGGGCGAGTTGATTGATGAGCAGATTCAGGTGGATGAGATTAGTTGATCGGTCGATTTCTTCTTTAAATCATCGAGAAGGAAGAATGGAATATTTAATCATTGCAACGGTGCTTAGATAATGTATTGGTAAACGCTGGTAAGATGGTATCTGTGATTTCCAAGTTTAATTAAGAAACAGATAGGTTCAGGATTTTAGTTAGAGATTATTACTTGACTCTGCAGCTGAATTGTAGAGAAAACTAAAATTGCCTGATTTATTAGGTTGATCGTGATGATATTATCATACATAAATTTGGCTATTGGATGATTACTGTGACGAGATGTTTGCTGTTTGGTCGAATTGGTGAAGTTTCGATAGAACTTTTTAGACTGGGAAGTTTTTAATGTTTTATAAAAATATCCAGAGACCATGTTTTTGTACCACTATTAATAGTTGTTTTTTAAGAATGTTAGTACAATATCAAATTGTTCTCGAATGAAGTGGATCCCAAAATTTAGTCTAAATTTCATATCCACTATGCACGTCTAACGTATATGTGTATGTATATTGTATACACAAATGCAACAACTTCGAAATTATGCATGTACTTCTCTAGTTGCACCAGCATCTACAGTTCTGCCACTGATTCAGCTTAGTAGGTACTTCAACTATTATCATCAATATCTACGGAGTATACGTGCTACGTCTAACTACGCGTAGATTAACATCGAAACCACTAATTACTTCTCAAAAATGTTCACTGTGCCCGGTATCGTTCATGATTAAAAGTATTTTACAAGTAACATCAAAAAATTCGTCGCAATGTGCTCACAGTGTTCACGCATCTGCATAGCCTATCGTTATCGTAAAAGAAAAGGATACAGAGTTACATAAAATACGATATCAGCTACATTTCACCTTATCTTTCTACCAAAATATTTCTGGATGCACGTCAAAACCACCAACCACTTTCGAAATGCATCTGCCATAAATAATAACAAATATTTTACTAGCTGTACTCTGTAGACTCCGAGAATTTCCTTCGTGGTATCCTGACATCCGGCAACTTACTCCGTTAAAAAAGAAGATACGAAGTTATATAAAATGCAATGTAAGCTACGTTCTACTTCATCTTTCTACCAAAAATCTCTTGAATGCAAACCAATCTTGAATCAAAACATTTATCGCGTCGCGAATAATCCGAAATATTTCGTTAATAGTAGACAGAGTTTCTGTAACAGGTAAAACTCATTCGTCCTCTCCTCACCATCCAAGAGAAAGATACAAAGTTATACTAAATACGATATAAGCTGTATTTCACGTTATCTTCCATTACAACACGGAGTTTCTAAAGAATCGCAATTTAGGTAAAATTAAGACTGCGATAAAACGAAGTGCGAATAAGAAAAGAAGCGAAAACAGCGTGATACTTCGAGCGCTGAGAAGGAAACTGCATCGGGAAACGTATTGGGAACTCGTGTAGGGCTAAGATTACGAGTTCGCAGCAGGATTCGAACTTAGCGAGAAGAAACCATCGGATTAGCGCAGCCACGCGCGTTTACCCCCTGCGTATATGTGCATGTCACGCAATCGTACAGCCACGTCGTGAATTCTGCAGGCGTGTAGGGACTTAAAGTAGCACGCGTGAAGTACGAGGTTGTTCGCGAGTTCTTGCTTGGACTCGACTCGGATTTAGAGCACAGTACGTGACTCCTTTGGTCATATGTTAATTTGAATTTCCATGTTCTCGCAACGAAACGTGATTTTCGACTTCGCCAAGCAATATTTTTTACACAATTCAACGAATTTTTAAGGTAGATTCAATCGAACAAGAAATTGGAAAGAAAGTGATTTTTTTTTTTTTATTAAAGTATTGGATTAGAATTGGAAGATCGCTCTCTACGATAAGAAGATTCGAAGATCAAATTGAAATTTTAGAGGAAATAAATGGAAGAATATTTTAGGCGCCGTTATTCTTTGTTTCCGAGATTGAAATTTTGGAATTCTGGAAAACTAGAATGGAATAATTAAAATATCTCATAAGATTTTCTGTTACGCGACCTACCTTATACTTTTCTCAACAGTAATGAGTGTCTACACGCGACGTCCAAAACGTTTCAATGTAACAGAGTTGTACTAAAAGTGTGATGCGAAAAGAATATACGAACCCCACACTCTCGACAGTTTTAATAGAACATAAGATTATTTAATGAAGGATATTTAATTTTATATATGTATCGTTCTTTTATACCATATTATTTAAAACGAATAATTATATTTTGCACATTCAGTATTAAAGGATAAACACGTAGTAATATTATCCTTCAACAAACGATCTTCCTTTAACAGAATAGTATACTATCGCAGCAGTCAGGTTGATCAAGGATCTAAAGATGACACGGATACCAGTCGATGCTTTATGATCGTCATCCGTTCATGATAACCAAAATTACGCCCCGGATCGACGCTCACAAAGCATAGTACTTCCAAGCTGGACGATATTCTTGAAAATTTTACTATCTACATCGCCACATAATCTCCACGCTTTCATCTTGGTACGAAGCTCATAAAATTATGCATTTGAAATTGAAAGACTCGTGATAAAAATAAACTTTATCAAATTTTTCGTTTTTTAAATAATAACCTATACATATATAAAGACAAAATATTTTTATCCCTTGAAAATATGATATATATATATATGTGTGTGTGTGTGTGTGTGTGTGTGTGTGTGTGAAATAGTTGTAGCTTTAGTTAGTAATAAACCAAAAGAATATCTCGTATGCTCATCAATATATTTGTAATAAAAAAGAATTGGAGTAAATAACTTCTCCAGATAAGAAGAACAACGTTCTGATACCAGAAGATGAGGAAGCAACCGATGATACTGTTTCAAAGAGGATGTGCACTAGTATACTTTGTGCGTCGTATATTGCGAACAGAGCTCGTCTCGCGTGCCTATCTCTTTCTACAAAGAATCTGATTTCACAGGTATTTTTCATGCACATACTTCCCTCGACACTCCATGTTATGCTCCATTATGAAATTCTCTGGACTACGTGTAAATGCTTTATCGTTGTTTCGCCTGTTCATTCTTGTAACTCAGCGATATTCTTCGACCTCGCACGTAGAGTTTCATTTTTTATTAAATCATTTTAGTTACCATTGTAATACTAGACCGTAGATATTCGCGCAAGCCTGCATCTTTACGAACACTACTAAAAGAATAAGATTTAGGTAGAGATTTTTTCACCTAGCGAATATTATAACTTTATATTTTATATACTTTTGCATATTATGCGCATTCTACGCATTTTTGTATTTTTTAATTTCTCATAAATGTTTAACGTTTAACACGACGATTGTTATCATTATATTCTTCAGTTATTTTCCGAATATCCCGGAAGCTTCCGATTTTCGAGATTGTACGGTGCAATCCTTCGAATTAAATCAAAATTTGGAAGCTTTGGGACGAAACTTTTCAAACGGGACACCTTAGAATTCTAAGAGGAAACTAAACCGTGTCTATTAAGTAGCACGAAGAAAGTTCCTACGTTTAATGAGCAAGGAAGTTGTACAATGGAGCTTCTTCAAACATAGTAGAATAATTCCAAGGAAGTTCATGTGCTTCTATTATCTTGTATATGTATGAGTTATTACATTTCTTAAATTAAAGTAAAGTAATTTGAAGTGAGTTTCTAATGCTCTACAAAATCAAAGTTTGTTCACATGTACACGACCATTAACGACGAATCACCGATATACGCAACATAAAGCTTCTTCACCGAAAAGATGTCGTTTAAGCATTGAAAAGGGACACTGTCAATCTGAATTCTCAGTGAAACGGTAACTGCGACAATCGTCGAACTGTCTCTTCCTAATTCGATGCTGTCGCCAGTCACGCGTACACGTGTTTACTCTTTTCTGAAAAGTGGCGTGCGCGCGACTAACAGACTGTCGTGCCGTAGGAAGAACTTCCGCTTCGTTCCCCATGTCCAAACGACGCGACCTGTGTTCCATTCGACGTTTCCGGTGCAGCGCTCGCGATTCCGCCGCACGCATCGGTATGTCGTCGCGTCTTTCGTCAGCCGCTTGCCGCGTTAACCAGCTGGAACTCGAGTGCACTTCGACTCTACCGTTTCAACGTAGCGAAATTGTGAATTGAAAAGCGTGAAGTGAATGGAGAAAGCCAAGAACGAAAGTCAAAGTGGCTGAATAGTTCTTCTCTGCTGTCAAGTGATTGCTTCGTGAGTGGGAGTAACCATGTTATTGTCTCTTTGAAAGTTTCCTGTCTGCTTTGCTGTCTTTTTTGGAACCGATAATTCCGTTTTCAAAGAGTTACTTCGTTGCTAGTGCATAAGTAGAAATTGCTTAACTCAGGTTGATTTGCCTCGATGAAAGAGGGAGGGAGTGCTGATAAAAATGTAGTACAATTCTTACAATTCCTTTTCTAAACCATAATACTAGAAAGCTAAATTCATTCGAGTAAATCGACCAAAAAAATTTGCAAATGAAATATTACACGAACGTGGTGTTGGTCTTTAATGGTTTACTCTTTGCATAACTCTTTTTATTGTGCTGAGAACTATTCATCTATTTTTATATTACTCTCTCTATATATATATATATATATTTTATTATATATTTCCTTCCACTATTTTCTTTTTTTACAATTTCTAAAATAGTTTAAAGTCCTCATTTGGAACTCGTTGACCCTGTTTTCATTATACTGACCCGAGTTATAAAAAGAATTGGAATCTGGACGCCGCTCATTAGTGTGTCGTAAAAAATGTAACGGCGAACATGTCGCGAATGATATATTTAAAAGCACACTTTATAAGGTATTGCACAGTTTATGAGCTGTACATGGTAATAGTAATAGTGATAAGACTTTATTACATGACATAATTATAAGACAGAGAACGTTAATATAAAAACTGTAATATTGTAAGTTAATGACTATGGCGTAAAGCAAAGAAGTGACGAACCTGACAGTTTATGAGCTGCTGGCTGTCGTCCTTACTTGTCTAGCTTGGCTGGGCCGCAAGAAAATGATCCTCTTCATATTTATTTCAAATTGCCGATCTACTATTTCGTCCTTCTTTTGTTACGGAATTGTACTAACACGTTATTCGATCGTTATCAGACAAAAGAAGAAGAAAGAGTAGATTTAACGAGTTGGTGAAGTGTCTAGTAAATTGAGTAACTGCTGGGTTGGCTAATGTAGTTCAGATTGAAAATAAATCATCCTTGGTGTAAAATAAATCTACATTAACTCTCGTGTAGGTGAATTTTATATGCATACATATAGTTACGTTATCGATAAACTGTGAATGCTTTATGCAAATTCATGCTTTTTTTGAGTATGATCGAAGAGAAGTAGAATCTTATGCATTTTTGCATATTACATATATTCTGGATATTTTTACACTTTTAAATTTCCCACGACTGTATAAAATATAGGGTGTCGCGTCAAAGACACGATTTCAAAGACACAAGACGGAATTGTGGAACAAAATTTTACATATGCTTTGCATGAATTATTATAAAAATATTTTAGAAAATTGTAAAATTTGTTTCGAACTTTGCAATAGGTTCTTCAGTACAGTCTGTAACGTACACGTACCATCCTATAAACAAGTTGTACCCGATGCACAACACACGGTGTTTCCCGTGAATGACTGTCGCACGTTCACACTTTGGCACGTGCATATTAACTACGTACGTTTCATAGGATCTCGACTAACACTCATGTGCCACGAATTTGCATTACTTCTGTGACGATCCTTCGTCATTGACACACTTTCATCTACTATACAATGGCTTTCAATAGCACTATAACGAGACAGCCATTTCTATAAAAATTATAAGATATTTGACACAAGTACATATTTCCGACAGACGACGA
Source organism: Bombus flavifrons (assembly GCF_040668555.2). Lineage (NCBI taxonomy): Eukaryota > Metazoa > Arthropoda > Insecta > Hymenoptera > Apidae > Bombus > Bombus flavifrons. Next base: position 13,702,399 of record NC_138450.1, read on the forward strand.
AAGTGTTTAAACTCGATCGCCAATTATAAATGTTTAAAATATTTATAGTCGCGACAGTCTTGTCTCGTAACAACGCTAATGAAGTTTTCAAATGTTTCACCTAACAAATACGACATATACATAAAAGTTTTCTACAGTGAATATTGAAATACTCTCGTGACCTGCATGCATACCTCGTAACGACATGCATATCGCTATAATTTATAATTATAAGCTATCAGGTTATTTAATCTCGTTATGCCAAAAATGTATAACCGATTATAACGATTCTGTTTCTCATTACAAACAGGCGAAACTTCGATTAAGGGTGTAAACTCTGAGACCTCTATCTTCGTTCCCCTTTGGCAAACGAATGAGCTACAAATCTCGGCATTTACTTGCTAGAGTCACGCGTCTCCTCACACAAACGCAAGGAGCCCCGTTGTTACGTTTTAATCGGCCTGTACGTCGAGATTTACAGAAGCTCCGTGCGTAACTCGCGTTTCGCAATATCGTCGGACGCGGCCAGCGAGCGCTATCGAGGCCGGAGTGTGCAACTTGCTGGCAGAGTAATTTCACGTTACATGGAAAATACGCGAGTCTGCTCGCGATTTGTTGCCAACCTCGCAGAAGTGCACATAAACCGTTGGACGCTTCTTCGTCGGCTGAATTATACGAGACCGTATTTACATCCTCCGTAGGTGGGGCATAGTAGTTTTACACTTGAACAAGCGTACTCCGCGCTTTTTTCCATCCCTTTGTTCCTGCTTTCTTTATCAGTACGCACAAATCAAGGACGCTCGTACTATTTACTAACTTAACAATCGGATGAAAGTTGAGGATACTGCGTGCGAATTTACGTTCAGACGAAAGTTAAGTTTGCAGTTTACGAATTTGATGAATGTTTGTGTCAGAAGACTGGACTGTTTACTTTAGAATTTATTGAAATATTCAGATCTTATTAGCGCCAAAACTATCTGCCTTCAACGTCTATCTAAACGTGTCATACGTAGTTGTGTAATATCGTAAAAGAGTTTGATTAGAGATCGGTTGAAAATAGAAAAGACCGTGTACGTCGTCCTTCTGTGGTTCGTTTACATTTAAGAGTAGTTCTTGCAAAGGTATGAGAAAAACAATAAACAACGTTAAAACAGAAGGACGGTTTCGTGGTTTCAAGGAGGGATAACCGAGAGGTCAGAGTATGCGAGTCGAAAAGTGAGTGTGTTGCGAGAGTCAGAGCTAATCGAGTCGTCGAAGAGTAGAGTCGTGAGAGTTGATCGAGTTGTCAGTGTTGTAGAGTTGTAGAGTTGTTGGAGAGAGAGAGCGAGAGAGAGAGAGAGTATTAGATTCGTTGTGACGAGTATCGCATTTAGTTTCAATTAAAGAAACGTTATTTTCTGTCCTATTAATATTTGTATATCTAATTTGCTAATAATAAATTGTAAGTAATCGGGAAAAATTAATATCTTAATTTTTCCGATACTACAGTTGATTAACACGAAAGCGAAAGTAAGGACAGTGGTTTGTGGATTTATCTTTTGTCGCTAGCTACTATGCTCGATGGGGTAAAGGGGTTAATCACGTGTTTAGGGGTTGACGTGCATATATAGGTGACCTGTGTGATATCAATGACATCTATACATACGAGAGTCTGTAGTATATCATGCATATCATGGCGGCTGTAGCTAGACGCGTATGTATGCAGCTGTTCCGTGCACGCAAATTATTACATTCCGCTTTGATAGGTCTCGAAAGCGGCATGGGTTAAGGATACGTCGCTTCAAAAGGAATCTCATCAAAATATCTACAGACTCTGATCGACATTCTGCTGGACCAGTGGATCCACCCCGATGCCTCTATCAAGTGTCTACCCAACAACGCATGCTGCTCGCAAACCTGTTCGCTCGAAAGATTGTGTTGATGTAAATTAATAACTACATTGGCCGATGTTGACGCACTTAGGGAGAATTTATTATAAGGACGAATTTTTTCGAGAATTGTTAAAATTCCAAAGATATTCAGAGATATTCAAACAGATCTATTGAGTGTGCTACGTAAGTTGTGCTACGTAAGAGTGCTGAGTAATTTTGTGTGCTACGCTAGATTAGCGGCGTAGTAGTAACACGCATATACGAGTATGAGTGTGTGGGAGTATGTGCGTGCACAGCGTCTCGTAAAACAGAAGAATGCAACTGTTCCGTTGGTAGTGTGGCAAAGAAGATGGTGAGCCAAAGAGAGTGCCGAGACGCGTGCAAACATGTATCGACGAATATCTTGTAAGTCACGTGTCAAATAAATCTGAAACTATTTTCATATCAATTCTAAGTGTAGTCTAAGTGTTCGTATACATTTATTTCGGCGATTAAGATGCACAATTCTCAACAAGATCGACGATAAACCGAATACCAACTTTCGCAGACATTTGCACGAAATTAGAAATCATCAGAAACGGGTTTCGATGCTACAGGGTTAAGGAAGTTTCGATCCATTAGGCTACGCAATCGTGAGTTACGCGGCTCACGATCGATTAAACTAGTCGCTGTAGAATCGATTACGAAGATCCAATTGCTGCAAAGTACTCTCGTTAACTCGTCACTGAGCTGTTCGTTTCCCCGACTGCTGTCAGAAAATAGCAAGCGAGTCTCGCGTTCTGCGCCGAAGTCAAATTGGCAAGCGTTCGTAGCTTTCGATGATGTGCAATTTCGTTTTAAACTTCACGGAAAAATAACGAAAAACGTAGCACGTAAACGTCGATCACGAAAAATTTCGGACAAGTTAAAATATCATAAATTCAGGATGTGGACAAATTTTCTACGTCTAAATCGATTATCGCCATTGTCTTCCTTTTCCTTCCCTCGGATGATCGAATTTATGGAAATCCAAAGAGGTGGCGTTTCTTTGACTGTTGCCAGTTAACGAGGCGGTGTCGTTATTACAACGTAGAAGAGGCACGAGGCTCGTGATACCAGGAATCTCGAGGTTTGCGCTTTAAGGCTAACGAAGTTTCACCTCGTTAGCTTCTAGGGTTACCGCGAGCCCTTCCGCCACGCCAGACGTGGTTGATTAATTTTCTGGATAACGATCGGGCTCGCACGACGATTTTACGAGACGCTGCGAAAAAGGCACTTGTTGCGCCAAAACGAACGGGGAACCTTGGTTGACCTGCTGGTTACCTCGCTTAAATCTTTCCGAATCGACGGTCTTTTAGTCTAACTTTCGTTATTCTCTTCGAACGTAGTATCAGTCGTCTATTCGTTGTAATCGATAGACTGTAACTAAGGGGCAGATTTTTATACACATTCATATTTTTGAGAATATAATTAAAAAAAAAAGTAGAACCTCTGAATAGAAAATTGTTTTACCCACCAAATATTACAAAAGGCGGTACGCTTAGGACATTTTATATGCTTTTTCATATTACGCAGAGTATTCCATGCAGGTTTGCACTTTCGAATTTCCTATAAATGCAAAAAAGAAAAACGCGATTCACTTACAATAATCACTGTACTGAAGATTCTCGAAAAATCGCGATGCATCAATTAAATCGTCAATTTTACGGATAAGTTTCGTGAATGAAATTCACCAAAGGCGAAGAAATTATTTCAAAACGTTAACGAATTAAAGATTAACCAACAGTGATTAACGAACAATGAATTTTCCAAGAACGAACATCGGCTATAAAAAAAGCGATAAAATAAAGGAGGATACAATGGCGCAAAGCATGAAAAGAAAGTACGACTGGACGAAACTGTATTGCTCGATATAATTTGTAAAGTCGTTCCAATTCGCTTACAAATAAAAGCCAAATAATAGTGAGATCCTTTGAAATATTTTAACGTCGTTCTTCGTTTGGCTGGTAAAACAGTTTCAAAAGCCATTGAAAATCGTTTTAAACCGGCCTGTGTAGCGTTTCATGGTCGCTGAATTATTTGTATTTCATGTTAATCGAGTTAGCCGGTGATTGGAAAAATTCGAGGCCGAAAAATGGAAGCCTAAACGCTGGGATCTCGCCGCGAAAACATCGCCGATTCGAGTGAATTTTATTATTTAACGCTGGCTAGCCAACCAATGAATAATAATCCGATACAGTTTCCCTGGTAATTGGTAAATGCAATCTCCAGTAACTCGCGTACACGCTCACAGCCGCCCGGTATCGTCTCGATTTCGTTCTAGCGGCACGTGTGTATCGTATACAGCCAGCTAGGCAAGAAAATTATGTGTATAGCTCTACTAGAGCAAAAGTAAGCTTCCCAGCAGGGGTTAACGCGTTTGCTACGTTACCACCGTTTCGTAAGTATCCGGACACTTTGGTCGATTTGCAATAACTGTGCACTCTAGAAATTTCTTAGTAGGCTGAGAATATTTACGCGGTTTCATATTTTTGTGAACGTAACTGAGCAATCTAAATATAAACATTCCACCCCTCCTTGTCGATACATTTTCATCCCTTATTATAAGACGATTTTTGACTGGATTTAATCTTCGATCTTCCGACAAACAGTAAACAACGTCGCTGAAACAAGAACTTGCACGGTAAACCGGAAGAAAAATTCAATCTACCCAGCAGCGTACATATGTAGTTCTTGTACATTGGCGCAACGTTAAGCACACAAAAAGAAAAAGGAAAGAAAGAAAAAACGACAAGATGAAACAATAAGAAGCAGCTTACACGTTCGTTTGGCTGCACCAGGTGTACCTCATTAACCGAAACAACCTCCACCAGGTTACCTAATGATACTTCGACTTAACTTCTCCCGTTGCTCTTAAACTCGCTGTTTCTTCATCCTCTTCTTTCGTACATTCCCACCCTTCCTAGCTAAGACCGGATGTCCTGCGTTCTTCTAGCTCTCTCGAGTTCCATCTCCAACGAGTCGACTCGGCTCTCGTCGGTAGCCGTTGTTCCGCGACTAATTACTTGAATTACAAAATCGTCTGCCACGAAGAACGACCATTATCCAGGACTATGATCGTCTACTAGCTTATATGAATATATTAAGACGCGTTTTGCTTTCATCGATGGTGATCAGGCTTATTGCGAACAGCTGAGAAAACACTTTGATTAAGCGCTTAAATTGGAAAATAGGGACGTAGTGATGTTACAGATATCGTTTCTTTTCAATTTATTACAAGTTTTATTCAGATTTGTATAATGTTAGAATTTAATCTCGGAATTAAGATTAATAATCTGTGGAAGACACAATGTTTGTGTTGAAACAATATTATGTGATATTTATTACACAATTATTACAGGAAATATAAGTGTGTTGTGGAATGTGGACAGTTGGTTAGTTATTCTCAGACTGACTGACTTAGTGACCCATGGCCCTTGAAAAGGTTTTGAACCCCACTCTCTATGCAGTAATGAGTGTGATCTGTGTAGATGCTGTGTGGCGTCACATGTGCCACGGAACCTTCTTCTAGTAGCTTCTCGACATGCCCAATGTTCTATCCATACCCTTACGCTTCTTCCTCCGAATTCTCGAAAGAGCATGCACGCGCTAGCCGTCGCGGTACATCTCACGAACGCACGCTAGTGGGGATATCGCTGGACAACGAAGGGAAGAATCCGTTCGATCAATCACCTCATCTGTATGCGATTAATATCGTTGTATTCCAACATATAATTTTGTGTGCTAGACTAGATTGTCCGCGAGGTAGTGACACACTTATGTGAATATGAGTGTGTCACTACAGATGAAAAACAGATGAAAGTAACTGTTCCATTGGCGGTGTGGTTTTGAAGATGGCGAGACAAAGAGAGTACCGAGGCGCGTGCAAATGTATATCGACGAAGATCCTAGAAATCGTTTATTAAATAAATCTAAAACTATTTTGATATGAATTCTAAGCGTAACCTCAGTGTTGCTTTACTTTTATTTCGCCAATTAAGATCCACGATTCTCAACAAGTTTCTTTCGTTTCATAAGGAAATAATGGATGCACATTTTCCGTTTTAGATTATTTTATCGAATTACGTATGATCCATTTTGTTCTATCAAGATAAAGATCACAACGTTCGACAGATTAGGTTTCGCGTTTGTACAAAGATGCATCGTTGTAAAAGACGTGTCTGTAAAAGAAAGACACTTTTCGGACAACCTAATATCTTGCAAGTTGATATCATTTATGAGTATACTGTGGACTTTTATGCATTTTTGAGAAATTTGAAGGTGCGAAAAATACACCACAGGACGCACACAATATGTAAAGTATATAATTCTTGTTGTGATAATTAGTAAATGAAAGAATCGTTTGCCTTTCATCTTTTAAATTATGTTTATAAAAATATGACTTTGCACGAATATCCACAGTCTATTTGTAACATATCATATGAAATGACTTTATGAATCAAAATAATTAAAATAAGCGTATCAAGATAATAAAATTCAAATACTTACGAAAACTGAAATTGGTCAGTTTGGCTTTGGAGGAGAGAAATTCATATTGGATTAAGTAAAGGTACAACAAAGATGCTGAAATTTCTTTAGACAATTCAGAAAATTCCACATTGTATTCACAGATCTCACGACGAGATCGACATTGTCTCGTAATTCTTATCTATTTTCTACGGATCCTCGTAACGCAAATATCAAAAATACTGAAACTCGGAATTCCTTTTACCCTAAAACGCAGTGAGCGCTGCCCTCGCGTAAATTCAACCGCGAACCTCTTCCACCTGCAGCTGTCGTCCATTTAATCTCCCATAGCCATCCGCAGAACCGCGACCACGGCACGCCCGTAAACCATCGAACGAGCAGTTTCCCGCACAGATCTCTGTCCCCGTTTCAAACTACGTCGTAGATGTAGCAAAGGCACGAAGGAATGCGTTTACACCTGTCATAAAATGCTAGCATATCACCTTGACGTTTCTCATCACCCGTTCACATTTTCACGACCACCATAGAACTCGTCACATTCCTATCCTCCATAATTTTCTATTTTCGTTTATCTTCCAACTACTCAAACGAGAAGAAGAATTTTTTACGCGAAGATATTATCGTACGAGCCTCTCACGAGTCGAATCGATCAATTCCATGTTTATAAATTCGTCAAATTTCCTTATCCAGATACACGATCGAAGATCGCGGCTAAAAAATTGTCACAAGCTACGTTTCTCGCCTTTTGTAGAAGAGTAACTTTAAAATTCAATACGTCGTCGATCGATTGTCGTATCGAAACTATCTTTGATATTAAACTTGAATTTCGATAAAAATATAGAAAGAAAGAAGACATTTTTCTATATAAAGAACAACACGTTTCGGTAGATAGAGAAAGTCACCGGTTGCTGGAAAAATTGCGTTATGGATCGTCAAGCTTCACGCAAGGAGACAGGCCGATTGGCTCCGTCGAAATAGCTGGTCCCTAAGGAGCGCTTCTTCCGGACGAAACTAGCCCTGGTCGACGTCACGTCAGCCTCGTTTCACGCTGTAACGAGAATGGATTCGAGAGATCGTTACTTGCCGTCGCGCCATTTTCCTATCGCGGGCCATTGAGCTCGTCCGGCTGCCGGCTCCACGCTGGCTCCTCGATCTTTCGATCATCCGAAGAAAGAGATGCAGATAAAATTAGACTTAAAGAGATTTTTTCAGTCTCCCTGTTCCGACAATTTGCTCGGAGGACGATCGTGGTAGAAGGTGAAATTAAAACGTCAAGGGATATTTTTTTCTAATAGAGTAGAATTTTTTTTTTTATCTAGAAATATCGACAGTGTTTAATTGTTATTTTAAATTCTGGTTAATGCTTGGAAGTGGATTATCGACGTTTGGAATAGAATCGTTAGAATAAACTGAAATTAAGAGCTTAGGACATACGTTGGCCGTGTTTAATCATCGTTTAACGTTGCCGATTGTTAGGATATGAAATAGAATTGCTGGAAATGAATTAGAATGTAAAATGGAATTGTTGAAGCTCGAAATCCAAAGTAAATTTTTCACTTCAGTTAAAAATCTGTTTGTTTGGATTAAAATGTAAGTTGAAATTTGTGGTGGAGTTGTTAAACATGGATGAGAGTTTAAAGCAGAATTATTAAATCTGTTGATACGTAGATTAGACGACGGTGATGTACAATTTTAATTTTTAATCTCTACTGACACACACTCAGAGTACAATCATTGGAATTTGCAATGGAATTATTAAAACAGGGTTAAAATTTGGGACACCGTTATTAAAGCTTGATTAAAATTTCAATTAAATTTAAAATTTGATTAAAATTCGGTGTAGAGTCGGTGAAAATTGATTAAAACTTCGAGTAGCGAAATTCAAAGATGATCGAATTTGCGATAAATTAGTCGAGATTTGATTAAAACTTAAAATTAAGTCATTAAAATTAAATCCACGATTCAAACAGAATTAACGAAATTTCTTCCATTATTACAGCGTACAATGAAAATAATCTTTATTTTGTCTTAATTTTAAACATATTTTTTTTATAGATTGTTCTTGAATTCTTCACTTTACTTGTATTTATTCTTAAAAAAAGAAAGAAACTTTCAATTCACAACGCTTCTACAATTTCAACCTGTGTAGGGAGCAGAATTTTGTACGTCGATTCTCGGTTTGTAAATCGACGATTAATTTACAATATTAAATAAATATGACATAATAAACTGTATATGTTCTCTATTAATCAAGAATAGAACAGAGTTTTCTCAGTGAAACGAGGCGTTTTCAACCACTTTATTGAATTTTTTCTACTCAAGAAAGGGAAGAGCTTTCCACTTAATACCTTCGAGTAAAGAAGTTAACTTATTCGAATCAGTCGACCTCAATTTGTCGTAAAAGAAGCACGAAGAAAGCTCACAGGGTGCTTCGGGGCACATCTTCCCATCTGTATCGAAGTAATTTTTTTAATTGAAGCAAACTACATTTACAGAAGACAATATAATTCAAATATTAGAAGAAACTCGAACGTAACGATCGACATTTCAAAGCGAAGTAGTCGATGGCTCGAAAATTAAAACGTTCGGAAAGTACCGTTTCAAAAATTCGTGTGTTTAAAGTTGAGAAAAAGTTGAAACACTTAAAAGATAAAGATAATAGATGTTAAGATATTCCAACGTTTCCAATTTTACGGAAATTCTAAAGAAATATCGTAAAAATTCGTACGTCGAAGACAAAGGTTAAAGGTAAAAAAATGTCAAATATTTACAGGTTCGATGAAAGATACATTTAAAATACTAAAAGTTTGGAACCAACATTTCAAAAATTCAAACATTCCGATGTCCACAGAATGATAGAAAAATACAAATATTTAAAAGTCGAGCAACGCAAATATATTCGAACGTTTGAAATGTTTTAAATTTCAAAAATTCCAACACCGAAACATTCGAAATTTCACGTTCCAGCACAAAAAGAATCCAAACACTTTCACAAATTCTATCAAAGCGTAAAACGCGATGCGACCAAAAGTATACGTACCTGAAATTACTATCGAATTCCTGTTTTATATCGTTAATATCAATAGCGCACGTCTGTCCGCTCATTAGCATTAAAATTCAGAAACAATTCTCGGTTTATCGAGCGCATAGTTCGTTCCGTGGAAATACGAAATTGTTCGACGTTCGAACGACGAGGCAAAAAGGAGCAACCTGTTCTAGAGACGAAAACCGCGGTTTAGCCGAAAGCGGCGTCAACGTTTTTCGTTTTCGAACACGGCCACACATTATACGTAGATACGTAATTGCGATGGAATGAAATTATCGGGCGAACGCTTTTAACGTGCAACCGGCAACGAAGATAAGGGAACGGTGCAGCGTGATTAATGAAAAGCACCCTTAAGGAAAGCGCGGCTAAAATCCACGTAAGGGCGTCGATGCAATTACGTGGAGCTGTCATCTGCGAATAAATGTATTCCAGAGATATCGTTGTCCTGAGAATCCTGTAATTTATGTACAATTTACGTTGCTAGCGTTTACACGCTACAATTCCACTCAGTATTTCTACGAATACGTCTCATTTACGTTTCAGTGTCAGGTATTTTTCAAGAGAATACTATTATGTAGAAGTTTAAAAAATTGCATCCACTAATGTGGAGATTAACTGTACAAATAGCTGTAAATTTTACTCAGATGTAATAAGTGAATGTTTAAAAAAAAAAAAAAAAACAGTTTTTCGTTTATTATTCTTTCTGTCGAAAGAATTTGTTGCGGAATTCGAAATAGTGAGTTTACGAGTTGCACAGTAATTTAATTCCGTGAATACAGAGGAGCTTTTGATGGTTGGCTTGGCTTTCGTGAGCTTTGGAATTTTTCTATGGTCGGAACAGTCACGTTTTAATTTTTACAATTTTCATTTCACTGACGAATCGAAATTTTATTGCGAATAAAGCAATCGAAGATTGCACTGGCTGTAAAAAAATCGTTTCCTTGTAACAGAACGTTAGAAACTAGTTTCCTCGGTATCCGTTTCATCGAATTAACGTAATGGACTAAATAATAATCTGACAATGCATCGAACTTAACTGTTTAACAAATAATCAAGAGAAAGAAAGTAACGGCTCTCTCTTTGCTTTAAGAAACCAGTCGAAACTTTCCAATCTCTTAATTGAATAACGAAAGAACCTTTTCCAGTTCCAATCGCTATAAATGCACAAAACTTTGCTTTTTCTCCAAGAAACATTCACTGCCCGATCAATATCACTCCTTGTTATTTCCCATTAGCTTTGGAAAAAGAAAAACAGAACAAATAAAGACAAATTAATTACAAATTACATTGCTGGATGTTTTCTTTCCTCTCCTGTTCAAATATACTTATTTGATAATAAGCTTGAAATTGAAAATTATTAATTATTAAATTATTAAATTGGATATTACCTACTTGTACGTGTGCCTTTTGCCAAAACGTGGATCTCTTGCCAAACTTCAACTTCATCTTTCTCCCAATTCTCCCAAGGATCAACTTCACTTTTGGTCAACTTTTCAATTTCATTAACGACTTATCTGATCTCATAAATGAATTACTTCCATGACTTCATTTATTCGAAGAAAATGACATAAATGGTAGGAAATTTCAAGGTAAATTAAAAGATACAGCGTTTGCGCTATCATCACATTTTCTGCCTTTCAACCGATTCACTCGATCAATGGCTGGTGGCTTATGACAGGCTCGTGTGTTGCTTCCTACCAGGAAAGAAGACTAAATAGTACAATTTCACTAAACAATTATAACACTCTTGTGCAAGTAAAAAGCTCACTTTTAGGATGACTTCTTGCACGGTTACACGGTCACGTCGAAAGTAACAATTTTTTAAAAATGTCGCTTCTATCAAACCGACATACTTGACAATACGATATTTAACAATAACAGAAAACGTATTTGCGCATCAAGAGAAATCAACGTAACACAACTTAATCATCCATCGCTTCGAGGAAACCGAATAAAACCGGAGTTGGAACAAATTCTCCAACAAAGGCCAATTTCCCCAACCTCGCGCCATCCATTCCAACACACAAACTCGAATTTCACGAATCTAACATAGAAGAAAAGACCCACGGAAGAAACCTTCGTGGTTATCCAAGATGATCAGAAGCCTGGTAATTCCACTTACCTTGGAGCGTGATCGGCGAAAAATAGGGTTGCAAAGGAAGCAGCCAACTCGACGGTTGAAACGAGAAAAACGAGCGGGGAATGCCCGAGAAAGGCTACGACGAGGAAACACTTTCGACGGCCACGTCGTCAAGTTTGCCGGTGCCAAATTTAAGGGTCAAAGGAAATGCAAAACGCGTTACCTCGACACCGAACGAACGGCTCTCGCCCCTTTTCAACCCTTCGCTATCGCACGAGAGAAACTCGCGCTTCGATATCCTGGTGTATGTTTGGTCGTTCTGCAGGTTATGCATATTGATGGCTTCTGACGTTTTACATGCTCTCCGCGACCTCTTCGTGCGTTTCAGACGGACGTTTCACCAGAGAGACGAGCCGTGGGTGCGAGGGTTGGGTGCACGAATTTCCAACGAATTTGTCGCGCCAACTCCACAGCGAGTTCGTGTAATCTGTGAACGCGTGTCATCGGTGCATGGTCGAGTTTCTATTCTTTTTTTGTTTGTTTGTTTGTTTGTCTGTTTGTTTTAAGTTCCTACTAGTAACATGCTAGTCGTGCACGGAGATTTAACAAGAATTAAGGGATGGTCTTTTTACTCGGAATGTTTTTTCAATGGCGCAGGAAGAGTTCAGGATGGTTGATCGTGTTCGCGTTTGGTACTGTGGCACCATCGTTATTAATCCTTTGAAAGGCGTTTTTAGCGAGATTTATACCGACAAGGGAACGTCTGCAAGTTTGAAACGCAAGTTTTGACCACACATACGTACAATGTTCTTTGTGAAAAAATATTTCACGCGTATTTCGAAGGGATGAGAACAGCCAGCAAAGTTGTAGCTACCAAAACATATTTTATGGAACATCTCGAATGCTATCTCATTATGTGTGTGTTACGTAAATGTTATGTAAATGTGGAAACTCTGAAAAGGGCTGGTTTTGTTGCTTGTCGAAACTAAAGAATCGAATTCTGTTAGTTTATGATACACAGCTCGGAACACCGAATAAAATACAGAATATTATTTTACCAGGTATGTAAACATGAAACCGGAATTTTTGTATAGAAAATACACGTTTATTGTATGAAAATGATTAAAAATATTTTATTCCAAGTATTGCCCATCGCTAGCTATACATTTTTCCTACCTGTCTGGCAATTGGTGGATGCCACGCCAAAAAAACTGTCGCTCTTTCGAGGCAAACCAGTCATCGAGCCATTTTCCTACATTTTCGTAAGAAGCGAAGTGCTGGTCAGAAAGTGCGTGTCCCATCGATGCAAATAAATAGTAATCGGACGGAGCCAAGTCTGGTGAGTAAGCCGCGTGCCAAAGTATTTCCCAACTGAACGCTTCGATCGTTTCCTTGACCGGTTTTGCTGTATGCGATGGTGCATTATCACGAAGCAAAATTACTTTGTGTTGCCTTTTTTGATATTCTGGTCGTTTTTCACGCAAAGCTTGATTCAAATCGATCGTTTGTTGTCGGTAGCGCTCAGTATTAACGGTGTCGCCAGGTTTTAACAGCTCGGTGGTCTTTTTCGGTGGTCTTCCACGTTCTTCGTTCCTCGCGTCAAAATTGCCACTTCTGAATTTTTTAAACCACTCAAAGCACCGTGATTTACCAAGAGCATGCTCACCGTAAGCTTCGACAAGCATTCGATGCGATTCTGCGGCAGTTTTCTTCAAATGGTAACAGAAAATCAATGCTGTCCGCAAATCGTAGTTTCCAGGCACAAAATTTGACATGTTCAACGCTATTACAAACTATGCTGTTGTATGAAACTTGTATTGTTCTGAGTCGAAAATGTTTGTGAGATGTCAACAAAGACTTTTGGCATCGATGACGCAGTTTAGTGATAACTACATTATCAGCTAGGGTCATCTATAGGCAAATTCCGGTTTCATACTTACAGGTCTGATAATCCTGCGAAATTTCAAGTTTAAGGGTAGGATTTTGTTCGCTTCGCAGCTAAAAACAACGACATTAATCCATTAATCCAAAAATAATTCACCGACTCTCGTGGAAAGTAATTTTAATTCTATCAAACTGTTGGCTATTAAACTCGAAGTTGAAGCAAAGTTTCATATTCGGCTGGAAGCTAGAAAAATTGGCTTTTTAAACTTGGTACACGACAATTTAAGTGAATTCAAGCGAAACAATCGAGCCAGCGGTGTTTCCAAGCCTAGAGAGAAAAAAGTGAGTTATTTCGGTAAATGGACACGGTAACACGCGATCTGCGAATAAAACAAAGTACAGGGTACATGTAGAAAGAATTGAGAAGATAAGAATCAAGAGTTAAGCTGAGTAGGTAAGAGGAAAGAAGGTAGTTCGAACAAAAGTACCGAGATCGTGACGAAAATAAGGGAAACGGTGAACTATGAAAGCATTACGGGAAAGAAGCAACGACTTAGGAACGAGAGAAAAATAGATGAAGAGAAAGTTCGGAAAGTAGGAAGAAAGTGCGAAGCACGAAATAAGAAACACGATGTGATGCATATCGATGAGAGGAAAAGAGAAATATTAGTACAGTTATCGAAGACTAAGAAAGGATCTTGCAGAGGAAATTGATCCATCCGTTTTATGCAAATATTTGTTTGTTTTACTTATAAGATTTATTTTATGTAGTAGCTTCGATTGGTATTGTATTTTATACTTTCATGATCAAAGTTCAGCTAAAATATAATTCGCGTAATTTTGGCTACTTTATGCGAGATTGTTTTACAATATCATTTAATAAAATTTCACTGAACCTTAATAATATTACGATTGGAGAGAACGAGAAACAAAAATTCAAAAGAAAGATAATACAAATGTCAAAATTTTTGATTTGATAAAACTGTGGTTTAAATTAAACCTTAATAACATATATTACTTACAACCTGCAGATACGAAATCTTCCAACTTTTATTTTAAAATACAACGTTGCAAAATAGATTGCTGTATGCACATATACATACTCATAAAGATTTAGAGATTCGCGACAAAAAATCTCTTTTACTACGTTAGCGTTTTATCATGCTGACAGATTTCTCTTTCTATTCTGTTGTTAGTTATCAATTATATTATTAATATCATCGATAGAATTATTCGCATAAACAATTACGAAGCTATCCTTCTCATTAGAAAAAGGAATAAGAAACCTGCAACTTTTCCCTTTCGTAAAGTCGAAACTTTCCCTCCATTTTATCATTTTCAGACGCTAGAGGTGATCGATGGAAACTTCGACGCCGCATCAAGCAAACTTCTCTCCGTGGGTGCATCAAACGAGATGCCCCGCGTTCACGAGTATCACTCGATTCCGTCGAAACAACGGCTACGTTGGCACAAGGATGGGTTGGAATCAATTCAGATTCGAGAGTACATATTGAACTTGATCCGATGGAAAGCCATCTCGTCGAATATTTCGTCGAAAAGACTCTCGACGCCTCGCGGCGTAAGGCCGATACCCGACTTTTCTTTATAAATTTCCAGAGTCCTTCTTTCCATCAATCGCCAGGACAAACAACGAAAAAGAAATAAGTAGAACGAGATGAACAGGTGGAGAACGACGAGAGAAGAAAATATTCGAAAGGGAAATATGTTAATGAAAACGTTTGAAATCTCTTTTGTGTCTACAGTGGCTTGCTAAAGTATTATTATACGCCAAGTATAAGCGTTATGCGAAACGTCTTGAAACTTCACTAGTGTCGCAATGAGATATAATTATCATAGTTATATCGTTGAAGTTTGAAACGGAAAAAAGGAAAGAAGAAATACGCATACGTATATAAAATTTACAAGATATTTATTGGCAGCATGTACTTTGCAAAAATTGTAAAAGTATTCGAATAGACGATTAGCTATTATATGGATAAAAATCGATAGTTAATTAGAATATTCAAAATATCACTCACGCGCAAGTTTCACACAACTTTCGGAAACTCATCAATGGAAATGAGAAGAAAACGAAGCATGGGGAATATTAAAAACACGTGACCACGTGTTTCGAGGCAAGCAGCAGCAGGAAAATTGAAAAGCGAGACTATGGCGTTCGCGATTCTCATTCAGTCGCCACTTCGCGAACCCCATTGTCTCTCGGATACGTGCGAATATACGGGTAGACGCGCGGAAACAGAATGTCCGCGAATGCATATTCCGCGATTCTGATAACGATACCCGGTGCATCGTATAACGGGTGGTGAGCAAAGAGAAAGAGACGGAATTGTCGCAGAGGAACAGGGGCTTTCAAGGTGACGGGACAAAAGCCAGTCGCATGCGCGTCCCAATTATGTTGCCGAATGCGTTAATTGATATTTAGCTAACTGGTGGTCACCAACGTTACATATCTTTCCAAATCTTTCTTCTTTATTTCGTCTAAATTCAAAAATGTTCCATTTTCCCAAATTATTTCTTTATATTGCACGCGACTTTATACACACGTGGATAAGCACGTAAAAAAAAGAAACACAGAAACGACGTTTCCATCGATCCAAATACGTTAACGATGAACTACAACCATGTTTCACCGCCACCGATATATCTCAGATTTTCGTAACGTTCAAACGTTGTACGAAGCTAAACGCAATTCATTGGAAAAGGGCAGCAAAATACGGACGGCTGCAACGATAGAAACAGTTGACAATTTTGTTCGATATCGTGCGAGACTTGGCTTTTACGTTGCCCCTTGGAACGACGGACGAAAAGAACGGTGCGAACGGTCAATATTTTTTGAACATACATAGCCTTACGACATGCCGCCTTCCGGTAAAAATCCCAACGATTACACGGCCACGCCCCATGTTGGAAGAATAAGCACTCGCATGGCCCGCGGCAAATCCATTTTCTCTATACTATCCATGCTTTGCGCGGAAAACCCCCGTGTAATCCATCCACGGCGTTTCTTACCATTTTCCATTTCTAACGCAATTTTCCATGAACACATGGGCAAAACCGGGAAAGCAGTCGGATGTGAAACGAAACAGGAGAAATCCTCTTACGCAAGAACGATGATTCCTCAGACACGCATGACAGTTGGAATACTCGTGTCTCCTGGAGCTGTGTAACGAAGCATTAGGAAATTCTGCGAAGGTAGACAGCGTAGCCTGGGCTTTACGAGCTTTCCAGATTTTGACGAAACGCATTCTTCCTTTTACGTTTCAGAGGAAGATTTCGAATTAGTTCTGGTGAAATCACGAGTGGTTCCATCCAATGCAATTCTACTCGTATCGCAGTATGGTATACAGTCGTGTTTAATATGAAAATTTCTGAATTTACGATATTTCCATTCGCTTTTTAAAAACATAATATACACATAAAGCTGCTTATCTTAATTTTGTCAACTCTGAACGTTTAATCGTGTGTTTAACCTTCTGCGTTTCCTCCTTTCGAAACACTCGAGACATTTTTAATTGAAACAAACAATCCACCTAATCAAACTTCAGTTATATTGTAAATAGAATCCCGACACGTACCAATTCACTAACACCAAATATCGAAAAAGTCAAATTATTCTTTCATTCTCTTTACTCCAATAATACTTTAACTTGCCACGATGTAATCACAATCTTTTTTACGTTTCTAGCAAGAGCATATCCTCCCCTTTAAAATGCCGTTTACCTCGTTTCAATACGACTTTCAATTCCGGAGATATTCTCTTCGCTAGCGAGATACAATTTCGAACGTTTCTCTATCGCCACCCTCGTTGCTCGCTTGAGCCTTTCGCTCGCTGCTTTTTCCTAACCTTAACGCTCGCCACGTGTACGCTGGTCAGCGACAGACGCTGAGTCTACGCTTTTCCCCCACCACCAGCGCGTCGTACGCGATTCGCGGAAAAAATGTAGGTCACGGCGTCTTCCTGGAATTCCGCTGTCATTCGACCTACCTCGCGCTCGGACACGCTGTGATTCTAACGGAGCTATCTCCGGAACCAATCAACCGATCGACACGAAACAAAGTGCGTTGTCAAAAGCACACCTCCTGCTATCTCTCAGATATCCTGTCGATTTTATTCTCTTCATTTCACAAGGCAGGAATTTTATTTAAACATGAGATATCGTGAAGATAGCGTGAGAGTTGCTTTTATTGGTTTTGAGTTTAGTTTCATTGGTTGGATAAGGTTCGTTCTGATATTTGGAAGAAAGTTTGATCGAATTTGAGATTTCCTGCAGGGATAGGATTTTCTCTTGGGATACGTATAAAGGAAAATTTTTAATCAACGAATTCCCTGTTATTTCGATCGTGGATAAATCTTGAATCATAGTTCCCAAAACGTAATTTGATTATCCGATTAAACGACTCCTCACCTGGTTCGCCAACCAAGTACGAGTTTAATAAGAAAGTAAATTGGACCGACGAAGTCGATAATATGAAGAAGACAAACAGTAAAAACAGATATACAACAAAAAGTTCTACGGCCAAGTTTCAACCACAAAGTACCACTGTTAATAACTAATGGTCGTTGGCCACGAAGAAAAACAGCTACTTTCAGTTCGATGTAGCCGAAGCTGATTAATTTTTCAATCAACGAAGCTTTTTTACCTTCTACGAAGCGAAGTTCGTCCTTTTCATAAATTAGAAAGACTCCGGGTAAAATTATCCAGAATGCAACAAGAGAAGTAAAGTATAAATCAGTTGCAGCTTTTGAAGTTCATCAACAATCTACGCTTTTGTTTCTATGGAAAGCAAATTGTCGAAATTTTATACGAAACATTTCCCGATTGTTTACTCCTTTAAAAGATCGTTAACTTTACCGTAAGATTTACCGTAAGTCGACACATAGAAATCCTTCTTCCTTTCCTGAATTTTCTATTCATGAAGGATTTGTTCCTCGTAAAATTTTCATTTACATAAATCTTTTCCTTTAAAATGTAAGTTTTAAAATTCCTCGGGGAAAATATTCCCCAAAAGATGTGAGGAAATACTAAAAGAACTGGACAGAAAATCAGCGGACAAAAAACGGAAACTAGGTCACACAAGTAAGAAACAAACTACAACGCTGCGGCTGCGAACTCAATAACACTCCAGAAACAATGGTGCAGGAAGAAATTCAACAGGAAATACTGGAAGAAAGCGTAGAAAAACTAATCGAGACGGATAACAATAGAATACTAGGATCCACGTATATTGAAACGTACAAAAGTATCGAAGATATGGAAATATTCGAAAGGGACGAGTACGTAACGACGAACGCTTCTCTATTGGCTAAGCATAGAACGACACAACTAAGAGTGTTAGGAAAATTAAGGTGGACGACAACACCAGAAACCGGGTTAAGGCGCAGAATGGAAGAAAACTTGCCATGCCGGATGTGTAACACAGAAGAACTGGAAAATACGACCCATATATTAATCAAATGTCTCGTGTGCAAAAATGTCGAGCCAAAGATGCTCGAAAAACAGAAAATGAACAGAAACACAAAGAACAAACACGAAGGAGCAAGTATGGGAAGTAAAAAATTTCGTAAAAGGGAAGCATGAAAATATAAGGTCGTTATACCTAGGAGAGTAGACCCACGAGCAATAACAAGATCCCCGAAGAAACCAAATACCAAAGTAACCGCAAACCAATAGAATTACGTTGAAATATGGTGATACAGGGACAGTGTATAACAATAGGTATAAGGGAGCATAAAGTAGGCTGTGATAAAGAAATATGTCATAACGTAGTATAATAAGATGGATAATAAATCGTGACGAATCAAAACTCAAATATATTATAATATAACATAGTAATACGGTAAGGCTTAGTGCTTTTTTAAACATAAGGGGAACAGATAAAAAAGGCAACGGGAACCCTCGTTAAAATACGATGGAACACTTGAAATTTCTCTCTAGATAAAATTTTTCTCTTACGTAAAATGTTTCCTCTTACAATTAGAAAATTTCCTTCGTGTTTGGGTACCTTGTTTGCCTAAAATTCCATTCTCACAAAATCTTCCACTCGTTCGCGATACTAATTTCCTTGAAATTTCTACGATCAGTTCACTGGGAAATGCGAATTAACTCGTCATTAATATAATCAATCGCTTAAACATATGAATTCGTTGAAACATCGATTCCTGATTTTAATTTCATCGTTATATTTGTACATTCGAAATGTTCAATATTAAATTTATATTCATTAGAATTGAAATCATGTTAATTAAAATTAATTCGTGATAATTAATTTTTCGTTCGAGTTGGTCAAAATTTTGCTCAAAATTAATCCGTTCTGATTAACCCGAAGTTAACAAGATCCGAACAAAATTAATTTCTGATAATTCATTTTGGATTCCACAATTGGACGAATTCGATATTTTTAATGATAATTCGATCGAAAGTTTAAAGAATGTAATCGACGAATCGTTGTCGCTTAATATCTTTTCTCTGTGCTTCCTTTTATACGAATGTTTCGATAAACCGGCACAATATAAACGTTATCCTATCCGATCCATTCGCAAAGAAAGATAGCGAATGAAAAACGAAATTAGGTTTCACTTGTTTAGCGTTTAGCATATTACTTACTCCGTGGCTCGTTAACTATTACTCGATACGCGAATCTAATTAATCTTATGAACGATGTTACATAGTTCTCATTTTCTGCTAGATCCTTCGGCCATTAACTTGAATGAAAAGTAATCCGCGAAATTCCCTGAGCGGCTTAACTCTAGTTGGATCGTTTATCCGTGCATTTATTGCACAGCAATCGCCGGAATAACGTGTTATCTTCTTTGTTCTGGCAAAAGTGCTCTTTGTATTGTCGAATGCTTTTACAATGTAATACAATTTCTCCGAAGGAATATGGAAAAAAATATATATAAAAAAAATTATTAATATTTTGTCAGTATTTCTTGCATTTCCGACCAATTTTGAATTTTTCACGGGCAAGAAATATCATAATGTGATAATAAGTTAATAAATTCTTTCTTAGTATAATAATACTACGTGGATTTCAACATATATTTAAGAGATGTTCCCAAGTCACGTAACTAATAGGAAATTAAAATTTTTCCTTTGAAAAAGTTCGTTTTATAATTACGTGAATTAGCTTCGACAAGTTTTCCCATTCTTCTAATAGGATTTTCTTAATCATTTGCAACCGGTTCGAACAGCAATGGAACGCATTAAGATAAGTCCTCTTAAAGAACTTAATCTTATTTTAAGTCGAACGGGTTCAACATTGACTGATTCTCAATTCTGTCCTCGTTACTTTTCTTCTGGGTTCTCGTTATCGTGATAACACGTAGGAAATTATGTTCCTGTCCGTAAGAGTTCTTTTTTCCTTCCCCTTCAAAAGTGAAGTTAAATCTCATCATTGCTTGTTGAACGAACACGTGGAATCGTGCGTACTAAAAAAATTTTTCGAGCTTCAACTGCTTCGAGGATTGAACTATTTCACGTTGCTTTATCGTCTTTGCGCTTCAGATAAAAATTCTTTCTCTATCGTTAAACCGAGTAGCAGAAACTTTATAAAATTTTGAATAAAGTTGAATTTTATTTTCTAATCTTGAATATAATTTTATTATTTTTACGTATCTATGTTTATCGTTAATACGAAAATTGTATCTACACAAAGTACAAATCAGAGTTTTGCTTACATTTCTTCAGTTTTGTCTTCCCTTTGTATTAATCTTCGAAGATCCGATTTTTGAAAGAATAATTTTAAATCTTCCGTTTGAATTGCAGTGTTGTGTAATTTTTGAAACAACAATCGTGGCTTCAGGCGAATCTTAATTTGATTTTCCTCTTTTTCTTCTTCTTTTTTTTTTTTTTAGATATTAGAAAAACCTATTCTTCTTGTTTAAAATATTTATCAGACAATATTACTATGAGATAATTTTATAGAATGTTATTAACTTTATGTAAAACGTTGAAAATTCGATCTGTAATGGTGAAGTTAGTTTTATGAAATAAGATAAGAATTTCGAGACTGATTAATTTGTGAAAATTAACCTTATATAGGAGGACAGATCTGATGAAACTCGAAGCGGTGGATGGATCTAATTAAGTTGCCTCGCAAATTACCGTTGCCAGTAATTAAGTAGCAGTTAGTAGCAGTCCGATTGAACACGGTTGCTCTTTTCGCTAGACTGACCAAGGATAGAAAATTAACGAATTTCTACGCTAGCCCTTCGAAAACAAGAAACTAATTGCCACCTTAATATTTACGTTGTCACCTTATGTCTGTCGTGTCTTTATTCCTGTTCCTAGCACGAACCAATAATTTTACTTAAAGAAACAGTAATTCTTTTTATTAAAAAAGCTAGTATTCTACATCTGTTACCTGTAAAACACACGTAGCTTTTTAGCAAAATCTAAATTATACCGAAACAAATATATTTTTAAAACAAAAGAAACCACAATACCGTGACAATTATTATATCACGGTGACTAACAATATTACGAACAATACGATCCATAAAGTTTCTGTTTCTTCTAGTTTCTAAGTCTCTGCTGTCTTATTTCCTCAAGTTCGAATTACCGTTGTCGTTCTCGCTACATTTTTATTTCACTTTTAATTCATTTTTCATATACATAACCGTTCTCTATTTCAGATAATCTCAGTAAAAACAAGAAATACGAAAGAGCCAATTTATTACACGTACATAGATTGTGTAACTACATTTCTCTGGAGGAATAATAATTCAATACCTAAAACAATCTTCTTGTTTCCTCCGTCCCTTTCCTCGTCGTTACTCGATTCGCAGGCACGTAAGAGCCTTAGAACGGATCAAGCGAACGCTAAATAAATCCCAGTTTTTTCCCCCAGCTGTTCCGTCGATTAATTTCACGCCGAATAAATCTATTCTCTGGTTTGGATCGCCTTCCGCGGATTCGTCAATTCGATCGAACCTCCTTCGCAGCCAGACGTAACCGATTAATTATTTTCAACGATGCTCGCAAACATGATCGGGCCTCAAATTCCAACAATTTAATAGCTGTGTGAGATGCACGCGTCATGTTCGTCGCGGCATATCCTCTTGACCCATCGTTCTTTCGATCACGAAACGATCGATATCCTCGTTTAATTGTAAATTAACGATTCTTCCGTTATATTCCTTGTCGTGGAATTGTTCACTTTGCAAGAGGAAAGGGACCGAGGTAATTTTAACTTTAATGCGAGAGCTCGGTACGAAAAGCTTCAGGAACGTTACTTTCCATCTATTTTTTACGAACTGTTTGGAAAACTTGAGTGAAAAGTTCTATTTCTATTGCACGAGATGATGCAGATGAATCTTTTGATTGCAAGTTTCAGATGTTTCTTAAGCAATGAACGATCGAACGTTAGAATTATATTTAGCTTGTTAGCGTTACAGGTCTCGAATTTTTTTCAATGAAAAATCTGACGATTAAATTTGGGAAACGAGGGAATTTCCAAGTGATAGAAACACATAGGTGGCAGGACAAAATTAATGCGATAACGTATATGCATCTTTAGACAGTTTTAGTATTAAGAGAAATGTGTTTTATGTTTCATATGTATTTCTTTGTACGTGCGTTTGTGAAAAATTCGTATCGTTTATCTTCTCTTTTTTTTGTGTGTGTTAATAAAATGGATTTCTTTACATGTATATCTCTTTATTTTTCTTTTTCGTTCGTTGCACTTTTAATACATGTTTTTAAAAATACTTCTTTTTATGGAACCGTGTTCGTAGTTTTCCTGTGCTACATTTGAGTAGTAAAAGAACGGTGTTTCAGCGGTAAATAAATGTATAAATATTTTGTATCCTAAAATCAATATTGTCTAAAGCAACATGGAAAATAACAATTTTATACGGAAAAAATTGCCAGCAATTTGTTAATAGAAAATACATGCTGAACTTTTTTTTTTTTCAAAAACTACCGGACACCAAAGCTTCACCATGGTTGGTGATTATCAATTTACGACGCTTCTTTGTAAATCTCCGAATGAAAAATCGTACGACAACAAATTTGCATTTAGAAGTGATTGCAACTAATTAGAAGATTTCAATACTCCATAAATTATCGACATCTCGTATAAATAGCGTTATTTCGCATTGGAAAAAGAACGACGTTTTTCGATTCGAACGTATCTGGACCGGGTTTTATGATACTTAAATCAAATAGGTGGAAATAGAGAAAGAGAGAGAGAGAGAGAGAGAAAGAAAGAAAACGAAAAAAGGAGTTTCTCTCGCGTGGCGTTAGTAGAAAGTTTGACATTCATGAGAGAATTTTTAAAGTTCACGCCCGGGAGAATATGAATGTTTAATATCCACGATGCATGGCGTGAAAGAGACGAGTGGAGGAGAGGAAACCGCCGGAGAGTACGCGAGAGCAATTTGATTTTTCTTATAATGGGCTTTACGAGTGTAACCCGGTCGACTAAACGATTTGCATAATCTGAGCGCGGATCTGTTCGCATATTTACGGCTGCTGGAATACGGAAAACGTCATCGATCAAGTTGTTTGTTCGAAATTAATATCGAGAAATTATTATATTTACTGGCATATTTTTTGAAAGAAATGCTAAAGAATATAGGAAGAAATATTTGGAGCGATGACGAAGGTTACATTCACATTGAAGATTGACAAATTTGACATATTCTAATTTATGATAAGACGTTATAATTGTTTTATAAATATTTAATTTGGTAAAAAAAAAAAGTAAGAAGTGAAAGTGAATTGTAGGGATGTTTACTACACTGTTTGGGGAGAGTGGCAAAATTAAGAGACAAATACTCTCCTAGATTTATAATAACTTAAGAATATTAAAATATATTTTAGTAATATCTAGTATCTGGAAAATTATTACAACTATAAAAGTGGTGGTAATAGAATACAATTTGGTGAGTACAATTTGAGCGAGAATATGAACGGAAAAGTTCTGTATTTTTGGATAACGAATACGACTAGAGGATATTATTATTTTAAACAATTTGTTGCCATAAGAATCTCAGAAGAATTCGTAAGATATACCGGTTACGATACAATTCTGGCATAAGAATTTCCAATGGAAATAAAATTTCTCCGTTCAAGACCATAAATTCTTGTTCTTAAATGCATACCATGCACTAAAGTTACAGTTTCCTTTTTTCTTATTTACGACGATCGTCGTTCAGTCAAATAAACGCGTATTACGTGCCCGAATGCTTATTAAATTCCGTAACTCAACTCGTCCGACTTTTAACGTCCGATTCTACTAGCACGATAGAATTTCACAGGCTGAGCCGATGATAAGCCGGTGTTCGTAAATATCAGTCAAAATGAAGGACCACATCTTTCAGTGGGGAGATAATAAAGCTTCCAAGGAGAGAGGAACGTTGTGAATAAACAGAAATAACGAACATTATAATTTACTCGGACGGAGAAAGAGAAAAATGACAATGATCGATATATTGAATTCCATTCGGAAGGATAATTGGAATTTCAACGATAAGAATTTAATAACATGTCAGTTCGATTGCGAATAAAGTCATAAGGAAAGGACAGTTTCGTAATTTTAAAATACATATATTACAATTTAATGTATTCAAATATATTATAATTAAAGTATTTGTAGCTGTAATAATTATAATACTGTATACGTATAATTTATGTATAATATGTTACGATATATCAGACACTTAGATACTTATAACAAAGTTCAACTTTCACACCTTACTAATACTACGGGAACAAGTTTCCGTATATCTAAGACTTCGAAAGGATTTAAACAAAGATTTAACTCGCTTTCAACTCCGACATTTTTTCAATCCTCCAGCCTGTCGATTAATAATTTTTTAAATTAACTGTCGAGGTTGACTGATTGAGCAACGAGTGGATGAATTTGTAATAGAAAAATATATTGAAATAAGTACAGGTATAGTGTATGTTGATCCAGACCCTCGCTCCTACAGTGTTACAATACAATAGAAGTATGATAGGGAGCACGTTCATATATTTATAGCAAAGGACAATACCAAAAAGTTAACCTTGGTGTGCAGCTCTAGCTGGAGGCTACAAGAAACAGCAATAGAAATCTACTTATAGCTCTTTTGTTTCTAGATCTTGTAATGTGAAGGGCACGATAATATGCACCTATCCTTGTTTTGGACATTTTGTTTCACTAAATTCTATTCTCTTCGTAACAGTGGTTTCCAGGTCATGGGTATACAAAAGAAAAGATGTAGAGTTTTTCAACTATATTTACAGCAAAGGATAATACCAAAAGGTTAACCTTGCTGTGTAGCTCTAGCTGAAGGCTACAAGAAACAGCAATAGAAATCTACTTATAGCTCTTTTGTTTCTAGATCTTGTAATGTCAAGGGCACGATAATATGCACCTATCCTTGTTTTGGACATTTTGTTTCACTAAATTCTATTCTCTTCGTAACAGTGGTTTCCAGGTCATGGGTATACAAAAGAAAAGGTGTAGAGTTTTTCAACTATATTTACAGCAAAGGATAATACCAAAAGGTTAACCTTGGTGTGTAGCTCTAGCTGAAGGCTACAAGACACAGCAATAGAAATCTACTTATAGCTTTTTTGTTTCTAGATCTTGTAATGTCAAGGGCACGATAATATGCACCTATCCTTGTTTTGGACATTTTGTTTCACTAAATTCTATTCTCTTCGTAACAGTGGTTTCCAGGTCATGGGTATACAAAAGAAAAGATGTAGAGTTTTTCAACTATATTTACAGCAAAGGATAATACCAAAAGGTTAACCTTGCTGTGTAGCTCTAGCTGAAGGCTACAAGAAACAGCAATAGAAATCTACTTATAGCTCTTTTGTTTCTAGATCTTGTAATGTCAAGGGCACGATAATATGCACCTATCCTTGTTTTGGACTTTTTTGTTTCACTAAATTCTATTCTCTTCGTAACAGTGGTTTCCAGGTCATGGGTATACAAAAGAAAAGGTGTAGAGTTTTTCAACTATATTTACAGCAAAGGATAATACCAAAAGGTTAACCTTGCTGTGTAGCTCTAGCTGAAGGCTACAAGAAATAGCAATAGAAATCTACTTATAGCTCTTTTGTTTCTAGATCTTGTAATGTCAAGGGCACGATAATATGCACCTATCCTTGTTTTGGACTTTTTTGTTTCACTAAATTCTATTTTCTTCGTAACAGTGGTTTCCAGGTCATGGGTATACAAAAGAAAATGTGTAGAGTTTTTCTTGAACTAATTACTTCGACATTAACAATTACCTTTAATCCTTTATATCGTCAATCCCATATTAAAACTTCCTCCAACCTCTTGCGCTTTTTTTAACATTTTAAAATTTTTTTTAACAAGAACCCATTACGATAATACATTTACCTAGCACTAATCTACGATTTTATCGACCGAACAAAACCCTGCAAACGACCCTTTCGCGTACCCTTAAGTTCCATACAATTCCATTCACAAGCACGGATTCTCCAGCAACACAATACGAGATCGTATTAAAGGTAAAGAATGTAGGGAAAAAAGGAATGGAAGCCCACGCATTTTCCACGAATTCTCCATTATACGGAAGAATCATAAATCCTTCGATAACACTCGCGACGAGCAAACGACGAACAAACGATCGTTGCTCGTCGAGACAGCGGCAAAGGCGTCGCGACTACACTTTATAACAGGTTCCACGATAAAGGAAGATGGCTGTACATGAAAATACGGTGCATAGGACGCCTTTGTCCCGTGCAAGCTGTCGTTAACCCTGGTGTGGCTTCTGGTGGAAACACAATCGCAAGTGGAACGACGGCCGACGACGTCAACGGACGCAACAAAAACAACCGTCCACGCTTATCCAACGCTGGCCTGGCTTCGGCACGTTCTTTATTTTCGTCCGACTCGAAACGCTGCCGAGAATCTTCCCGTCGATTGAGCCTCAATACCCGCGAAATTAGGTTCGCGCGATTCCCGTTGCTGAGCTACGACCGCGAGATCTCCGAGAGGAGGTTTCGATTGGCTCAGGAAGGATGAACCAGATGGCGGATAATGCGTTCGCATGATGCTTTTGTTGTGCTTCTCGGATAGAAAGAAGTTTCGATGGATACGGAGGGGTTGCCCTCGACTTTTTATTGCCGGGGTGGTTTGAAATGAGGTTCCGGAATTTTATGGGAGAATTGGAGGATTTTAGTGGGTTTTGTGAAGAATTTTCGATAAGAAGATGCAGATGATTTGGATAAGAAGAACATTTTTTTCTTATTATATTACGATTATTATATTTTTTTTTATTTGAAATACAACGCACCGTGTGTCACGGAAGTAAGAATTTCAAGACGCTGCAAGGGAAATCGCGGCTTTCGCGACGTGTCGTCATTGAATTTTAATGGGATTATTAAAACCATTCGGATTGAAAAAAGGAAGAAACGGAACGCCTTATAGGAGCTTATTTTCATGATATCGAGGAGTATTACGAAGATGATAGCACCCGCCAGCAAGCTTCTCTAATGAGGAAAAGCGGATGAGCAATCGGGCGAAAAGAAGTTGCTAGCTGTTATTCCGCAGATATTTTGTCTCGTTTCTTCGATCCTCCGATATAAAAATGGAAATACATCGCAGCTTATAAATAATAAATGGCGACGTTAGTTTAAAAAATTCCATTTTAAGGCTGAACTTATTCCATAGCTTCAAGGAATATGGTGATATTTTTTAATCTCTTCGTTTTTGAATCTCTCATATTTTGGAACGTATTGTCAAAGCATTGTGACAAGAAACCACATGGACCTTGAGTTTTACCGGCGAAAGATTTTCATCCCCAGCTTCGTCTTATCAAGAAATTTCCGAGATACCAGGAAAGCTTCTTCCGTGTTCGAATAACGTCTCAGCGAGAGATTACGCTGCTCGAATATGCCACTGCCATTACCACGGGCCCATTTTAATTTAAATTCCTACCGCGACTCCAGAGAAATTTCGATTCTTACGTCGAACGATAAAAGCTTCGAAAGATATCGCCATGTTCGCACGAGTGTAAGGAGATAACGCTGGTTATTGCCGCTCTTCTCCTTTTCCGAATCTCTTACATCCACCAGAGGTTCCGTTCAAGATACCAGCAACCTTTGTCACAAAACTTTGCTTCTGTATCACCCAAGATTCGCTTGCGGTGCTTCCCCTCGAAACATATTACTCGATTAAAGGGCTCACGTTATAGAGTCGATGGTAACTGGCCCAACATCTTCTAATTTCCTTTGGAGGAAATTATGTTCGATGGAAGAGTTGAGTAGAAAAATATCAAAGTCGTTCCTATCGATTGAAAACATGAACACACCGATTTGTAATTTATAGTTCATGCCGCCATGCGTGTTCTATAATAAAATACAAAATATTAAGAACAATCTTAACGGAGATTCAAAGAGCTGTAACAAAAAAGAAAAAAGAAAAAATCTTTGGAAGGTTACCAAGAAATTCCATAATGTAATACAAAATAACCTCGGTAGAGATTAAAATTGCTCCGATAGAAAAGAAAACTTGGGGGAAAAAGACGTAACCAAGAAAAATCTCCAAAGTCTTCGAAATCTGCATAAACCACCGCGGAACACGAATTACCTGCTCCACCCGCACGAATAATTTAAAATAGTCTGGCACAAGCTTGCTTCCATCATGAAACCAGTAAAACCAGCAAGACCAGCAACAAGCAAGCGTAATAAAATCGACGTGGAATAAAAACTCGCTTCGTGGCTCGTTTCCTCTTCGTCGTTCGCACCTGAGCGTCCCCTATCATCATCCACCCCGTTGCAACCCCATTTCTCCTCGTCGTTTCGTTCCATGCACCGTTTAAATCATTGTTAACTTTTTCCCTGGAAAGATTAACGCTGTGTCGCGGGCAAAGCGCCAAGCGGAAAAAGCTCCTCCGCGTTATCGGTTTCATCTTGCTCGTAAAACACGCGTCGAGGTCGCGACACGTGCAAAAGGTGCAGCACTGACGGTCAACGATGCTATAGTGTTTATTCGTGCAGGCGATTATTCGTCGGCCATCGATCATCGGGAATCGATCATTATCAGTGGAACGTGACTGTTTATCCTGAGTAGCAATTAACTTTTCGCAATGATAAATATTTGCCATCCAATGGCGGCTGATAACTGAATGCAGTGCGTTCAACGTTTCGTTAGGGACGAATTTGATAGTGGAAGGTGGCTGATCGAGCTGGTTTCGCTGTTAATGCTCGTTGACTTGTGGGTGGAGTGCGTTTGTTGTAATTTTATGCATTTTTAAACATACACGTAGATATATATATGTAAACGTGTCTTTTTTCTTGAAGAACGAGAACCGTTTTAGGTGTTTTCTCCTCTTCGTGGGTATTAGAGAACATGGGATGTTTAGTTACATTTTTATAACGTTTTTAAAGCCTACCTCTTCTTGTTTGTTAATAATGTAGTCATTTCTTTTTCATAGTTAACCAACCAATCGCAATATTTGTATATTTCTCGCTTTGCTAAAAATTCTAAAAAGCAACGCTAGTTTTAAAGCTTTAAAACTACGAATGCTCGAAACAAATAGGTTAATATTAATTTAAAAAAAAACAGATATCTTAATTGAGAAAATTTAATGGAAATTCTAGAATACAATGGCAACAAAAGATGCTAAATACAGAAGAATAGCCCCTAAATCGATTAGTCGTGAAAGTTCACACCTCATATAATATGAATTCCTTGTGAAAAATGTAATATCTTATAATAATAAAATCGAAGAATCTCGCGCTTCAGATTCCGTCTTTTAATCGAGAAAAGAACCACGTTGTCCCTTATCGACGTTTATTTTTTCTAGTTGATTCGCGTATAAATCGCGCATAAATTCCGCGCCGTTAGACAATTTTTGTTTTTCGAGGAAGCTCTGCCTTCGTCGTGCGGCAGGTAGCTTTCGTAAATACTTTTCTCTTTTAGATGAAAGAATACGAGCTGTATAGACGAACGAGCGTGTCAGAGAAAGAGAGAGAGAGAGAAGGGGAGAGAGAAAGCGAAATGTAGGAGAACACGTGGCGGAAATACGCGAAAAGTTGGGCGCGAACTGGAGAATCGTCGAACAGAGACGAACATGATATGCCCCGCGAAAATGTGACCACGAACGAAACTTTTGTCCCAAAACCCAACGCTCGCGTTTATCGAGGTGTTAACTTTGAAAGAAATTGCGATTCGAGACATTTCTACGCTTGTTTCGCTCTGTCTGGCCAACTTTTTGGAAATTTTACCAATATTTTAGAATTTGTATGTTATCGAGAAAAATTCGTTTAATGTTCACTTCAGAATTTATATGTATAAAAGAAAATATATTTTATTTGTACTTAATGCAATTTTTCATCGACGAAACAATATTTTTCTAGTTACTTTCGTGTATACTTGTTTCTTTTTTACTTTCATTAACATTATTAGGGTAAATTATTATTTTAAATTTTTGGCACGGGGGATCCGTAGAAAACTGTACGTTTAAGAGTCTAGGTCTATCATACCTTCCTAATTTGAATGGAGTTCAAAGAATGTATTTTACTTTATTGTCACGGTGAAATAAAATCTGTCCGAATCTTAAAACGTTCCTACTAATTATTTGAAAATCATTTACATTTTACATAATATTTTTTCAACACCATCATCGTCGACATCGCCGAATAATTTTTTAAGAAACTCATTCGGTACTTTCTCTCATTCTCTTTTTCACATTAAGCAAAACTAATCTGCATTTTCGAGTTCCTTTTCCCTGCCAGTTTCACCCAAACGACCTCATGCGATGGGAGTAATTTCAAAAAATTTGCCAACCTGGAAGAACCATAAACGAGCAAACATAAACGAGAACGGCTATCTAGAAGTTCATGTAACACACGTACTATCGATTGTTGAGAATTGTGGATCTTAATCGGCGAAATAAAAGTAAAGGAACACTTACGTTACACTTAGAATTTATATTAAAATAGTTTCAGATTTATTTAATAAACGATGTACAGGATCTTCGTCGATATACATTTGCACGCGTCTCGGCACTCTCTCTGTCCCACCATCTTCTTTGTCACATTACCAACGGAACAGTTGCAT
Source organism: Bombus flavifrons (assembly GCF_040668555.2). Classification (NCBI taxonomy): domain Eukaryota; kingdom Metazoa; phylum Arthropoda; class Insecta; order Hymenoptera; family Apidae; genus Bombus; species Bombus flavifrons. The sequence continues at coordinate 13,733,819 of NC_138450.1, forward strand.
TCGTCTGTTTTTCGAGACGCTGTGCACGCACATACTTCCATACACTCATACTCATATACGTGTGTCACTACTACGCGGCTAATCTAGCGTAGCACACAAAATTACACGTATCTCAATATCGATAAAGTTCCAACGCGTGTAAGTGTTTTGTGAAAGTATTGTATATGTTTAGACGCTATTATAAGATCAGTAACGTGGATAGCCCGAGATTTCTACGCTACGCGATGTTTAAGCTTCGTTTAGACGATGGACTTAGATTTAATCGGTTTAGTCGAGTCTCGATTAGCCGGTTTAATCGACGCGACGCTTGGTCGTATCGCGACGAGCTTTTCCCTCGGGAAACGCTGCACCCATCGACTTCCGGATGACGAGCTTGATTCCGGTCTCGTAACTTTCACCCGGCTGCCTCGTGAATCGATCGTTTACGTTCGAAAGAACTTTTCGGGAAAAGGACCAACGGCTAAAATAAAATTCTCCAACGTCTATGAATGAAACAGTGTTAATTACCATGTTAATTTGGATGATGCGGAATTGACAGTTGCGCAAGAATTGGATTTAATCAGTTCGGCCAATCGGTGTAAAATCTCACAAACGCGTATTTTTGTAATCTTTAAGTAAAATTCCACAGGCACGCGTTTTTGCGTTTGTCGAGGTTGACTGATAGAAGAACGAGTGGATAAATTTGTAAGAGAAAAATACATTGAAATAAATAAATAAATAAATGTATAAGTTTATGCTGATCCAGATCCTCACTCTCATAGTGTTACAATACAATACAATAGAAGGGAGCACGTTCATATATTTATAAGAAAGGACGTTACCAAAAAAGTTGATCTTGTAGCTCTAGCTAAAGGCTACAGAAAACATAAATAGAAATCTATTTATTAGCTCCTTTGTTCCTAGACCTTGTAACCTAAAACACAATTTATATTCAAGGGCACGATAATATGCACCTCTTCTTATTTAGAATACTTTTTTTATTTCACTAAATTCTATTTTCTGTGTAACAGCAGTCTCCAGATCACGGATATACAAAAATAAAGATTTTTTTTTATTTAATTCTTTTCATTCACAATTTGTCCAATTTGGACATTTGGTAGAATTTTTTAACTGTTTGATTATCATGTGGGTGGCTATCCTCAACGGGATATCATCTTCGTGTTTGTTAGGTTGTATCTTTTGTGAGGTCTACTGGGTGTTTCCTTTTCAGTCTTCTTTCCATGTTTGAGGTGTTCATCGTTTCCGCAGCTAGCCGGTTTGAGTGTTCTTTCTTTGTATTTTTCTGCGTATCTGCTAATTTCCTCTTTGACCGTTGGCATTCCCAGGTCCTTCCGTATGTCCTCGTTTCTAACGTACCATGGGGTGTTTACTATCGTTCTAAGAATTTTAGCTTGTATTGTCTCTATTTTGTTTATATGGCTCATTGCTACTGCCCCCCATAGTGGTATTCCGTACGTCCAGATTGGTTTTATGATCGTTTCGTAGTAGTATGGACTCTTCAGTAAGGCTCACCTAACAGACCTATACCTTAGACACAATGAGAGAAGAGAGAAAGTGAGTGTTTCTTCCAAGATCTGCTAGTATGATCGTTTTGTATATTTTTAATTTATTTTCTATGCTTAATTTGGATTTTCGACTTGTCAGCCAATGCATTTGTCTCCTTGTTGTCTGTATTTTGTCTATTATTGATTTAGTATGCTGTTTCCACGTGAGTTATGTTTCTAAGTGGAGTCCTAGGTATTCCACTTGCCTTGTTCCAAAAATAAAGATGTAGAGTTTTTCTTGAAGTAATCACTTCAACAACGTTCAATCGTTCAAACAAAACATATTTATACAGCAAATAGTCTAAGATTTTTAGACACCACTGTATAAACGTAATATATTACGAAGAGGGCGCGAAAAGTGGGCCAAATATCGACTGGAAAGGATATTATATACTTGTGGGTGAGCACATAGGGGATAATTGAAGAGCGCGGATAATAGACGGCCGGATAATCGAAAATCCGGAAACTGAAACTCCGTTAGCCGAGATCCTCCTGTATCGCCTTTACGTGTCTGCGAGGGATGCATCCGCGATATAGCTGCACGCATTGGAAACGGCCTTTGCAAATGTTCGCTAAGGCAACCGCGCAAGAAGCTGCCAGTTGAGCGTGAAATCGAAATTCGATTCTGCCACAGTGACGGATTTTGAAATTCGTCGACCAAATGGATATATCTCAGAACGATGTATGACGATTAGTCCACTCCAATTAGACGACGATCAATTACGAATGACGATTAATTAATGGCTGTCTGGTCTCTGGTTCGAGTAATCGTGGTTTCAAATTAATTATCATAAAGTAGCAATATCGATCTTGACATTCATTCGTCGATCTTAATTATCAAATTTATTTTATTTCATATTACGTTCCGAGCGGTTGCTTTGGTTAAAAGACGGAGATTTAGAATTTGTTAAGAGCTTTTTTCATGCAATTCTTGCTTCGATCTCTTCCATACGAGTTTTATCTCTCATATTGGAAAACACAGAAAAGTAGAATCAATTAGAAAAAGTAGATAAAATTGAAAATTATATTAAACAGACTGGAACGTTGCAAATTTTATCGTCGCAAATCCCTCTGTGTTCTTCCAAACTCGCGTTTATCATTTTAATCGTATTTCAAAACACGTACAAAACATCGTTCTGTATAAAACTGTATAATGATCTTTATAGAATCATAAACGTAAAATCCAATCTCCAACGAACCCTCGTCATCCGTACCAAAAAACATCCCCTAAAAATACCCTCGGAAAAAGTCATTCGCATTAACGTGACCATCGAAACTTAACCTATTCTTCCATGAAAACACTCCCATTTTCATCGTGAAGTAACCCAAAGGGAAGCACACGAAACGTGCTTACAGAAGCACCCCCTTTCCACCTATCATCCCTCTTAATCTTCTCTTGGAAGGGTGAGCCCTTACGAGCAGAGTTATTCGTCCGCACCGATTCGAGTGACAAACCCTTGTTCTACAACAACCCCTCTATACATACCACCAATTCCATTCTGACCGCCACTCCCACCGGCAAGAATTTTTTTTTTATTTTCCGATTCTTAATTTAGATTTAACAGCGCACCGTAGTATCACCGAATTATAAGGGTTCGTTTTCCGTTTTCCTTCTCTTCCTTTTAATCGTTTTTATCGACGGTTACTAAACAAATATTTTAGCGATTAATCAAAGAGCAAACAATGGAACAATGTAAATAGAAAGCATAAAAATCTACGCGAAGTAAACTAAGAAAGTGAAACAGCTACGTTGTTTTTTAAGATGCGAAAAACGGAGAAAACGACGCGCAAGATTCGCTTTTATTTAGAAGAGTTTGTTGCAAACTTTTGGAATCGTCCGTAATGCGTTTTAGTTTCTGAAAACATTTATTAGCATTAGAGTTATAAAGTTATTCGTTGTTTTATCTAACTAAAAATTTTACGTCGAAACATTATTTGCCCAAGGCGCTCGTACGTTCTTGATAATCTTGGTAGCTTGATAATCAGCGAAACACGTGTAAAAGGAGCCACGATATCTACATTTAAAGACATCGATACGAACGATCTTGGAGTCTCAAGCTTTACGAAATAACCAATCTTCTTGCCTATCTATCTCAACGATATCCGGCTAACAAGTTCCACCAACAGCGGAGCGCTAAATCCCTCATCCACGGGAGCAGATTAAATTCTTTTTAATCACCTTTCGTTAGCCCGTCTTTCCAGCGCAATCTCAAGAGCTAATGCTATGGATCCAACTTGAAATTTAATGCCCCGCCGATTTGCCCTGAAAAAAAAATGGCCAAGTAGATATTTATAAAACAAACGAGAAACAATGCACGAGGTTGCTTTTTAGAATCAACTTTTAATGTTTTGTATTTCATAGTGAATTAATTGAACACTTTAAATACGATTGCTGTCGATAGATGCCAAAACGAAAATTTTATGAAACACCGCTGTCGAATCGATCAACCGTATCAAAATTTTAATTGAGTTTGAGATGCGGCAATCGTTTATCGACGTCTCCATTTCATATTATATTCGATTTTGTCATTTTATTCGCATTTGTGAAAATCTATCCGTGTTTAAATATATAAATTGGCTCTTTCACCGTGCAGCTCGTATGTCGTACGAACACATCGGAAACTATAAATCGTTGGGACTTATAATTATTACGACGATAGATTATTAGCGAGAGAATGAATTTCATCGATTCAATAATTCCGCAAATAAATTATAGCCGTCTTTGCTTTGCCTAAGAGTAGACAGACTATTATGGCTCGATATTGGTAGAAATTTGTCAGATTATATCGTCCAGCTGCCGAAGCAAGAAGACACCATTTCGAAAACATTTTAACAAGCTTCTAGAGCTGCTGGAAGACGAGTCATAAAGCGACAGGGCAAGTGGGCGGCAAGGAACGCGAACGTAATCGCGTCGTTAAAATACCGTACAGATCAGAGAGACGTCGGACGACCCGGCATAAATTACAATCGTGCGGAACACCGACGAAGGGATGGAATTTCCTCGGTGCTCTAACGGCGAAACTCGGTGAGTTATTGTCGAAGCAATTTACGAAACCGCAGCTGGGACGACCACGGATCCAAAGGGCCAACTTTTCCCTGGGAAGAAAGTCCATGGAAGAATGCAATTTCTTCGGTCTAACCGCCCCGGTCCCGTCGTTGCGTTCCATTTAGCCGAATGTCCGGTGCGTGTCACGAACAAAGAGGTGGACGTGGGCGAACGAAAAATGTACCGACGTAACGCGCTAGAAAATTCGAATAACGAAGACGGATGAGGGTTGCAACGAGTTGCGTTTAATATCGAAGGAAAACGAAATATCAGCCAGGCGGCGAATTTCTGCTTGTTTCGCCCTGTAATTTCTACGAAATTCTCTTTTCGCGCGGGTACACGATGTGATAGAGTAAATGATTGCAAAGAAGAGGTATGGTCAGAGATGATATATGAATTTACCAGCTGTGTATTCGATGATGTCTAGACGATGATGGAAACTGCTTCACGATTTTCTACCAAATAAAACAACGTTGCATTGCAATGGATTTTAATTCTAAAAATATTATTGTCAGCAACGAAGGTGAAGCGAGAATTGCGTAGGTTGTTCAAACACTTGAACAGATTGATAGTAATTGTATTACAATAACGAATGCTATACTTGGATGTATATCGTTAATGAATTAACGACTAGATGCAATATCTGTTTGGATTAATCGCACATATTATTAATTTAAATTTATTAATCTAAATTCTACGTTAAATTTAGATCGTATATAAATCACGCATTAAATACCTCGTCTCACATATCCGCTAGCTCGATTACGTACATCTATGATAATTATATTTTATTCGCCTCGTTCTGAAGATGACAGGTGTTGTATTCTTTTCGTCTTGCCAGACGTCGTAACGTTCTATCGTAGATGCAACAGACGAAAAAGAGCAAAAGCTTCGACTTCATAATTTCGGAGCGTGTTAAAATTCCTAAAATTTTACACAGGTTGGGAGATATTATGGGAAAGGCGCGAAGATCGTAATCTCTTCGAACGAGGCTGTTCGTGTAATTACGATCGGAAATCGCTTACAGATAATTTCGTTTGGTCGTCCAATTATATATTAAAAGTTTCTAAGAAGCTTTCTTATTTGGCATATAACTCGATAATTAAGTAACTTAAGGACAAAGAACTTTGAAATGTTTAAGCGATTCTATAAAAGTACGAGCAGCAACTTCTATATTACTTAATTACTTATATTACTTAATGGCTCTTGAAAATATACTACAATAATTATCTCGAATTTTATAATTAAATAACATTTTGTAAAAAGCGAACAACTGTCCGCTAATTTTCTTAGAAGATGTCGCACTTTATGAAATTCAAAATAAATCTGAAAATCTTAACTCACATTATTGATTCCAACAAATGCTAATTCTATATAGTTGTCCACTCTTGCATCAGGAAATACCGTACAGCCACAACGTTAAAGGAACGAGCGGCAGGATTTATATTTGCATGGTACTGCGATTAATCACCATTAGATGGCGCTTTGGCCATTTTTTAAGAGATTAAACGACAAATATAATCGCCACGGCACGGCGATTCTATCATAATCCGGAAAGACGAGATTCGATGTTCCACTCGAATAGAGAGGCATTTCACGTCGACGAGCGGTCTGTTCGTGAAACGCATCGGTGAAAAATAATAGTTCGAGCCGTTTTATAGCGGTACGGTGACATTAAGTCCGGCTACGGCGGATTGGGAATGAAAATTTGATAAATCCACGCAATGAAAGCGTAAAATCCTTGATTGTATCGGTTCCATTGTACTCTTCCACCGTGCTACCTTGAAAAATGAACTCGGTCCGTTCGTACTACGAATAATTTGAAGAATGACTGTGAAATATAATGCCATTCGTAGATAATTAAAACGATGACGGTTGAAATTACAAAACTCCTTTTTCTACGCTGGCTGATCAAAAGGTATTTCAACGCCTCTTTGCTTTTCACGTTATAAAAAACTTTTCTGTCCATATCGTATCGCGTTGTATAGAACATTTAAAATTTTTGTTAGCATTGCAGTGAAAAACGATCGTCATGATTATACGGGTAAAATTTCAAACCAATCTGAAAATGTATATAGAAATTACAGAATATTTATTGCCGACATGTATCGAGTAAAAAATTAATATACAACGTGAATAGCTATCCCTATTCGATTGAATATATGGAATATAAAATATTATCGAATATAAAATATATATTTATATTAGAACTGCTATGATAAAGCAATTGACTGCGAAATACATGTCGCACAATGTATTGTGTTTTTCTTATTATACATAAATCAATTACAAGCTCCCGCCGCAAACCGCTAATAGATTTATGTTTAATCGAATCAATTACGGAACAACCTGTGACCACAGCATAGAGCTGTAATTAATAGCATACAAATTTGCATAATAACATTCTGTTGAGTAATAATAACCCTTGGAATGGAAACACCTCTGTAGTTCAACATTATTATTATCATTACTATTGCTCTAATTTCATCGATGTCACAAGTTTCGAAGACGAACGTGACAAAAACAATTGGAAAAAAGATGTGCGAAATTCGTGTTCAATCGAGGCTGCCGAGTCTAACAATAAAAATATCTGAATATGATTCTGCTGTGATCTTCGAATTTGTTATTTGCGATCCCACTCTTGTTTCTATAAATAACACTCTTAAGGCGAGAAATCGTATCAGCAAGAATTCTTTCATGCTTTCCTCGAATTCGGTAAATCCGTGGAACGTATAAAACAGCTAACAAAAATTAACAATAAAAAATTAGGCTTAAAAATACACAAAGTCTCGTATTTTCGATAAATGTAACGAATAATTTGAATCATAACAAATCTTCTTTCCACTGCTTCTCCACCGCCGTAATTATCGACATTTATAAATACGGCTGAGCGTTAAAAGTAAAGGAAAAACGAACTAAATTGCCCGATCGAGATACGAGAACTGTAATTCATTCGCGTTACACAGCAACCGCAATCGAAACTCTGCCTCTCGTGCATCGAAAAGACAACGAATTCGTTAAACTAATTGCTCGATGTAACCGAGTGTAACGCGATCTCTCGATAGTGTAGGGCGGAATCACGCGCTTTATTATGAAAATTACGTCGTTCCACTTTCGGTTAAATCCGAATCAAGTGGCGGCTTGTGTCAGCGGGGAGGACGAATCGCTGATTTTCGTTCGTAATATCGCGGCCACCGAAGGGATTTTGCATCGTTAATGAGTGAAGTGCGTATTTACAAAGATATCGATGCATGACTATCCATGCTAATTGGACCATTAAATCAGGTCGAAATTTTGAATGAACGAAGGATTTAGGTAATACGCGTCGCGATGGATTCGCTACTTGAATCTCCCTCTTCCCTTTTCATCCGTCGACCTCTCGTTCCGTTTCATGGTGTTTGTTAACGCTCCTTCAACGTTTATAGGGAATTACACGCGATGGATTTAAACGGAATAGATCGAGCTATAAGCGAATAACGCGCAAGAGGAAATTTCGACAAGGATATTTTGAATAAACTTTCGTGATTATAGATCCTCGTGATTATTGATATACTTCATGATACTAGAAAATGTTGAAGTTGTATGGAATAGGAACTTTCTAACGATTATATTTTACTTGTTCGAACGTGATTCGAGGAAAATATCGGTTAAATATCTATCTACTAATAATATTTCGAATTTAGAACGTTCGAATAATGTATACCGATATCTTTTTACGAGTCCTGACGAAATAAACAAACGAATATAAATAAAAATATTTAAGAAGCCTTTCTTCCCCTTCGAAGATGAAAACTCCAATGGAAGATCTTCGAATTGATGCAAATATTCTATTTCAACGAAATAACGAAAACAGAAGGAAGCCAGGGCGATTTGTCGCCGCCTGGACCGCGTGAAGCATGGCGACGATATGATTCAGTAATTATTAATTAGTCGAGAGCAGTGGACGACGAGCGTTCCAGGCGGCGATTAATGGCGAAAGTTGTCAGGTGCTGGCGTTCCTGCCAGTGGTCGCATAACAACGTTAGTCGAGAGCGTTGCTAGCCACGCTAATTTATGTCTTCCTCGGTCTAACGGGTACGCGTTGTTTTCACAAACCTTTAGAATCCCCGAAATTGCACGCGGAAAGAGGAAAACAGCGATTCCGTAACGCCTGGGAACGACCAACCGCCCACTTCCGTTTTCCACGGTGCGGCGTCGCATCGTACGAAGATCTAGGAAACAGAATACGAGACCGTTTCGTGGAAATTTCTCTCTTTCAGGGACGGTAAATTTTGACGACTTTCGAATTTGAAAGACGATAAAACGCGAAAAATGTGTAGCTTTGGCGCGTGACATTTCGAAATGATCGAAAGCGAAGCATCTATCATCGTATTAATTTTTAAACTTAAAATAGTTTTTTTTTTTTAAATTAATTATTTTCAGATTCAACTCATATAGTTAGTATTTTTTCAGTCAATCGATATATAAAAGGTTTCGCGTGAAAAAGTAGTAAGACATTTAATTGCGAAGATTCGAAATTGAGGAAGCTTGGAACGATTAATCGCGGAACACGAGGCTCGTTCAAATGATTTATTATAATAATAAAAACACGTGCGTTACCCGATCCCCTCACCCGTTTCGTTTCAATTTCTCTAGCGGCGGTCTCCGACAAGCCTGTTTTAAAATGTCCGTTCCCGACGTTATTTATGACAGCGCTGTACGAACGGCGATAAAACCAGCGATGGAACTTCGGGATTACATTACGTCGCGTCCTCCGCGGAAATTACTTTCCAGACAGTTTTCTTCGCGATAACCGCGCGCTACCGATGATCCTTCGTTTTTTTCTCCTTTCTCTTTTTTCTTTTTTTTTTTTTATTTCCTAACCGTTCGCTCGTATCGCGAAAATTCCCTATTTCCTAGTCAAAATGGAAAAACAAGGGGGGGAAAAACGAACAAACAAATCGACGAATTTCATTTTCACGATCTTTATTCGCGATTATTTGCGCCGTTTACTGTTTCCTTTTCGACTTTTTATACTTTATATTCTGTATATAATGGTTCTATTAATATTCTTTGTGCATAAGATTATACGTGTCAAGTATTTTACAAAATATTTTGCAATTTCATTAACACTGTGAAGAGACACGATTTTCAGGATTCGCGTATTTCCATTCGTCATAAATGCATAAATATCTGAAATCTAGTAATCATCGTGAAATTAAAAGTTAATAAATTACAAATCGATCTGACGTTACGTACTTTTTAGTCCTCGAACGGATATAAATGTAATTGATTTGTTCAGCTTCGATCGATACAACGCCCTGTATCTTCTAAAGAAACGCAGACTAAGCGAAGCCATGACTTAAAGACCTCTGTAAATTTCCATGGATTACCTCGTGCTGCAAGAGCTGCGGGAACGAAAAACGAACCGGAAGAGGAACGCCAAACAGACAAGTGCGCGTAAATTCGTACAGGATCGCGTATATCTTAGCCGCTTAATTAAAACCATCCGTGTTTGGACGTGGAAACGTTTAATAGTCAGGAGAGAACGGTGTTTTCCGCTTCTAATTGCCCTTCTGGAACAAATCTCTTAGTAATGGCCGGACGCAAAAAATTTCATCGACCGTAAATCCTACGCGAGCGATAAAAATGTAACGATGAAGGAAAACGACAGGACAGGAGGAGAAAAATGAATGAAAAAAAGAGTTGGATGGAGGGATGGAAGGAAGAGTCGTGGAACACGATGACGGAAAAATACGGGAATGACGAAGATGCCCCTGGCGAAATAAAATTTACGTGGATAAATAAACCGTAATGGGAAGCGAGTCGATCGTTTCGCGTTTACTCGCTTCCCATCAACGTTTCGTTCCTAGAATTTCGTTTGCTTCAATCATCTCTACCTTCTTTTCCCTTATTTATTATTACGCCAGAGTTACGTTATTAAGTATCATCTTACAAATGACCAGAATTAATTCGCGATATCTAATTTCGTACGGTCATAATCGTATTCAGAGTGATTGTTTCGATTCGTTGGAAAGACGATTTCGTTTTCCATAATTATAAATTTATACGAATCAAATTTAAGTCGCGGGAAATGAAATATTAAACGGGTGATAAAACAAATTAAATTACCTGCATACGTATATTGCGCTACCCGTCACATTTTCGTGACTTATTTTAAAAATTGAAATAAGTTCGATCGAACGGTGTCTCTGTATCGTAGTTCTGAAACGCTTACGAGATAAATTTTTCTATATATAACGATGTTTCCAAGCAAGCAGTTTCCGGATCACGATATATACCGAGAAATACTTTTCTCATCTGGAAAATCTACGAGCGAAACATATTACTACCTCATCTACGTCCAATAAAGACATTTATTTATCCACCTGTATCCATGCTCTCCACCTTCTACTTTCTTTCTATCCACGTTAAATCGTCTCCATTCGCTAAAGCTGTTCCTGTCTATCGTGATTTTCCTTTCTTATCCTCGCCCTATTATTTTCCCCGGGATATAAGAACTAAGCATGCACAGGGAGCAAAAAATTGGTTAACGTTTTGAATATTTGGCAAAGAAGTTTGGCTTTATTAAAGAAGTTTACGATTTGCAGTAGAGAGCTTAGTTAGATTGGAGTTTATAATATTCATAATATATCGCAATATTTTTCATCGGTATTTAAAAATAACCTATTTGATTCGTTTGCTCTGATTTTTTTATATTGCTGTCGTGTATTCTATAAAATGGACAATATTTTAAACGAATAAGCAGTTTTTGATAATTTTGTAAAGAAAAAAGTTTTGTGTATAAGAACACACATTCGTTAATTAACAAAGATATCGACGAAGTCTTACATTTTTAGCATACAATACATATAGCATATCGTACAATTATTAGACGCAGTAATAAAATAGATAATTTCTAATCAAAAGAAATTCCAATTGCAAGAAAAAGTCTGCAAATTTGGATACGACGATCATCTAACTGTTACACCTTAAAATAACGTAATTGCAGGGAATGACTATATCGAGTTATTTCTGAAGGAAAGTGAATTTTAGAGAATGCAAATTTTTTAATTTAAAAGAATCACGAAAGTTGGAAATTTTCATACTGCAATAATCCAATTGGTACATAGGAAACAGTTGGAAGAAAAGTTTCCTTTGAAAAACTCGTGGGCGAGAAAGGTGCCGGGAAACTTCGAATCCCTTAATTTAAAAAATCTACGAAAATTGAAAATGTCGGCATTCTAATAATCCAATTATCGTTACAGAGGAATAAGCTACAAAAAAATACTTTTCAGACATTTTTAAAGCAATAAACTTTCGCGAAAAATTTTCTTCCCTGCAACTTATCGTATTATACTAAATTATTTCGTTGTGCCGCCGGCGTTATTCTCGACGCCACCTATACGCGCGATGAAAGAAGAAACTTCGCTTTGTTAAAATAAGTTGTCGGAGAAGAAACGGCTATTATCTCATAGCTATTAGCAAGATTATTAAACCGCTTCGAGAAGTTCGCGTAACGAAACTCCACTCGCTCGATTCGCGTGCATTTTTCCATGTGAACCGAGCTTCTTCGCGAAGTGGCTTCTTCGAGCGAAGCTGTGTATAATCTAATAGAACAGCTGGAGGGAACAATGGACGTCTAAAAATTGAGGGTGAAACGCAAGGGTACCTTAGTTTTATTTTATATTGTTCGATAGAAATACATTGAGTAAAATGGTACAATAATTTTTTGTTGTATATTATTCTGATAAATTAATTTACGCTATACAGTACCATATTTTTGTATAACACCCAATGTTAATTCAAGCCATACATGTATATACATCGAATTTAATCCAACAAAATAATCAATAATCGACAACGATGTTTAAATTATTTAAGGGACGCGTGCTATTTCTGAGGCTGTCATTCGTCGAATTTCCTATTAATACGGTTTCGTACTATCGTATTTAATAAAGAGTAACATAATTATTTATTATCGATAAATAAAATCTCTAACAATAAAATGTTGCCATGTGTAATATTAACGATAATAGCGATGATATTAGCAGGAATAATTGAGGCATGTTTTCCAGCTTCATGGAACGTAATTACGTAACTGGTAATCATTAGACATCCACCACCATAAACTGCGCCCAAAGTTGCCACACAATAAATGATCGTTTGTTTGCGCTTCATGCAAGTTGCGCTTCATGCAAGTTGCATCTCATGCACCAGAAATGCAATTCTAATTAACCAACGTGTTGATGTGGTAACCGAATATTCTATGATACAACAAACATTTTGATTGTTCTTTTTATTGTTTCAAATAATATGTTTATGTTATATATTGCAGTAGGACAAAAAATTACAGGAAACGAAAGCGTCCAAACTTTTTAGCGGTAATTCATTTTTTTATTTTTCTTGTTTGAAATATGTTTAGTTTCGTTTTAACATAGAGTAGTAAATTTAAAAATTTAAGGAGGTAAATAAAGAATTCTTAGATACTTTCTTAGTTATAAAATAGCATTCTTGAATCAACAAGTGCTTTAAGAATCTTCATTACGTCACACGATTCTTGGAATTAATTAAAAAATGTTGGCAAAGAAGCAAAGTCGAAATAGCGTAAAACCGTTTACTTAAAACACCTCGATTGTTTCACACGTTTGTATAACACGTATACTTCTCTGGTTACGAATCAAACCCTTCGTTTAACGTGATTTAATATAGTTACGAAAAACCTTTAAAAAAAAAATGGGTTGAAATATTTGCGCAATATCTCATACCTTGTTTTGAAATATTTTTATTTGAAACGCGTTTTCAATGAATGTTTGCACTCGCGCAAGTTATTTCGAAAAAACGAACGAATATCATTTCCTGAATTATTGCAATGTAAAGTATACCTGAAGTTTTATTCGATATTTTCATGAAAAACATTCTTTAAAAAAGAAGAATTCAATACTACGTATAATAACTTCCTTTCAAGTTCGAAATTATTTCTTCCAGTCATTAAACGATCGATCGAATACGCCTAAATCGATTTAAATCTTTGATCTATAAACGATAAATTAAAATAATAAAACTGATGAAATATTGATTTTTCTCGGTTTCTATTCTACATTTTTTCTGCTTTTTGCAATCTTTCGTTGCCCGTAAATTACAACTACCGCTTTCTTCTTAAACGCCGAGTCAGCCACATTAATTAATAAGCGAGCAGAAAGCAACGTGGAAACGAACAGTCTTACTTTATGCTACTCGAATAGATTTTGACAATTGTTTCGTCTGAAACCGGACAAAATTTTTACAATTCTTTCGTTCTTCTAGAAGGATTAAATGTGGGTCTTTCCAACGCTTGTAAAAATAAAAAATATTTAATATTAGGTCGTCCGAGAAGTTTCTTTCGTTTCATAAGGAAATAATGGATGCATCACATTTTCCGTTTTATATTATTTTATCGAATTACCTATGATCCATTTTACTCTATCAAAATGAAGATCACAACGTTCGACAGATTAGGTTTCATGTTTGTATAAAGATGCATCGTTGCAAAAGACGGGTCTGTAAAAGAAAAACACTTTTCGTGCAACCTGATACATACATCGATAATCGATATGGATACTTGATTTAAAACGCACTTTATAGGTTTCTAAAAATTTTAGTTTTAACAAACGGACAGAAAAAATGTGTGGTTTATGAATTCAATCATAAGTGATAACGCGAAATGACTTAAAATATCATGAGAAATAGATATATACATACATATTTGTATAAAAAATGAGAAACTATTTGGTCCAGGTTATGATTCATCCTAATAAGAGGATAACGTATAATAAACGGGCGACATCACACATTTCAACGCTGAAATAATTAACTAAGAAAAATAGAATGGACATACCACGAAAACCATCCGCGCCAAACAGCAACATGGCAGAGTTTCAATTATAAACTCGCTGTTTCCCATGTTCCTTGTGCTCGTTCGCGGTAGCTGTTTCAATCTCGGACGCGTCTATTTTTATTAAGGCAAGCTTTTGACCTCCATTCGTCGACTGTCAGCCACTTCAACCCGTCTGCCCACCGCTCTTTATTATTTCGTTGACACTTTTGTCCCGCGACGCGTCCACACCGAGTTATTTCGCTGCGAAAACTTCGCGATAATACCGCCGCCCATCCACCATAGGGCACAAGGGGAGGAAGTAAGATTGCTCGGACAGTTATTTGCGGACGGAAAGTTTCAGCCTCTTCCTCCTTCGCCGCCGACGTAAAGTACCACGAATAACAGTGACCTCGTTATTTGTACGAAACGAGAAAAGAGAAAGTACAGAAAGTACGGCCACTACTGAACTTTTCCCCTCGGTGCTTCAAGTTTTTTACCACCGATAGTGTTTGCGATATTATTAGTTTTATACGTAGACAACGTATTGCAGAGATTTTTATACCGGCTGTTTCTGACCAGATACCAAGCAATGGATTATAAGACGGAAGATACAACGAACATATAAATAAATGTATGTATGATCTTTACTACTATTAGTTTATTTACAATAAATAGATCAAACAGATGTTGGTTAAAGAGGAAACGGTGGGTGTTTAACGTGAACTAATCACAATAACGTATTATAATTAAGACAACTAGATAGTTAATTTGCAACTTTCGTCACCGCGGATCCAACGCTCTCTATCACGGGGACCACACTCTCTCGATAACGCTAGTGTCACGCAAAGTAAAAAGAAATTTAAGAAAATAAACAAACTTTATTTCTTTTCTGGTTTACAATACACTTCCGAGCTCTAGGCGTGACTGTTCAAGACTGACTTGGATGATTTTAGGGGAAGTATATAAATTCTTTTATTCGTGGGAGTGGGGAAAGGCTTTGATCATATATTTCTGAGAACGGATAGAGTGACAGGATATTATCCCGATGGTCACTCATGCTAAGGCGCTTGGAATTTCCCTATCTTATCGCTTTGTTTAGTCGGATTTCATCTGTGACACTAGCAACATTATCTCTCTGGCTTCTCGACTCACGCTCTCTCACTTCTCAACTAACACTCTTTGACTTCTCAACCAACACTGACTGTTAATTCGTCTTTGTCCTTTAGCATCCCTTTGTCTTTCGTCTTAGCCCCACTCCGCACGTTTTCCGCAACCGCTCATGGCCAGGGTCACGCAGGCCTTTTCCGCGAAACTATTCGATCGAAGGACCGACGATACATTGTTGGGCCTGTCGACACTTCTGCTTTCTCGCGACATTGTTTATAGTTCGCCTGATATCTCTTAGGCCTTTCGTCCACGATACTACATATACATGTTGGAATAATTGTTAACTATACTGGTTCGTATAACGTGAAAATTCGAAGACAGACGGGACTCTCTTTGCAATTGGTAAATTGTAGAATAGAGTTTTAAAGAGCTACCATATTGTTTTCACGGAGAATCGATTTCGTACGGAAAATTATAACGTTTGAGGTACGCGTTTCGATCAAAGTGTTAGTTTAAATTATACGGAATAAGATAATTATTTAATGGAAATAATTTTATTTTATTTATTTTTATAAAAATTCCACGTTTATTTCGTATCAGAGGAAAGTTGGATAAAATGCATGGAATGCCAAGGGTGCTGAGAATTTCTGCTTTTTCCCCACTTTTCGTCATATCTTCTATGCTTTCTTATCTGTATACTCCACCGCTCGAGCGAAACGGATACTTCGATACTTCCGGTAAATCTAATTTTCCTTCGCATGCAAATACTCTTCCTAACAAAGCGTTTCGTTTCTTTATAGTCTAACCTCTGGTTAAGACTCCTAACGAGTCGCTGTGCTTCTTTCGTCTCCTAAGTTTTTGTCATTACAACGCAAAGTTAAGCGTTATACCTCACTCTGTCCCTGTATCTTTTCTAATTAATTGGAAAAATTCCAATTCCTCGAAATAGATGAAAAAAAGAGTCGTTCGTATTACCACCTTACCTTCTCAATCGTCTAAAATACTATTATACTTATGTACTCACAAAAGAATCCACGATATTCACTTACAAATCGTCGTCCTTCCATCTCCGAGAAGCCTTTATACGATACAACTATGCAGGAAAATCTTCTCTCGAAACATCGAAATATTCTTTGAACAAGTTGAACAAGCGAAAGGATCGGAATAATGCCTACAAAGTCTTACGGTCACCGAATCGTTCGGTAGGCGATTTTCCATGGGGGAACTCTCGCCTGGGGCAGATTCGTGTCACTGAACACGGCCGATCTGCCAGCGAAAGCATTTCAACGGATCTGTCCAGGCGAAAAATCAAGCTGCTTCAGTCCGAGACCGTGATTGGCTCAATCATGTCTGAACCCTGGTCAGAACGTGACCCGTCCCGACCGAACCAAGTTACCGGAAGTTAGCGTAACCCAATAACTCGGACCACCCTTACGGTCCACCTGCGAGCGAACAGCTTAACGAAACTTACCGCGAAACTTATCTCTCGGGATCGTCCAACGACTGGACACTAAGAACTTGCCAGTCTGATACTGTTGAGTGGCGTCGTTAAGCTGATAATTTGTTTGGTAAATCGGAGTTGAATGTGGACGGTGTTTCGGGTTGGTTAGGGTCTTTTGATGAAACAGCTTTCGAATGAAAAGTTTCGAAACGGGAACATTGGTCGGAAATAAGACGAACGAGATGGTGAATTTCTGTGGTTAATTGAATCGATTTGTTGAGTTAAATGAGTAATTCTTTCGTTGGATATTTCATACTTAAACGGTTCAACTCGAATTTTAATATTTTGCTATATCTTGCCTTGTTCTCTTTGTAATAATTAGCTTGGATAGATTAAGTGAAACACGAGTAAACTTAAATTGGATTTTTATTATTATTATTGGTTCATTATAAATGGTTATGCTAGCATAAAACAACGTCTCAATAGTGTACCATGTAAGCGTAAGAAGACAAATAAACCTAATTAAACAAAGATTAAATAAACTGTAAATAAAGATTATAAACGAACAAGGAATCTAGATTTCTGCTTTTTAAGTAGTACTAATCAGTCACGAGTCAGGCACGTGCACTGCCCTTTACCATATACAGCTAACTACTCTAATTTCAGCTCGAAACTACTTAAAGATTAGGTTTAACCATTAGTCCATAAGTATAATGACAACATTAACCCTTAAGTTAATAAGAATTCAGGCTCCAAAATAAGCAAACATCAACCAACACCAGCGGTATAATCTGTTCTTTTATTTTTGCAAAACTATTTGCATCGAAAGAATATTTTTCTCGTTCGAAACGAAAAAGATCTTCCTTGCGTGTGAAGATTTCGTGTTCCATCCATTCTCACTCAATTAACCATCGACTTCTCAAGAAAGTGGCGTTCATTGGAGCACACTTTCGAAATCCACTTCAGCCCGGAAGCAGAGCATCCGTTATCTTCGAAGACAGATCCATCTTTCCGGCTCGTTAACCTTGCGTTCACCTTAAATATCGCGTCGACCGAACTTTCCTTAACTCGATCGCGTCCAACGTCGATACACACGACATGAGTTCCGGCAAAGTTACTCTCCAACATACACTTGTGTGTTATACCATCTATACGTAATTTCGATGTATGTGCGTGTAAGTGTGCACGTCGAACCAACTCGAACGAGCCTTTCGAAACGAGCTTTTTCAGCTCGCACGCTCTTTCCTCGAGCGTACCACCGACTTTGTTAAACAGTCCATTAAAGTGCGATGCCTGGAGATTTACGGCGGCACCATCGTTGCGTTTCCGGCACGTAAGCAGCTGAAATTTATGCGTAGCGCGTGGATTATCCGCTTTCCTAGCGAGATTAACCCCTGCGACGATTCCTCGCGATGCTTCTAAACCGAATACACGGCCGATGAAATTCGAGCGTGAAGATCTCGTGCATTGTTACGAGATACGATCAGGTCGCGTGATTAAAACGTTTAGAGTTGCTGGAGAAAGATTTACAAACTTCTTTCTATGGGACATCTGCGGATATCGACTTGGGGTTTTCATGATTTTTCTTAAATTAGATGAAATGACAGCAGTTAAATATTTTGTGTGTAATTTTGATTAATTATACATGAAAGATTTATGTGCACCAAGACCAAAGACCCAAGCTACGGTATGCATGTTACCTTATAGTAAGAATATAAATCCCATTAATTTTATGCATTTATTTGAGGTTTCAACGATAGCATGCGATAGAATGCATAATATGCATTTTAATTAGCACACGTGCACACATGCACCTCCTAATAATTTGTGTATAGTTGTTGGTAGCCTTTGATAAAAATGCATGGATAAGCATATAACCTCGTAAAAATGTTCTACGTCCTTTCGCCAAAGAGTTATTTCTTCGGGTTTATTTTTTAAAACCCATACTTTGTAGAATACTAAAATATTGAAATATATCGTTAGTTAAAAAATAACAAGAATAGGTTACGCATACTCCACGTTTGTAATATCTACTTCGTGTCAACTATTTCTTCCAAGCTACGAAACAAATTCAAAAATATAATCGAAAAATATACAATTAAATATGGATTAAATAAAATTATAAAAAATATAATGACGCTAGAAACTTTAGTTTTTTTTATAGAGAATATATATGTAGAATTACGTAGCTCTAAGTAAAAAGGCTATAGGAGATTGAGGTAAAGATAAAACAAGAAAACATGAAGCAATAAAGTAAATGTCAAATTAAAACTCAACACAGATTCTTATTAGGAATTTTTATTCAACTGATAGATTTTTCCAAATCTTTTAACTACTTCAACTGTGACAAAAACCCAATGCAAACATAACACTTCAGCAGCAAAAACTAAAGCTTTAGAGCCACTTGACCGATTCGTACTTGTAAAAAAATAAATTTTGTTTAAATGTCCGTTTCACGAATTATTGTCAATTTAGTGATTTCTGAAAGGTACACGAGCCACGTATATCCTGTTAATGCCGTAAGAGTTAAAATTAAACATACTGGATATTACACGCAATTATAAGCATCAAACAAGAACTTTTGAAATTAATCAAACAACGCGATTCGACGCGCAGCTCTCAGAAACAGAAACAGAAGGAACAAAACGAAACCAATGAGTAACGAAATAAATTAAAATCTGGGAAGTTTGTGGTAGCATTCGTTTCGAGCGTTCTCGATGCAAATCGTTCGAATTTTATCCGGTTGTTCATTACAGAAATTCCTGCCGAGACCACAGTGAAGACTGATTTATCTTCGCTAGAATACAGATTAAATTAAACGCGGAGATGCAAATGAATTTATATTGTTCCGCGGAATCGATCGAATTTCCAAGCATCGCGAGCATTCATTTTCAAAAAATGTTCTACGATCCAAATCATGTTCTATGAACTTAAAAGCATAGTAATTCAACAAATCAATTACGCAATGCAAACGATAAAATTAAATAAAAATATTACCTTTTTTGTAAAAAAAAACAATATACTTAATCTCTTGCAATCGAGTGGAAAAAATAATTTGTTAATTTAGCATTAATAAAAGTAAATGGAACAGGTACATATACGGATGCATATACATGTATATATATATATATATATATATATATATAAGCCCATTAAATTAATATTAATTTGTGCTCGTTGCGTTGTTTGAAACCGTACTATGATTAATTTGCGGTCCTTCAAAGGCAGACGCGTGATTTCACCCGATTCTCGTTTCAACTCGCTGAATTTCACTGGACTATTAAATTTCCATGACCACATGTGTAAATGATCACTTCTTGTCTAATTGCTTTTGTATAATAATCAAATTTAACAATAAATTTCGTTATAGAGTCATTATCGTTTCTTAAAACTTCTTTTATTTCTACCTGTACGTTTAAAAAATATTATTGGCTATAACGCTGAATAATACGTTGCTGAATACTATTGATCAGCAACAAAATATTTGGTTCGCGATATAAGCTTCTAGGAAACCAAACTGACACTCTTTATTCACTCGATAACTTGATCAATGAGTACGCGAGTTAATATACAATTCTCAAGGAATAAATAACACTTCTGTAAGTTTATTCGTCGCAAGAAGGTGACATAAATCAAGATACACTTAAAAAAAAAGACACTGTTCTTGACATCACTACATTCCTGTATTTTTCAACTTTTTTGGACTTAGTCGATCTCGTGAACAAGCACGTTAGCACATTGTTGGCGACATATTGTGAAATATATTTTACCTCGGTTTCCGCATATTTTTTGAAGACGCGTCAAATCAAACCAAATGAAAAACGTCGATTTGCGTGTCTCTCCCTCGACGTTAACAAATTTGAGAACGTGGATAAAAACCTTTCTCGTCGTTAATTTTCCTTGCGCAATCTGGCTGAAATTTCTTTTAATCGTTTAAAGATCCTAACGTTCTGAAACGAAAACAGGAACGCTGACAATAGCGAACCAACGATGGACGTACGCTAATCGATTGGAGGCCGCGACCAGACGAGGTTTGTATGTAAATCCGTTTGTCAACAGGAACGAATTTGAATATTGATTCGATCGGTCGACTCGACTGACTCGATCGACGGAGGCCAGAGAAGGCCCGCTAATGCGATTTGTAGTCGAGGCGTTTTGTAGCTTCTGTTATTTGCACAACAATGTTGCGCCAATTACGTCCGACCCGACATCGTCCAAATCTACTTCGACTCGATTTCGACGACGATCGACGAACAGAGAAAGAGAATAAGTAAAAGCGGAGAGAAAGTTCATTGTTTGTCGAAGAATACCAGGCGCTCTTGTATCTCCGGCTGCAAGCTTTTCACTCTAGCGAGTTCACGGATAAACAATCGACGCGTATTTGCTTCTCTGTATTCTTCGCGAGTCGCGAATAATGCGCTCGACAAAAGGCGCGCGAACGACTAGATGAACCAGAGATAACGAAAAGCGCACGTAGAGTGCATAGACTGTATACACTTTACGTTACATAGTGTGAGAAAGTACAGTGTAGTGGGTTTGGTAACGGTATGATTTGTTTCAATATCGTTCACGCCAACACAAAATCAAGTACGATGCTCCGTCAGTCTGTATGCACGCAGTCACCATTTGTCACTCACTCCTCTCGTTACAACGGTTCCAACGCTCTCTTTTCACGCTGACCACCCTCCTTGACAACGCTGACAACACTAACTTCTCGACTCTCGACTGCCTGTTAATTCGTCTTTCTCCCTTAATCGACTGAAGGACCGACAACGCATCGATGGGACGCTCGGCTCATTGAAGTTTCCAAATTCTTTTGACCTGTCAGCACTTAGGCTTTCTCGCAACATTGTTTATGGTTCATCCGATATTTATTAGACAATCTGTCCACGATACTACAATAGTATATTCTATATATAATGTACTGGTATGTTAAATATTGGATTAATAAAAAAGTTTTTTTATCAAAAGAAGATTTATCAATTACGCCTTTACATTTACAATACATTTTTAACCAGCAACCACCAGCTAAAACAACCGCAAATAGCATTAGCAGGTCCCCGTATCGTCTACTGAAATGCAAATGGGAACCAATATCTCTGGAACCGCAGCCAGAGTGACCACAAACGATGCGACACCTCTTCATCTAGAATCCTATATGAAGCTTCTGATTTATTTAACTATTCCTACTCCGTTTCGTACTCAAGAAATAATTACCAACACCTTTAACCGATTCCTCTAAAAAATATATATATATGTAGGAATGTTATATTATAAGTTAATAGCAAAAACAGTATGATAAATACAATATCGTTGCACTCTCACAAAATCGAATATAATACCGCGTTTCGCGCATTCGTTTCTCACTAATTCTACGACACAACAACACAACGAATTTCACTCGACCACGATAAATTCAACTCTGACAGCATCTTCCACACTCATTTTTCCCTTAACAAACCTTGGTAACGCTCACAACACTCCTTGACAACATTAACATATTTTGACAACGTTTATAAACAATTACCCCTCACGCCACGTCCTTCCCTGACGTCACACCATCCCACATATATACATTTCCTGTTTCGTTCGTAATTCGTTAGACGCTTCGTTAGATTTTACTACAATTGTTCTTTTCTATTAAAAGATTCATTTTTCCAATTTATTCTGAGGTGGATATTAAACGCGTTGGTTGGTTTAATTAAGAGGCGAGCGATAAAATTGTAATAATCAGTGTATATTAAAATCACTGTAAGTAGAAGTACAGAGATAGTATGTCACTGTTCAACTCTACGCTCGCTATTCGACTGTATGACTCGCTGTAATAACTCGTTGTAATCACTGTCCTAGAGAGCACGTTCGTCTATTTATTTGTATCGACCGGTGTTATTATTACGTCGTCCGAAAAGTTTCTTTCGTTTTATAAGGAAATAATGGATGCACAATATTTTTCGTTTTATATTATTTTATCGTATTACGTATGATCCATTTTGTTCTATCAAGATAAAGATCACAACGTTTGGTAGATTAGGTATCGTGTTTATACAAAGATGCCTCGTTGTAAAAGACGTGTTTGTAAAAGAAAGACACTTTTCGTGCAACCTAATACGAAAAGCTGAAATGTAACTCCGATTACAAATAACGGCGATAATATTTTGTCCGGAGTTCGTTTATCTTTGCAAACCGAACAACGTTGGTATCCCAAGGCACAATAGTTTGAGTCTCTCCCGATTCAAATCATCCGTTGACTCATGTGCCGCTACAATTCTAGCGCTATGAACGCATATGTGCGTTCTCACATCACCATTCAATTTAGGCTATGAACGCATATATGCGTTCTCGCATAACCATTCGATTCAGGTATAGAAACATTCCTTCCGCCTCTTAGACCTCGCTATATATAATGGATATATTCTTTACAAAAGTGCTAATAATAAAACTGGAACGTTTGAAAATTTTCATCTGCTTCTCATAAAAGATATTTCGCAAAAATACCCAGCACGCAGAGTAGAGGCTAAAGGAGGAAGAGTTCGTTCGGACGAGCTTCCGTTTCGGTTAACGGAGAGGCATTTCCCTATATCCTGCATAACTAAAGAAAATATTAAACATTGTTCACGACGATGAAACGCTGTTCGCGCTAAACATAATCACAGGACTGACTGTATCGAACCCTGCTTTCAGATTTACCATACAATACAAAATTATTAAAATATAAAAATTATTAAAATATAAAATTATTAAATTTTCAATTTAAAAGATATAATTTAAAACTTTTATATCGTTCATCTTATTATTACTTAATGAAATAGAGATGGTTGTTAAGGCTTTTCAAGTCACTACATAATTTATTTTACTTACAATCAATATATTTTCCAATGAAAATCCAGTCTGCTCAATTTGCGCACTTTCGTAAAAAATATGCAGCCCACGGTGTGCTTCTTCGCAAAGAGTTGACAGTCCACGGCGCACGCTTAGCGTCGGATAACTCAACGCTCAAAGGGTTAAGTCCATCGCTATGAACAATATCTGCCAGCTCGTAGCCTATCGGTCGAAAATCAACGATTTCCTGCTACCAAGCATCCACATCGGTAACATTAAACTATACCGACTGTGCAGCAACTACGACAATCAATAATCAATACGGAAGCTATCGCACAGCGGCATCGTACAACTTCCTCGAATCGATTCGCAACTTAACAATCTCGATCGCGATTATCAGTCGAGTCAAATAAACCGGATTATAGATGCCGTTTTGGCGCGAAGGCACGTTTATCGGTTCGAGCAGTTGTTTAGCATATACCAAGCGGTCCCGGTGATTATCATAATGTATTCACGTGGGCAACAATGATCCATCCATTGCGGTGTGGCCGGCATCGTTATAAATAGTCGTCATGGAACGTGTGCAACCGTAAATCGTTAATGTAACGAACAGCGTGACGACAATCATGTAATTTTAGTTATTCGTCATCGTGTTTGTCTATCGCCGGTTCACAATCAGCCCCTGCCAGTGCGAACACGTCGCGCGGTCCGCGCCGCGCGTCATTATCGCGTTTCTAATCACACTCGTTTCTACGCCAGAACACGCCAACCAGACGCTTTAATCACACGAAAACGTGCCTAGTTGCGCCGTTCGAGATATTAACGATTCCAACTCGGCCAGAGTTTGCCAATAATTCGTCCAATTAATCTCCTTTGCTCGAACGCGTGCTCGATGAGAATGGTTTGACCTTTTTTTTTTGAAACGCTTCCGAGAAACGTAAGAAACTTTCATCTATTTTATTAGGATTTGATCGAAGTCCTTCGAATTTGTAAGAAAGATTTCATTCTTTCTCCTGTTTAAATTGAGTAGCAACGCTAATAGCTTTTGCTCCTAACAAATTTCAAAGAATTTCAAATTTATACAGACCAACGAAAAGAACAGTAAAAATTAGCAAAATGTTGTTTCTGTGGGCAAACATATCGATCGAGTACATCTATTGGCTTGGCAACTAAGTGATTGCGGGTTTTGTCATTAGGTGGTATTGACAAAATCCGCAATCACTTAGTTGCCAACCCAGTATCTCCACAAGTGTACCAAAATTAAGATTTAGATCCAACAATCTGACTAAAAATTGAGACTCGAAGGTAAAGCTTAAAAGCAACATAAGACTTAAAATTAAGCCACGAGATTAAGGTTTAAAGCTGAAGCTCGAAGCAAAGAACGAGTTCCTGTGTCCGAAGGTGAGACTGCAAATTAAGTTAATCTAGATCTTAGATCTAAAACCTACTTAAACATAAATCTAAACTAAAGATAGATGTCAAAAACAGACGTACATATACCTAAATAAACATACTCTTGACGAGGTTGGCCGAAAGATGACGATCTATGCAGACGTAATGAAAATTATCGTGATTTTTCTATTACAATAAGATCATGTACAATAATTTGTACATTTTTATTATCAACCGAGGATTTTAACAATTAATTGTAATAATCGATTTTATAACTTTTATCATTTTTACAAGCTAAAATTAAATCTACGTTTCTGCGGTATTAGTTTCAGACTTAGAACTGTGTTAATCTATATTAAATGCCAATTTATGACAAAAATAATTATATGTTAGTAAATTAATAATTAAATTACACGATGTAACCATCTTATAATTATAATATCGCCAAAGTTGATTTGACGATGAAACGAAGGTGACCAGTCAAAAATGATCACCGATCGATCCTAACTACAACTAAACGAATTACAAACTACTTTCTCGATCACGAAAAAAAAAAAAAAAAATAAACGCGTGATCGTGACATTCTCTTCGCAATATCCAAGAATCACGTCCGACAGTTTCGTATTTTTTCGCTCGGCGAAATCTAAAAGTCAATATCCACGAGACAAAGCAAATTGTGGCGATTTCAAAGGGAATAACCGGCAAATTATGAAACAACCGACGAAATGAGGATGGTGAGCAGAAACAGGACGGCGTTATAAGAGTTAATGTTCGCAATTTAATATCACGGGCACCGGAAACATTATTAAAAATGTAAAACCACGACGAATCAGAGCAAGAGGGATGCATCGAAGCGGACATCGCGGAATCGCGGCAACTATTGCTTTGTTCCGTTCTTGAAACAAGAGTAATTTCAAACGGAATCTCGCTCAACTCGACGTAGTTACCTCGTCGACACGAGATTGCGACATTAATTACAAATCGCATCGTGTATCGAGTTGTCGTTACGTGAAAACGTTTCTCGATGGCTCTATTGTTGCTCGATTTCGAATTGTGGCAAATATATTAGCAAAAAGATAATTATACGCTCGGATGGAATAAAATGAAAACTTCAATAACGATACAAAATGTACTTAGAGCTTATGAAAATTCCAAAAACAGCACATAGAACGTCAGCTCAAATGCGTACGAATAAAAAGAAAATGAAATTATTCGTTATAAATAAATATAAATATATACATATTTATTATTCATATTTATATATGATATATCTTTTTATTATGTATATTATATACATATATACGTTTGAGGACCTTCAGTTCTTAAAGACTTAGAACCCTACCATCGAAACGTTTTCAAGTATCGTGTGCCTCGACATCCGGTTTTTATCGATCAATTAAGACGAGGACGGCATAGGAGTGACACTTTCGTGAAAAATGATGGGAAAGCTACGGAGGATAAGCAAAAAGCGAAAAAAAGATACGTAAACCTAAAATATCCTTCTTTTTCAAAATAAAGATAATTAATTGTCAAGTACTATTATAAATCATCACTGTTGTGCAAATAAAGTCTTCTGAAATAAAAAGTAAGTGCTTTTTGTTCATTTCAAAAGCAGAATAAACTTGCTGTTATTTGTTACAGATATTATATCGTGTACGATAAAACACGTTTTATCTATGGTATTTCAACTGTACCAGAGATAGGAAATGTTAATTTCGAGAACGCGAAATTTATTGCAAACGGTTTGCATGTATTAAATTAACGGGATCGTGATTAAACAATGGATTTTTACACTCTATTGTCCAATGGACAACAACAATACTATCCAAATATTACAAACGCAAATATCATTGTTCAGTTGCATTTTATTTATTCAAATAATTTGCTCAAATAACTAATTTAAAAATAAAAACACGTGCAGCAAGACAAGAGGATTACGAATAATAAACAATAAAAAATAGACGTAATTTTTCCCAAATATTTGATACAACCTAAATTCTTCTTTCATTCTTCGCAAAGTTTCTATAGAAGATTAATTTTAATAATTTAATTTTAATCAACATATACTCTACGAACTTTTTCTAATCTTCTTCTTTTTCTTTCGAGCCAGATATCAGTAAAGAAGTTCTTCCAAAAAGTATTTTCGTGAACTACTTCTACAGGAGCAAAATTTTTCTAACTATTCAGTTAGAAAACTCGAATATCGAATAACGAATAACTGAGAATTCTAAAATTGCGCTTCTAATGCCAATTTAGGATCTGTAATAAGTGATGTTGCAGATTTAATTGAAAGGCGTCCTATTTGTCATGCATGGACATCTGTCAATGTCCATATTAATCGCACAATAATGCGCGCTAATTTGAATTTACTGTTAATTACGTAACGGCGTAACGGTTTAGGTTTACTATTGGCTTTAGATCATGCGAAACGTTTATCGCTAATTATTGAAATTACGCGTCTTTTCCTGGATAGCGCAGATAATAATCTCAAAGAATTCGGATAAATGTATCAGAAATCCTTAAAAGCACAGTGTACCCTGTCAAAGTTGATATAGAGAGAGAATGAAAACTGAAATGTATTGTACATACATGAAAAGAAATAAAGAATAAAACAAAAGACAATACACGGGAGAAAAGTTTGTGAAATTCTAAATTGTTGTTACGATGTTTGTTTCATTTGTAAGACACCAGATTCTTGAAATTTCCGTAGCTTATTTCATCAAGAGAGTGCAAATGACTTATACTCATTGAAATTTTAATCAAAATGAATAGATCTATGAGAACGTGAACCATCTACGCTATATCAATATCTCACTACTAATATTGTGAAAAATGTAAACTTTATTATTTAAAAATAGAATGCTATAAAAATTGTTGGAAATACAAATTTAACATACATAATATTTTAAAAAATTGAGAAGATCTTCCATTCTATCTCTTTTTTTTTTTTTTTTTTTTTTGTACGTGGAGAAATCCTCATGGACACTCCGCTGTTCTAATAATCGCGTAACAGCAGAGTAGTGTCGGACTCCTACCGACTAAAACTCCACGATGACCATCCTACGCGTATGACAGGAGTGCTCCAGGAACCTCTTTATGAATTAACTTCTGTCACACCCCCTTCCCGCGTCCTCTTGTTCGAGCCAGTCCTAATAATTCCTGACTATTAAATTTGGCGTTAGGGGGGCGGCCTTTTTTTTTTTTTTTTTTTTTTACGTGGAGGAAATCTTCATAGACACCTTACGACCCTTGTGCAGGCGGGCAGAAGGTAGTGCCGGCGGATTCTTACCGGCTAAAACAACCTCCACGGACGGGACGGTAGGTAGGTAGACCAATGCGCGAGTTGTCGTCGGGCCCCTGTGTGCTTAACACCAAGCACTTTTTTTTAACCGAGCAGCACTCCCAGAAAGTGCACCCACAAACACAAGCAAGGGAGGGGCTGTGCCGCTTGCCTGTAGTATATATCACTTAAGAGAAATTTTGGTTTTTCCGTTCTTTTGAAAAATACTTCCATGCCGAGGATTCGAACTCGCGATGCGTCGTCTTCAGCTCTGGGCCTTAACGAGCGTAACTGGCTGTCCCGCCCTTCCATTCTATCTAGACATTTCTTAATACGTAAATTACTTTTAAAAGAAGCTCGATTCCAAAAACCTTTAAATTCTACAACTCGTAATTTTCATAAATCCGAAATAATGAATTTTATCGATTTAATTTAATTATTTATTGGTCAATGTTTTATTGATCAGTTTAATTTCAAAATCTAAAACAGCATGCGTCTTTCAAGGGATATTTATTTTGTATCAATACTCAATTAAAACAACTAACAACCTTCTCGATAATGAACTACCCTATATTCCTAAAAAATTATTCTTTCCATGGACTAGGACGATAAAAATCGCGATACGTTTCAAGCACGATATTTATAAACTCAGTGGGACGTTCTGATCGATTATTGTATCGATACATCTTCCTCGGGCTCGCCCAGCCAGAGGATAGATATTATTCAATGGAGAATAACGTGACGATGATATCTTGGCATCGCGGAAACATGGCCGATGAAAAATTACTGTGAAATTAGTCGATCACCGGTGAGATAATGATCTATATTTTATTAATAGTCCTGTGGACGCGAAAAACCGTAGTTAAGAAAAGCGTAAACTAATTTATCTCGTAAAATTTCATCTCATTTAACATTAGAGATTCGAGAATGGTGGAAATAATCAAAATCGTAATTTTTCTGAGGAATTCTATAGATTTACGACGATGCAATATTTGGAAATTTAAATCTACGTATACACAAAAGTTTATATTTCTCTTTGTGTTACGTATTTCTTCATATACTTTCCATTTCGATTTCTTTAGTTCAAGTTTTATCTTTATATTGGTGCTTCGTGATACGTGAATTAACGACGATGTAACATTCTAGCAATTATGTAAAATCTTGTACAATTGCGACAGTTTTACGAATACAAGAAATAATCGTTTCGTATTTTCAATTTTCTTTTCTTTTTTTTTTTTTTTTGGAGAAGGAAAAGAAACGATCGTTTGATAAAACGCTAATATTTTTGTTGAGCTCGATGAACCGAGGCAATGATTTTGGACAATTTCATTAGACCTGCCAGTTCCATCCGACTGATAGTCCACTCTGATTTTGGCAATTCAATTAACAGTTTGCAATTGAGACAGTTGATAGATTAGTTGAGTAATTCAGCTTGAATCTAATTCGGTATTCTGTGATGGTCCACCAGTTTTTACTTCCTATTGATTTATGTCACTCGATCTAAAATTCGTTAAAGCTGTATTTACGCACAGAAAGTCAAATAATTGGATAAACAATCGATAAAAAGTCAACGATATTTTGCGCACCTAAGAAATAAATATTTCCAACTTCAATCGTTTACCTAACCCAGAGAATTAATTGGAAAATACTTTTTGAAAAGGAAGCAGGTAGTCGATTTAAATAACAATTAAACGATTAATTTTCCAATAATTAAATTAATAAAGCGAAACAACAGACAATACGATTGAGAATTACTTCAATCGCGCCAATGAATCACTATATTCTCCTTCAATTATTATCGCCGTTGAACTTCTCAGAATCGATTACTCGATGGCCGTTCGTACTGAACTCAAAGTTTCGCTAGGGCTCACGCCTCGAAATTCTCGTTAAACGCGCTTTCATCGAACAAAAATGCCAGCCGTTGAATGAAAGGCTCGCCGGTTTAATTTAAAATTCAATCTCTGTTTAAATACACTTCATTAAATCCCGTGTTAAAGGAGTTGATATTAATTTCGAGCGGCTGATCCATGCAAACGTCTCATTATGAAGGAATTTTCACGCGCCACGGCCTCGTCGATATCGCGGTTTCCTCTCTGTTGTAAATCCTTCTTACAAATTGCTTTACAATATCACATTTTTACAAACACGACTGAAAAAATAAATTCCAAATAGAAATTCGTTTCATCCGCTAAATATTACGATAACTGCCCTTTGTACATTTTACATATTCTCACACTATGTTATAAGCATTTTCTGGATTTTCGAAATCTCGAGTTTGCCAAAAATTCATAAATATCCCCACATACTGTACAATTTAATAGAAACGAACGTGGGATGCAACTCGATTCACCAAAAATTCGAATTCCATTGAAACTTCGAACAAGTGCAACGAATTCGCCCGAATCGCTAAAATCTACAAACATGAAACTATATTTTCTGGGAACCACATTTGCTGCCCAATCAATTACCAGGAGCGGCTGCGTTCGATTAACTCGGAAGCCGTGTTCGCCACGAATTACGGAGGACGTCGCGTCGATTGATAATATTCCAAACGGCTTGTAAACGCCGCTATTAGTCAGCACAGAGGCCAAAACGGCCGATACTTGTGCCATTCGATGCGAATATCGGAATATATGTAATCAGGTCGGTAGCTGGGCGTTTAGAATTACCGAGTATTCAAACGTTGCTTCTGCGTAAGAACTCACCTGAAAGGAATTGCTACTACGAGATCAGTTTACGGTACAGTGGATGCTGTGTTTTCGATGTTGCAACCTTCCTGTTTATCTTTCTCGTTGTCTTTCATAGCGACGATAATCGAGACACAATTATACGATATAAAGATGAGTCGATGTGAATTACGTAGCTAACGTGTACGTTATCGTCTACCTGGGTATATTTTGTCAATTCTGTACGTTTTCAACGTATACGCACGAAGAGATATCGAAATGGCTACGACCAAGATGAATGTTAACCCTTTGCACTCGTATGTCGAGTGTGACTCGACATCAGTTTTTATCTCAGGAGCTCCTTTGTCGAATCCCACTCGATATTCTTTTAGTCCCACTTTTTTTTGTGAAACGTACGAAAGAAAACCAGGATTGTATCCCGGAAATTGTTTCAAGATATATCATTCGCTTAAAAATTACAAAATACAACGATAGTGTGAATAAAACTGGTATTTAAGTGAATTCGTTTCTTTCTTTATTTATTTAAATTGTCTTGTTTTCTAGTTAAAGTAAATTTCAAATAAAACACTTGAAAGCGTTGGGAGCTGTTGGTAACGAAATTAAAATAAAATTCAGAGTGCCAAGGGTTAATGGTTTAATCGTTACGGGAGTTATTAGATATCTGGAATTAACTCATACGATCGTTGGTTCATAAGTACTATTTTTTTCTTTTTTGTTATTATTTAATTTGTACTTTACGATTTGTCCAGCTGGACATTTGGTAAATTTTTCTAACTTAATTGCTAAATAACACGTGGATGACTACCCCCAGCGGGATACCATAAAGTACTATGTGACTGTGTCCAAAATTGGAAAAAAGTTCAGGATAATAATTGATAGAAGCGAAAGAGAAAACTATGTATGAACATGTAGGAACAAAGGACAAAGATGTATCCAGTACGGTGTTTTAAGTGTTTAATAGTGTAATATAAAAAATATTGTAAACGTTAGTGCTTGTAGCATAGCATGAGTAATTTAGCTGTTCAGCAAGCCCATCCATAAATCATGATTTCAGAGAGATAAAAATTCCCACATATCCCCAAATCGTATTATGTAAATGTCAATTAACGATGTATGCTTGCAATATAGTAAAATCTTCTCTCATTCGGTCGCTTGATAATTTCATGTATAAACCGTAATTTCAAGGGAATAAAAATGTGTGCATATAAAATCGGATTATGCATATAAAAATGAACAACGAACGATTCGATCTTTTTCTACCGAATCGTGTAATAACTTCGCTCGTGACAATTTTAATAATCCATACGAAATATTTGTCTACTGACAAAATTATACCAGACTAACTGAAGAACATGGAACTATCGTGTTAATAACAAAAATAATCGAATTTAAATTCTGCGATGCATCGCGTAACTTAAATGTAACGTAACAATTATGCACGTTGTTTACGTGATGCGTGAAAATTGACATGTTTTACTGTTTTACTATTATTTATGTTGAAGTGGTCACCACTTCTAAGAAAACTCTAGATACATCTGGTCTTTTTAGTTTTCTCAAGCACTGAAGCCATGATAATCAAACAGCCGAAAAATTCTACCAAATGACCAAATCGGACAAATTGTGAATGTAAACAACTAAATAAAAAAAAAAAACTGAAACCATCGACAGAGTGTAGACAAAAGACTGCGACGAAGACAGACCATAAACAGTAGACAGGCGACGTTGACTTTGGGGTTTTCAGTTATTGGGTAACACAGCTACCGTGTGGATCTGGACCAGCTCAAATTGTATTCTTACTTATAATTACAATTCTATTTAAATATATTTTCTACCTTACAATTTATCCACGAGTTTCTCTGTTTACACATCGAATGACCTCAACAATTTATTTATTTATTTCCTCTAAATCTACGAAGACGATAAATTGCGAGAATTTGTACCGCTTAAGCGATGAATTATCTTCTTAAGACAATTAAAATTCTTCGCTTTTAACATTTACATTTCTTGGCATTTCAGCTTCTCGATTTCTCTACCATATCCGTAGCCTCGATTCCATGTTTTTCATTAACCGTAGCGATCAACGATCCACGATTCGTTCAAAGAATTTCACTGAACGCCAAAGGACTTCGATCAACCAGACTGATTTCTTCCGTGCGGAACGCTCGTCCAGGAACCCATTAGACGGATTTCCAGTGGGGGTTGGAAAAGAGAATCTCGTCCGGTGGAAAACAATACATTTTCCAGGGATGGTCGCAAAATAGAAAGCTGCTTTGTCGAGCAAAGCCTCTTAACGAGTCGGCGCAACGGCCGTTTCCAAGCAGTTAACTGCGTTTCGTGAATCCTTTATGGTTCCGTGCACGGTGCAAAACAGGGATGGACACGACATTAGTATAGTAAACGTTGTTGTTGCCTTTGTGTGGTTTCTTCGTATTTTATGCGATATAATTTGTCAGGTTATGCAGGTGACAAGGCATGCGAATTAAGTTTACCGATGAATTTAAACGATGCTCTCTCAAAAGGTAGCACAAATAAAAGAGAAAACAGTTCCCAGACGACGGAAAAATTCAACCTCAAAAATAAAAACAAACTTGAAAGAAGAAAAAATGAAAAATCCCCAAAGATTGGTCTATAACGGAAAAAATCACGGGTAAAAAAAGAATGCAGATTGACGAAACAAACGCTCCTGCCTAAAAAAAAGATACAGTTTCAAAACGTAGTACGATATACTACTGACTTTGAAATAGACGAAGTAGAAGAACTGTGAAATCTAGTTAAATCTTTGAAAAATTAAAAATTCAAGGATACTATTGATCGCGAAGCAAATAAATGTACAAATTCAATTCGACACGATCGCCAAAGGTTCCTCAAAGAACGATTCCCATTTTTGACCTATTCCATATTTCCCCATTCGATTCATATCCGTAATTAATTCGAAATTTTATGATCCGACTTACAGTTTTGATGAATTCCAAATTTATTAATTTTCAATTAATTCGCAATTACGTGACTCAAAATATTTTTCTGTGATTCGTGCTTTTAATCGATTCGGAATTTCGTTATTCGATTACATTTTTATGAATATCTGGTCGCTTGTTTCACGTTTTTCGTTGATTCTAAATTTTCCGATTCGATTCACGTTTTAGATTTACCTTTGCAAAATTGCTATCATCATACGCTGCAAAACAATATTAAAGCAAAGAGCTTGAAATCACGTTCGTCTGTCAGACAGACGCTAATGAAGCATGCCTTAAGACCAACATCACCGCGAAGATACATTTTCTTCGCGTGTTCCTCGAGATTTGACTTACAATCGAACCAGTCTCCATGGAGAAGTTTCGTCAAATTTAGACTGCGAATTAGTGGGAAACAAAAAACTGAACGATCTACTAAATCGATGAAACGATGGTTCGAAGGAAAACTTATCCCGAGCAGGCGATAACAAGGGAATTCCATTTAAAGTTGTCGCTTAAAATTTTGTTTCACCTTGCAAGTCTCGGTTTCGAAAAATCCTCGTAACTGCGTCGAAGGACAATTTCACGAGTGTAGTTGGAAAATACTTTTACACACCAGGGACGGTGAGTGAGGGGGCAAAAAAAAGAAAAAAGCAGCGAAGAAAGAGAAAAAGAGAAAGTTAGCAAGTTCGAGTTGAAAAGTTTCGGGCAAACCCGTGTTGTCCCTTTCGGAAGTTGTAAATTAAAAGTTTCCCTCGAATTTTTATCGTCTGCCGCGCGTAAACGTTGCTACGGGACCTGAAAGTTTCCGGTTCACCCCCAACGTGAAATTATAAATTATACAATAAACGAATTCTGTCTCCGAGCAATACCTTCCCCATCGATTAATTTACATTTGCTACAGAATATTTCTAGATTCGAATAAATATTAATCGTTAACCATTTCCAGTTAGCTCTTGAGGGACCGTACTTTTCGCGGCGATTTCAATCCTCGAACTTGAGTTACCGCAGCTAGAAAAGACACGTGCGTATCTACTCCATTTTCTACTCCCTTGTCAGGCAAATGTTCACGACTAGAATTGTAAGAAATGTAACATAGAACAATGCGTGAAGCTCCTTTGAATTCGATGCACCAAGAATTACACACTACAGAACGTACTCAATGCGATCTCACAGGCCAGCTTTTCTATAGGGTTTGTCTCACCCTCTGTCCATGAGTAGTGGCAACGTCGTAAAATATATGGTTCCGGACATTATTCGGTGATCGTTCACGCTCTTATCTAACTTCCAGCTCACGACTAGCTCGTTCACCGTGAGATCGTAGATCGATACGTTGTAACGGGATTCAGCAGAATTACGGTGATCCAGGCGCGACATAGAGGATCGGTCAGGTGTACCGATAGCTAATTTCCTCGACATTATCTGTTCGCGGCACGCTTACCATGGACGATGATCGTGGACACGACGATTCTGACGGTTCGCAAAATGTTGCTTGCCAACGTTTACCTCTCCCTCCAAACTTGACCACCCCGCAACCTCGTTTGTACACCAGGCGATATAATGCACAGTTTACTTCCTCCGACATTAACCTGCTCATAAAGTTTATCAGCCCAACGTTAACCTCTGCCCAAATTCCGAATGCTAAATTGCACTTTCTTGAATTATTTTAAATAGTTATAATAATTATTCTGATTAAGTAATTTCAAGTAATTTTATGTAATTTAATGTCACGAAATTATTACGTAATAAAGTTCCGATGTATTTTTACATTTACGTGTCAAATTTCTAATAAGATAAAATCATACACAGCTGACAATGTTAACGAAAGACGGTTAGAAAGTTACAGAGACGATTATTGGGAATTTGTGGAAGAAGAAAATGACGTAAAGATAAAATCTATTAAACTGAGAGAATACAGACGAGAAAAGAATCTAGGGCAGAAGAGAACGATGATAGAAATAAGTGGAAGATGCGTAACTGATTTATTAGATTTTTAGGAATCTGAAGATCGAACTGGTTTGGAAGAGAAGTATCTAACGAAATAATGCAAATAATCGTTCCATCTTTCTTCCCTCGCCAAAAACATCCGTGACAACTCTCTACCCAAATCAATACCTCTTTCCGTCCTTCCTTCCTGACGTGACAATCCTTAATAACGAGAAAAAGCACCTGATAACGTCGCGGCCAGAAATATTTCACGCAGAACACGAGGGGGCGACAGCCGCGTCGGTTGATGGATTGAACATGCTTGAACATATTGAATTTTCTCGAAAAATGTCTAACGGTGACGCGTGTTTAGCGACGAATTTGTAACAGTCTTTCGATCTCCGCCGGCCAATCATTCATCGTCGAACGAATAATGCCACCCTTATCACCAGCAAAACGCATTCACAAGCTAACAAATTCTCTTGCGAAGGTACTTTCTATTGAAAAAGAAAAAAAAAAAGAAAAAAACACCAAGGATTAGAGATTTCTGTCTCTATTGATACGGAGAATTTATTTCGATGTCTTTATTTCGATGACTCGAACTCACCTTATTTTCGTACGGATTACGATAAAATCCCAGACATCGAATACGAAGTGATCGATTTGGCGTGGAACGACCCGTAAGACAACCCCGCAACGTATCATTTACGATACTTCTCGTGAACCGATCCTTCTGCTATCATTGATCCTCCGTGTCTACGATAACGTGGTTTGATAAGATTTCGTACTGTGCTCTTACAATCGGCGAAGAGAGATTATCGACGAAGATATATGACATGGAACTGATTGGGATTGCGAGTGGTACGTTCAGATGGATCAAAAGGGCAAAGAAGGCTTTGGAGTTTGTAGATAATGTATCTTTGGTGTCGTTTGCTGATTCGTTTGAAATTCAAAGAGATAAGAATGTAAATGGGGTTGGTAGAATTATTTGAAAGATTCTGACCGACCTGAATGGAGTTGTACGATTGAGACATATCTTTGCCTTCTTATCTAAATTTATATATTTAGGAAAATAAAGGGCGTATTTTTTCTGTTTCTATACAACTTTATACTTACGATAATACTTTGAATTACTTGTTTGAGAAAGAAAGCAGAGGAAACATATATGTTAGGTTGTCCGAAAAGTGTTTTTCTTTCGCAGACGTATTTTTTACAACAGTGTACCTTCGTACAAACGTGAAAGCAAGTCTGTGAAATGCCGTGGTGTTTATCGCAACGGAACAAAACGGATCGTACGTAATTCGACAAAATAATATAAAACGAAAAACGTTGTGCGTCTATTATTTCTTCATAAAACGAAAGAAACTTTTCGGACAACCTAACGCTTTGTTTTTAAAAAAGCACGTGAAATTAATTAGAGATTTAATCAAAGATCGATGTCGGGTATTCGATAGGAAGTAATAACCTGTACACCGGTAAGTAAGATTGAAATAAAAGCCACAGATGCGATGCCGTTAATCAAAGATAGACGAAACTGTGTGTAGAAAAGGGAAGAAGGTTGGGACGTGAGAAAAATTGATTTCAAGTTTCCAAGTGCAACGGGCTATTAATTTTAGAGATGAATTTCTGCTAGTCGATGAAAAATACGTTTTATAGGAAATACAGTTAACTAGATTTTAACAACAATCGCTAGATTGTTCGTGTATCTAAAATTAATTTGATTTTTAAGCTTCCTATTAAATTCCTTGGGAATCTCTTCTTCTCTTATCCCACAATTTCATTTATTTATTCTTCGAAATGTTAAATACATCGTAAAAATGTTCTATTGTGCCTTACGACGGACACTTTTCTATTTCTAATTCATTACTTTGATGTATAGAATCTCAACTTCGATCGTTACTACAGAATCGCAAAAGCGCAGCCACAGAAACTACCTTTAGAATCGAAAGAGCTACGAAATTCTGAAAACCAAACCTCCCGAAAGGACTACATCCAAAATCAAAGGAAAGAATCCTCTCGAGCATCGAACTGCATCTCAGCAACTCCAAATCTCACGCTCCAACTCTATCGATCCCTTAAAAAAGTTGTTGCTGATAAAGTTGCCGCTGAATTTCTAGTAACGTTTCCAAGATTTGTGATTAAAAGAAAAAAAAAAAATCATTGTGCCAAGCTCGTATATTCTACCTACGTTAGAAATATTTATTCGATATCGTGAACCACTTTGAAATCACCACCAACCGAATCGAACGATTTATATCTGAAATATGTTGGCTTTCGAACAAAGAATTTTGAAGTAACTGTACTCTCGAACATCGAACAGGAGAGGAAAATTTCAATAGCGATACAATAGCGGAAAATTCCACGACAACGCGATAAATCAACGAAAAGGAGAAATCGTTTTCTCGAAAGCAAGATGCCCTATACGCTGGAGGCCGCTAACTTGCGAAAATAGTAGGCCAGATGTGCCGTTTTGGCAAATCGACGAGGATCACCGTGGCGATCCTCCTCTCGCCAAGTATACCGAAGAATAGGAAAGTAACAGAAGGCGGGAGGAGATCGAAGGAAAAGAGAAAAGAAAATAAGAGAAAAAATCGGGGAAAAGGAGGCAGCTCGAATACTCAATATGCCGGCATGACTCCGCGTCTGGCATGAGCTACCGTTCACGCGGAATCTTATTGAAAGAAGAGATAGGTGAGCCTGCTCGTCCTCCATCCTCCTTTATCCCTTCGCCGCCTTCTTCCCTTTTTCTTCGTTTCTTTCGTTTTGTCACAGACTTTTTCTTCTGCCGGCTGTTTCTTGCTTTTATACGCCCAGCTGCAAAGCTTGCACCGCTTGATGTCTCCGCCTTTGTCGAGCCAGGCTTGAGAGATTCAACGACGAAACGTCGGGCGTACACGTGCAACGTAAACGCGTCACCGAACGTTTTCTTCGCCACGATTCTCCGGCCGACGATATAGAACAACGGAACAGGTTAGTCGTCATAGTCTTCCGGAGTAAGACGAAATTACAGCGGCTACGAGAAGTACTAACACGCTGTTATATTTTATTAAAACATTTGCAAAATTTTCTAAAAGCTCGAGTGATCGTACTTTTTCGACGATTGGTACGGTCTATTGAATTCCAAAGCGAAAGAAATAATTTTGATCAAACTTTCAAAATAGCAAATTGAGAATTACTCGATGATTCTAACTTCCTCAAAAGTAATTTTCGTGGAATGTTCTCCTATTTTATGTTGGAAAGAATTTTCTACAACTGGTTTCCGATAACTGTATAGTTATTTCAAGATTCGTTGGCCGAAACTTGGGGTTTCGCTTTACGCTTTAGAAAGTCATCTTCATTTTCGTTGTACATGCACAATTCCCGGAGCTCACATTTTCAAATGTTCAAAATGTTTCAAATGTTTAAAAAATTCCTAAAACTTCGGTACACGAAAAAATAGCCTGCAGGATTAAAAAAAAATTTCATTAAACGCTTCAATCCTCGCGATATGAACTGCAATATCGAAACAAATAAAAAAGTTTGAAACTGCAATTTCAAAAACCATTTCCGCCGTGATAAAAGTAAAAAAGAGCAAACTCAAGAATATCAAAAAATGTATAATTGAACTTCGGAGATCCGATTCGTAGGCTCCATCCTTGAGAAGACGTAAAACATCGTAAATGGAAGAAGAGAACAACCGAAGAGAAGAATAAAAAAGACGATGTATATGAAACGTGAGAATTTAATTTTTCAATTCGTTTGAATCTTTTCTACGTTTGATAATTTCGTAAGCAATCCGATTATTTTTGGAAGATATCGTACGATTTTTGCCCTTTACAATCTCGGGTCGAAGATCTTAAATGGAAAATAATTGAAAATTCGAGGCGAGTCTGAAGAGCGTTCCAGAGGTAACTCGGCGAATTTCGTGGTCTAACGATGAAAATAATCGCGGACGTGATTAAAGAACGGTTGTTTCGTGAGAAATTCCGAAGAATTTGCCCGGAGGATCCTCGAATTCTCCCGTTCTCGTTTGTAACGCGGCCAGAAAATTAAGTTCACCACAAAAGCCGTGATCCGCGTTAAGATTAGAAACAATTAAAACTTCGTGGAATCGTGGAGAACACGATGGGAAGCAGCTTGAGAACAGGACGCCGCCGTTGCGTAATTGTGCGTCCTTCTTACACGTTCCCCTCCACGTTAAAATGATTAAACTTACGTTGAAAGTTCTTTCGATGGCGCACGACGACGCGACGTACTGATTTTTAACTTTCGAGATTATCGTAAGAAATGCTGTTGGCAAAATACGTTGTACGAAGAAATTTGTCGGCTGTTTTACATCTTATCGTTTCTGTTCTTTCTTCTAATAATGAATTAAACGACGAAAACACGAGCAAATGATAAATTCATGAGAAAATTACAAAAGAATCTGCCCTGTTCCTCGATGATGATAAAAATTATTATAAATTGAAACTTTGTAAATTCTTCTTGCAAAATATAATACCTTTACATTCTTCGTAATTTATATAATATTAATTCGTCCTGCATTAATAGCACATAATACGACTCGATAAAGCCACAATTTTTCTTCCAAAAGGAATCCTTAAATTTCTCGAAGGAAGTCGATCAGTCGCATAATATTTTTCGTTATCGATGTCCATGTCATGGAATCGAGAAATCCCGTCAAACATACCCGATAACAAGAAAGAAAGACGAAGAATCGAGACAGACGACGTTATTACACGTACATCATCGTGTTTTCAACACAGTGACATCGCGTATGTTGCCCTCGATTCTCGATCCAAATTTACCAAACCTTTCCATAGAGGGAACCATCTCGTGAACGTCTGTTGGTATCTTCCTGTTTACGTGATATCGTGACAGAATCGTAAACGTAGCAAATCAACGTCGAGGAAGAGGTTCCTTTAAGAAGAACGTTCTAGTACCACGACGCCAACAGTTACTTTCTCGATGAAGATTTTCTAAAAATATGAAAACGATACGAAGTTGTAATAAACTGTAACTTTCAGGAGAGATCCGAAGGAAAATTATTGGAGATCTTAGAAGATGATTGAATATCGGTAACCGAGTTTCTGCGAAGATCCATCGTAATATAGAGATCTTTCAATCAAAGAATAAATAAACATGAAAAGGAACGAGAATCGCCTTTGCGTGGTACAAGTAACTGCATGCGAATTTAAATAATTTCCTATTCTCTGAAGTTTCTAACGAGAAAAAGTTAAATAACAATTGGATGTATTATCTGTTTGCAGATGGAAGACAGATGGAAACTGTTTCCAATATGTGTTTAAAACTTTGGCCTTTGTGCTTAAAACTTATTGCTGTTTACGAGTTAACAAGGCAAGAAAGAGGAGGAAGAGAATTGGAAAAGGTAGATGAACAAGGGAGTCTCAATGCGGTGGAAAATCAAAAATCTCGGTTTATCCGGAGAATAACCTGGTCTGTCGGAAGTTGGCAATTCCTGCCAACTGAACCAATTTCTGAGTTCTGAGAGGATGGAGGCAAGTTGTGAGCCTTGCAGATGATCTACTCCGGTTTGTGAGAAGTTTGATGGGTTTATTTGCTTGGTTGTCTGCATGATGTAACGCGAGAATTGACAAACACGTGAATACGTAACTTTGAAATGCTATTAACGAAAGGAAAAATTATAATTACGAATTTTATTAAAATTACGGTTCAATATTACGTAAGGATAGTGAAATATTTTTTCCCTTTTTTTCTTTCCTTTCTAGTACTGTATTATCTTTCCGTTCCATTCCTTATTGCTTTTTCTATTCTTTTCAGCCATTCCGGAACTCCAATTTCTTTCTCTGTTTCTCCCTTTCTCTCTTACAAAACCGATAAAACATTTAACAAGTATTAAATATTCTGCCGTTATTTTCATTTTGATTGCAAATGATTTTTGTAAAATATTTCCAAAAAGGAGTATCTATCCTCATTGAAATATTATTGTTATTAAAATTTTATGTAAAGAAACTTGCGCGTCAGTAGCAGCGGAAACGTTAAGGGAAGTAATTAAACAGCTTGGCAACAATGAAGTATGTTCTCCTGTAAATCTAAATTAACTTTAAATTAGACGAACACGAGTTAAATTTCAATTAATCTTTGTTAAATCTAGCTAGGTATGTACTGAAATAGGAATAGGGTAAATTAGATCTTAGGGCAAGATAAATTAAATACGAATAAATCTAATGGTAAGTTAAAACAAGTCGATTATGTCCCCAAAAACAGGATGACAATTTATTTATCCTAATCTACCTAAAACATGCTAAGACGCATAGTATGCGGTATATGCGTTACACTCAGGTTACAGAGGTTAATTACCTTTAGGTTACGCTAAGTTTTCATTCCATTTGATTCGTTCTATTCTACGTCTTTATTACAGTTAAGTTCTTTCGAATAGCGTGTGTATTCGCATTTAACGAACTTTATACTCTCACTTTCCTCCGATCATGAACCAATACTTTCCGCAAACTTCGCGTCTACTTCTTATAATTCAACTCTGATATCAATAATTCTCTCTTTCTCTCTGCTTAAACTTCCGTTCACCATCTCGCCATTAATTTCCAAATAAAAAGCCCCCATTTAAAGCCATCAAACAAAGATCAGCTTGGCGAATAAAATCAATTTTCCTCAAGTATTCCCATTACCACGGTTTTTTCCTTTTTCTTCGAAACTCCTACTTCTTTCCTGCCTCGTTAAATCAATTACAATTATATTCCACGCAGATAATTTTTCAAGCAAGTAACCTTTCCCTTACCTGCCTGAAATCTATCAGAAAACTGGAATACCGTGATAAAGACAATTTTCTTTCGGTAAATCTCAGCTGCTATTTGTTTCCATACAATTTTCAATGACGCCTCTAAGGTATCAATATGAGAAAATGAGGAAAGCAACAAACGTTAGGTGACTTAAGAATTACGACTAACCGAGTGACTAACAGAATCGACGACTCTATTCCGATGTTCGCTCATTAGTTAAAGTTTCATTATATCTCGATGAGAAAGTCGCGCGTTGGCAGTTTCACGCGAAGAAGGATGATCCCAAATAAGGAGGCAATTCCGGCTCTAATGAGTCCTTGAAGGTAATCCCGAGTTCTGAGCGAACGGAGATTTACGAGCTAGTTGCTTAACTGAACTTCACCGTGCGCAAACTACCAACTCGTTTACGTGATCGTCTTTGCGCATACATGAATAGCAAAGAGCGAGTGCATGACGCGTAATGCCAAAGACTTATGATTGCATACTTACAAAATACGAAAGGCACGCTTACTACGGCGTAAAACGTTTGCTACTCTCTTGTCTCTTTCGAATTTTCTAATTGCTTTCAACGAGCGTTGTACCTAACTCGAAAATACGACTGACAGTTGGTATTCTCGGGGATAATTTGTCTGTAACTGCGATGATCTAACGAAATTATGGAAATAACAAAGCATACGTATCGAGCGTAACTGAGAAAATGATTAAGCGAGAGATTGTGGAATTTACACGATGAAAAAGTAGAGAGAAGGTAAGAGAGGACTAACATTGAGTCAGAATCATGTTCGACGCATTGAGAACAAAAATGGATTCGACGAACCTAATGCGTAATTCGTTGTTTAACGCGAGCACGAAATATTCTCACCGCATCGTCCAATTTCGTTATTCGAATTTGATTTGGAAAAGATTCCTCAATTTTGAATAAATGGAATAAATGGATGCAATAAATACAGATTTTGAAAGAACGTGGCTCGATTCACTTTACGCGCAAATCTACCAAACTTCGAACCAACACGTTTGTTCCAACGCAAACCTTCTTTGCCGATCGTCGAAACTTCGTTTCAAAATTAATCAATATCATTAGACCATAGAATATCTAGCACGTATCAGTATCACGATATTATCTGATATCAAATATCGGCTATGCACTGCAGCTTGCCAGCTTCGTATCGGATATTCTGCATCCAGTTCAGCCGGCTTCTTTGCGAATTCAACACCGAAGCCTCGTTCGACGTTCGCCACTCATACACATTTTAGAGAATAAAACAGTGAGACGACGAAGTGCAACCGCAAAAAGGGTTGATCATATTGGAAAACTATTTTGCCGGTTGTCGAAGGC
Organism: Bombus flavifrons; assembly: GCF_040668555.2. Lineage (NCBI taxonomy): Eukaryota > Metazoa > Arthropoda > Insecta > Hymenoptera > Apidae > Bombus > Bombus flavifrons. Next base: position 13,777,941 of record NC_138450.1, read on the forward strand.
ATTAAACGGCATCAGGCAGCATTTGCATGAAACACAGAGAAGCAAAACGCGAAGAGGATGAAGGGGCCTAGTGTGTGCGCTGCCCGGTCGTTTCTCCAACAGGACATAATCCTCTCGACGTTGCACCAACACCGTTAGCTAGACGTATGCTGGACGTGTTACGCGCGTACGATCGCGTATCCGCTTGATAGGCTGGAACGAGCCTCGAGTTCCTAGCTGGTCAAGGGAAGGATCGTTGTGGAGGCCTCCTTCACGCGAATCTCCATGAAATTTTATTGAAACCAACGAGTGAGTGGTAAATGGGAAAGTGGTCGTGATTGGATTGATCGTCGAGTTTATAAGTGATTTAGGGAAAGAAATGAAGATAGGGGAATTTTGATGGGTTTGAAACGCTATGTTTGAAACGTTCGTGTTATTAAACGAGAAGATACATAGACAAATTGGCTTTTCGATTACTTCTGAGTATCTGAAATTCAATTTGGGTTGGAGGCAATTGTGATGGATATAATTTGTATGTATCGAATGTAAATGTAAATTGGTCGAGGAGATGATTGAAAGTGATTTAGAGATAGAAAAGGATAGGGAAGATCAAATTTTCTTAAATAGATTGAAGGGATTGAAGTTTGAAGCGAATGTTTCTTAATGTTAAATGTTTGAGTGGATATTTTTTTAATATAAACAGAATTTTTATATTAATAGTACTAATTTTATATAATAATACTAATGATAATACCGATCTTCTAGACCAAGTGCTGGTCGTTTCTTCGTATTAATATAAATCAAAATTTTAAGCCCGACACGATCCTTTTTCATCGATAACGCTAATAGGCCGTTTTTCTCGTTCAAAACATATTCGTTATATATCGCATGGATTATATTTCGCATAAACGAGAGACAAACAGCATTGTCAACGGACAGCAGAGACGCAGAGAATTCGACAGAAGCTCGATTATATTCGATCTAATCAAAGTTTAATTTGCGCAGCCTACCAGATCAACTACGTGTTTACATCTAAAGGTACATCCGGTATATCGAGGATATGTATTAGGTCAAGCTCCGGAGAGATCTTCGGGTAATGGAAATTGGAACGAGCTTCCACGGTTCTCGATGCTCCTTTCGAGTCGATATAAACGCGCAGATCGTCCAATATTCGCTTCGAATAAAATAAAACAGTAATCATTGGAAAGCGGTTTATATTTTTACGTTTTTTGTTTATACATTTCGCTACGAGAATATCGTATGTTAAAAATTGTAAATTTTAAGATATCTGTAAAAATTGATTATTGGAATGGAAATTTTTAAAAGTTAAAGTTTTATTAATTAACAAAAAGAATATCGCAATTCACGAAAACTTCACTCTTTTTTTTTTTAGCTTTTTAACTACGAAATCGGTGAAAACGACCGATATCAGATTTCTGATCTTCGTAATTACCAAACATATTTAAGGATTTTTAACAAAATCATTAATTCGTGAAACGTTTGGTTACTCAAGATAACCAAAAGTCAAATATTTCAACGCGTTTTTCCACAATATTCCTCCTTTAAACGATGTACCTACCGAATCTAAATATTTTTTACAAATATACACGTAAATTACGCCATTGATAAGAAAGAAACAGAGAAAAAACTCTCTTGTTTCTATACTTGTATACTTGCATACTTAGTCGCAAGTGCAAATACTGATCGCAGTGGCAATTATGGAACACATCATGACGTGAAATGGGATCGATTTCACGGAATATAACGAGTAGTATCGCAGCTAAGCATCAATGAACCGTTTCATCGGGATAGATTGCGATGATGCCACTAGAGGGGACAATCGATGGTGTCGCCGTTAATAGTGTAACCGGTTAATCAATTAAACGGTTGACCAGGTAACACTAAATGGTTACAGTCGGCCAACGCTCGTCGCTGGCTGCATTGTTTGATGTTTAAAACCACCGAGAACTTGTCGACAAGGATTATATCCCTCGGATCATTATCGTGTTCCGATGTCAGGCCAATTTTGCGTTCACGTGCGATCTTTCGTTCGAAATAGTTCGAACGATACGCTGGTTCACAAGGATATTCCCACACTTACCATAGAAAATATTTCTAACAAATAATAAAATATTTCTAAATATGGATAAAACGTGAAACCGCTCAAAGACGAGTAGCTGCATTAAACGTATAATAATTAGTACTAAAGGTGATTAAACATCGTAACTGATTGTTCAAATACTCACCGAATCGCTGTGAAATGTACGCTTGGAATAAATATCGTATAATTTCTGTACGTTTTTAAGCTTTCAAATTTTCCATAAATGCACAAATATCTATCTATTTTGTAAATAGAAGAATCTACAAAAATCATCGATTCCATTCGGCCTGGATGGTAAAAATTTCTCGCGGTTGAAGTTCGTAATTATAGTTCACGAAGTTATCTTGAATCGGAGTGCACAGTTCAAACGGGGCAGTTTTCAGCGACGAAAGAAAATTTCACTCCCAAAGGATCCGTACCGAGAGGCGGAATAATCGATCGATTCTGGATAAGCTACGCGATAAAGGGTTGCGCGGTGCGCAGAACAGGTGTGTTAAGTAATTAGCAGGTTTAAGTGTGTTAGGCCGCGCTCTAGAGCCGCGCTCGTTCATCCGATGGCCATCGGATAATGTTAACGGCCTTCGTTAACTCGATTTTACTACGTTAAGTTACGGCTAATCCAAGCCGAGCTGACCGGTTGCCGATTATTCTCCAAGACAACCTACACGCATTGTAATATCAAACGTGTACTCGTCTCATAGAAATTTTCCCATTTTTAAAGAGAGATTTACATTCCTACTATTAAGAAAAGAGAATATCAAATGACTATCTTTTCAATCTTTTCGCTTGAAATAAATACGCTTTCGCTCGTCGCTACAATTTATTCCTGCAAATACTATGATGTCGTTGAAATACCTATACTTTTGCTATCTAGATATAATATGTGAAACTATTTATTGAAATATGTGTAATTTTGTGTGCTACGCTAGATTAGCCGCGTAGTAGTGACACGCATATACGAGTATGAGTGTGTGGTGGGAGTATGTGCGCGCACAACGTCCCGTAAAACAAATGAATGCAACTGTTCCGTTGGTAGTGTGGCAAAGAAGATGGTGAGACAGAGAGTGCCGAGACGCGTGCAAATATGTATCGATGAATATCTTGTAAATCGCACATCAAATAAATCTGAAACTATTTTCATATCAATTCTAAACGTAAACTAAGTGTTCCTCTACATTTATTTCGGCGATTAAGATGCACGATTCTCAACGCTATTATTGGCAATCGTTCGTTTAACTTTTCTGTCGCTTTTGCAATCCACTCGGTTCTTCGTTTTCAAGGCTGAAATCGCTGAAAGAAAATTTAAAAAAATGAATATACCAACGACGTTCAGTAAGAAAATTTGATATTGCCTAACTTAGCGAAAGTTAAGGTAGCTGGAAAACAAGGCAAGGCACGGAAGGCGAAAAAATATAGCGCAGAAATAATAGCCATAAATGTCAAATAAAAAGCAGTGAGAACGAAAATAATGCGAAACTCTGTATGAAACGCAATCTTGTAACAATAGACACGGAATGAAAGCGGCTGAAAACAAAAATAGTGCGAACTCTGTTTCGAGCCCAATCTGGCAAACATATATACATGGAATAAAAATCTAGAAATGGATAGAAAGTATCGGCACAGCTGGAATCGGAAGGTAAATTCAACGAAACACGTTCGATATTCCATCGAACCGATTCATAACCATCGGATTTACAAACAATCCCCGCGTATTAACTTATCGAAGCATCGAACTGGCGCGATCGAATTTTCGTAAGTTCGATGGGTCGATTATCGCGTTACACCGATACGTTCTAGTTTTCCCAGCGGTCATTACGTCGTCGCGTTCCTCAATGAATTTATATACATAAACTGCGTTGTTTTGCAAACTGGCTGACTGTAATTTATCGCGGGATTTATCGTTAAATTCTCTCTCTGTCTGTGTGTGCGTCTGTGTGTATATGCACGCGCTCGCAACACGACTAGCGAATAACTAAACGATGAAATTACTTGAAATTACGCGGAACGTAATGTTTATTTACGCTGATCGGCGACTCTTGTTCAGCGCGAAATATTATTTACATCGATGTATGTTTAATTACTTCATGCGAATTACCGTACGTTCACCGGAACAGAACATCCGATACGCGATTTATCGATCGACCATTGTAACGGTCAGCGATGGAATCGGATTCGATGTTCGGAAACACAAGGACTTTTCTATTGAATTGAATTTTCCATTAACTATATTAACAATGAATAGTAATAAAATAAAAACTCTGTTATTAATTCAACAACTTGACGTTCAGCGTCACATTTGTACAAAATCGAGATCCGCATGATCGTCGCCCACATCCCAAATTGATTAAAATCTGAAATCAAAATTCTATCTAATCTTGCAACATCGAACAACCGACTTGCATTTGCAACGAATTTGCAAAATATCCCTCTATACCTACCAGATGCGTGTTCGATTGTTTCCAGCAGATTATTATTCAAACAACCACGCGTTGACTTGGTCGAGATGTTGAAACGTGGTTTATCAATCGCGATAGTAAAAAGTTAACGTGGCATTGAGCGTCGACTGGGGAATTTTAATTGCATCGTTGGGAAATGCTGTTCTTTAAACGATTTCCAGCAGCGTGATTTTCAAAATTCCGATTGGTAAAAACAAGGATACGATCGATCCCGTTATTGGTCCGTAGTAGCGTTCGTCGCAAAAATAAAAGGCAATGGTCCACAATGCAGGAATGTATTTTTATTATTGGCTCAATGCGCATATCTCGAAACTGCTGCATAACGATACTTTGAAAATTCTATTTACTTTTGCTGCATTGCGTTCATTGAACTACCGTAGAATGCAAATTGACGATCAATTATTTAAATTTTCTCTCTTCTGTACTTGTAAATTTCCTGCCGAAGAATTGGAAGGTGTAAGGGAACTGGAAGAGGCGAGATATTCTACCCTAAAAAGATTCTATCTACACGATCCTTCGTCAAAAAAAAAAAAAAAGAATTCCAACATAGTTTTTCTCGTTCTATATTTTTTTTCTCTTCGTCTACTCTATTTCCTCTGCTCTCTTTCCCAAATATTGCCAGCATTTTTATCACAACGATAGGATCTCTGAAAGAAGTTCCGTTTTCCCAAGAGAAGTCAAAGAAAAAGAAGCGAACATCGAACCGCTAACGTAAAATTTTTCTAAAGAAAATAGTAAGTAACGAAAGAGTATCGCAGCGCTAAGGAAACTCATCGAAGAAACCGGAAGATTTATCTAAATTGAACTTCCTTCATAGAAAATCCGTGCCCTCAACATTGACCACGGAACTGTGTATCGAGAAAGAAGACAAGGAAGAAGGAAGGGGCAGCAACTTTTAACTAACACGATTTCCCTTGATTCGTTGACGCGGTTAAGCCGGACGGGAATTCTTACGAAACTTCCTAACGATCGGTGAAATTGAGTTGAGACGGGGCCGGCAGCCTGTCCTAAACTCGCCGTTTAACGCGTCGCGAAACTTATTTGCCAAGAAGTTGAGCGCGTGACATCGACAGTTTTCCCTGCTCTCCCATCGGCCGTCTAATTCTTACGAAAGTTCGTTCGAACTCGCGTAGACGGCTCCATAGACTATAAATAACGTGTCTTGTAAACCGGCGAATCTTGTAACAGTGGCACGAAGTAAATTGTTTTCGTTAAAATCGATGTCGTTGCGTGATGGAAGACTTTTTCATACCTCGACGAGATTTTATAGCAAAATGTGAGATGGATGTTTTTTTTATTTTTTTTTTTTTTTTAGGTGTTTTGGAGATTGACTTTTTATAGTGTGTCTCAGATGTAATACTTTTCTATAAGATATATCATAGGTTTCTATAAGAGCTTTGGCAACGGTTTTACGGGTAACGGTTCTCCGAGACGAGAATGTTGCGTAAAATTAAATAAATTGTTTATTAAGAGATTGTAACGAGAAATGCGAAGAAAATCACGACAAATATATTTTTAATATAGTAGAACAAGATTAAAAAGGAAGAAGAAAAAAAAAATTACTATTTTACCATAATCTTGTCTAGTCAGGATTATATATTTCACTTAATTGAAACGTCAAAAATCACTGTAATCTGTTTTAATGCTATCAAGCTTCGATATTTCGGAACGATGGTGTATAAAATTTCACAATTTGATCAAAGTACGTCACTTGAAAATTGATGTTTCTGAAAATTTTCAAACTTCAAAGGCCTGCGGTAATTCCAATGTTTTCCATACGCTATTCCGAATTTCTATCTACGCATGCAACTGCACGAAACATCTGCAAATTCTGTTTTGTTTTTCACGAATTCGTCCGTTTGAAAAGAAAAAATCAAAAAATGTGCATTCCTTTACTAGCAAAATAATCTTCCTCGTTTGAAAATCACACGTGAAAAACATGATAATTCTCGTCTTTTGTAGCGGAGCAATCTTAAAATTTAGTACGTTGCCGACCAATTCTGTATCAAAATTAGCTTTTCCTCATAGCCATTGTTTAATTGTAAGTCAAACACAAAAATAGATTTAATATATTTTTTCCACGCGGCTTTCGTTCCTTTTGTAATTTTTCCACGAAAACGAGGCAATTAACCAAATATAGCTACGATCCAATTCCACTGAAATTTACTAGAAAAAAGAGAAAACTTTTCATAGAGTGGAATTCGTAGCAATGCAATGCAATGCAATTTGTAAAAAGTTCGCAGGAAACTTGGTGGATTCGCTGTGGTTCGATATTGACTCGCGGGTCGATTTCATTTGCATCCACGTTTTGTTAACCGACTGTCAGCTGATTTCCCTTCCATCCAACCCTGTGTCGTTCATTAAAGCGCTGGTAATCATGGCATAGAAATTTTTTACTTTCACGTAATATATCCAGAACTTTTCAAGAGAAAATTGCACTGAGCAGTATTCTTTTCATTCTCTCTTTATATGAATTTTTACATTTTTTTAAATTCAGAGCTAACGTTCTTTCACGGTTAGCTTATATCTTTTCTAGAAAATTGTCTAATTTTGAAATTTTCATGCAAATATGAGCCGACTCTTATTTTCGATGCATATCGAAGTTGCCACGGATAGAACATTTTCGATATGTAATTTGCGTTATCTTATGCAAATTCGTATTTGTACGAATGCGACTAGAAAAAAAAGTGGAACTGAAATAGAGATTCGTATTGTCCACTGAATATTCTAGCGTGTATACTTAAGGTATTTTATATATTTTTGTATAGTATGTGGAGAATAGTATTCTGTGTATATTCGTATATTTGAATTTCCTAGAAATTTCCAGAAGAATATTAACGAAGTTGGCAATAGCATAAACAAAAAATTGCAACTTCTGCATATAATGTCTATAACAAGAGCCACAAATCAGTTAGCTTAAAGTTTTAAAAGATCCAGAATATTTAAGTAACCGCTGCTTACATAAAACGCTGTTCTACTCTCTTAAAATTAGCATATACCTAATTCCTTGAACCAGCAAAGTTTCCGGAAAAACGAAAATATTTAACCTAGAATTTGCTCTCTCTCTCTCTCTCTCTCTTCAAAATGGGAAAGGTAAAGAGAGAGGAAACAGAAAAGAATAACGTAAAATTATTATTACCGTAACTATTAACCGGTTTTCAGAGAAAGCAAATATTACATTATTTTTATTAATTTTTAATTCTCTGTCGTAAAAGCTTCTGGTTAAGAAATCCGATAAAAAATTTCAACGAGAACTTAATCGAATGTTTAAAAATGAAAGTAAATTAGATAAGATTAAAGTATGTATCTAGTCTGAAAAATGGGTTGGAAAATAAGATTGTCCAACTGCATAGATTCGACGAATTTATGGAGAAAATAAAGATCGTAAGCTCTGTACACAAACGGATAGTTTATTCGACAAATCTGAAAATGAAGCCAGTGACCCATTAATCGCGAGCAGGTCGCCGAGAGTCAAAGTTATACCGTGGTCGTCAATTTGCTTTTCATTGACAGTGTCTGGTTCGAATTTAGTGAGCTGGGCGGAGACAGGAAACGAATCGCGGTTGACAATGATTAATCGGTGGGAAATAGATCGGTATACCAGCAATTTCCATTTGCAATAACCGGATAAAATAATAAAACACGACTCCTTATATATATAAATCATCATCTCTTACACATCGTATTCGTATAATAATTTAAAAAAGTAAATTTTACTCCAAGTCGTTATTAGATAATCAACCTTTCGCGCTACTTAATTTTTGTCTGTGTAAAGAAATTAACAGTGCCGCGTTAACAACAAAATCGTTGAAACATTTTAAACGGATCTAAACTGACGATTGAAATTTAATTTTCTCGTGCTAATTCAAAACAAACATACGTTACAACTTCTATATTCGTTCTTATTTGTTTAATTAAAAAATCTGTCGCCTTTCTACCGAACACATATCTAATTTCTCTCGTATGCAATTATTTCTCGCGCATAATCAAGATGCGCACAGATACCCTATGATCAAATTGTCTGACCAATCTGCCACTATATTACAATTCAATTCTAATTTCTCCTACGAATTGTTTCTCTCCCGCCCAGACATATCTCGAAGAAACGAATTTTGACGATCTCGAAGTCCATCAACCACTAGATCGCGGTACAAACACCCTAATGTTCAACAACGTTCCCTGCGATTCGATTATAATTCCACCTATGAAATTCAATTTTTCCTCGCACACACTACACACACTCACTGGAGATGTGAATTTCGACAATCTTCAAGCTCATCGGTTTCTAACGACAAGTCACGGTACTAACGGTAACCAAACACTTCAACGATACACTTTACCCGGACAAATTTCCATCCTGCAAATACCAGCGCGCCGCATACCTCTATAAATTCATCAGGCATGGGACAAAACGACCATAACTCAACCACCGGTGTCCACACCGTACCACTGACAAACCTCCTACGACACCCAAACGGTCACGATTTCGACGACAATGTCGGCCATACGTTCGCGGTACAGAGAGTACATCAACGATAGCCAAGCATCGAAGATAGTTTGCCCTAAACCGAAGTGTACACGGGGTCGAGTTTCCGTTCACCGATCATCGAGACGATGCAATTTCGCGGTAGTTACCGTTCGCCTCCCCCCGGGGAGCCGGATAACTTCCGCCAGAGATACGGCGGAGCTTGGATTCTGGCCTCTCTCGGTTTAACCTGTCTTGCATCGTCGAGCCCCCGAATCCCTCGACAAATACGCCACCGTCTCGTAAACTTTCCCAACTTCCCGTTTAACTCTGTCGTCGATGGTCAACTTCGTCGTCCACCCTCTTGCAGCCTTTCGTGTACACGTGTCGAACCGGAAGCGGTCGGGGAATGGTAGAAGTGTAGCTAAAGAATCGAACCGGAAGACGTCGCTTTAGGAGTGCAAGAGATCGAGTACCATGGAACGAAGATGTTTGCGTTGGGATAGAGGGACTGACTTTACGGAGATTCCGGGCTGCTTTCGATAGCTTCCATGTGATTCCTGTGGATTTTGTCCGATGATTTTTGTCTATCTGCTTGCTGCCTCTTTTAACTCGTCGTTGGCTTTGTTTAGTTTCGGGGGAATTAGTAGGGCTATTCTTCTACTTCTCAATAGAAAAATAGCGAGTTCACAACGGGTTGGTTCAGGTTATCGTTTAGGATATTTGTAAATTGTAATTCATTCTCTCGAAATAAAATTCTAAATCTGTTTGAATTACTAATAAAGTGAAACGATCGACGATTTTATCAACGGGACTGTGCACGACAAATCCTTTCTGCAAATACAAAAGTTGCGTATAAAGAAATCGCCGGTAGTTGCGACGTTGGAAAAAATCAATATCCACAGTAGCTTAAGTCATTTTACAAAGTTCCCTTCTTGCAAGTAACGAGAAATCGTTTAGAAATCCTCTTATACTCTGCAATCTCTTCCGTTATTCCATCCTTTCGCGCTGTTCCCAATTAGGTTAAGTCGATCCTCGATAGTCGAGAAGGTTTCGCGGAATTTTCCAAGTCTTTAGAAAGCGCCGTCAGCAATTTGCAAAGCGTTTACAAGAAAGAAAAGAATATCGCGTGGAAGATGTTCGATCGTTCGATCTTTCCTCGTGTCTTGTTACTGTACGTAGCCAAGAGTTTCATGGCGAAAGTTCGACGATGGTATAGCCGGATAATTCGACTAACAGCTTCTATGAGGAAGTCGCGGGAACCGCGCCAAACCGGAAGCCGCGCGAAATCCACCGACCAGATTACGGCCAGATCCAATAACGTTCGAACGAAGCTCTTCCGCCACGTGCTTCTGCCCTTGGTCACGTGTTTCCTTCAAAATCCACTAATCCGTGTATAAATTATCACAAGGGCAATATAGGAAACAGTGAGAATTAATCTTTCACAATCTCTAGATTTAATGACTGGAGTCGTTTAGTCTTCCATTGATTGTTTATTTCCAGCTATTTACGAGATTCGTTAGAATATTCTAAACTGTTCTTTTTATAAAGCGAATATCTCTAGATTGAATTTTATTTGTTCTATTAATTCGTTAGTTATTCTATGAATGTTATTGCCTAATTTATTGTTATATGTATGACGAGATATGTGTTTAGGTAATCTAAAGGGGTAAGAGATCCGAGCAAGCAGTAACTGCCGGTGAAGAATAGAGAAAACGCAAACGTGATGACAGACACAGAGCCAAGTACTAACGTAGGAGCGGCTAGAATGAGAAAGAGAGTTACATGGCCAGTAATTGCTCGTCATTGTAGCGAAATTCGGCTTAATCCGTTAATCTGTCGAACGTGGCCGGACGGTTTACACGTTCGCGTTAATCCGCTAGGAAGTTTCTAGCAGCGGCCGTGTAAAAGCAGCTCGTAATTTGTAAGTGACACGAGGGCCCAGCCCCTCGAGAACGTAGCCGCGTGCGAATCCAGGAGCCGGATACGTGTCGGCAGGATTAAACGCGGCCCACTGCTATAAATTATCATGATCCTGTCGATTCGCGAAGGCCGATCGAACCAATCAATGGATCGACTGAATCTGGTCGATGCTCGATTATCGCGCGATACGCTCAACGAAACTCGAACAGCGTCTCTCCGTGACGATGTATCGATATTTCGTGAAACGAAACGATAAAAGTTCCGCTGGATTTTATTATGCAAAAGCTTCGTGACATTTCATCCCAGCTTTCCAGCGTATAGTGCACATATAGTATGCACTGTCAACTGAGGAGGTCCGTGGTCGAAAGTGATTTTTATAGCGAGCATCTGAATGAAAACGTCAAACAGCAGTATCAGATTTAAAGATTAGCTGTCTTTTTTTATCACAAAACACGATAAAAGTACACAATGCAAGGCTATTACGAAATGGAGTTGCAGCAATCTAGAAAATATCGCAAGAGTACCGTAGGAGGACTTTTGGCAATAGAAAAAAGAGAAAAATGTAAGAATTGTAATAAATGTAAGAACAATTGCGATATAATACGATGACAGAATGCAAATTGCAATTATATTTTTAAATAATAGCGTATGTCGTGGGAAGTATTGGAATAAGAAATAACGTGAACCTCGCACGACTTCCTCGTTTCAAATGTTTAATAACAAAGAAAAAACACGTTCCCTGAACGAAAATCCCTGTACTGTACAGTACTGTACTGAGATTTAGAACGTTTTAGAGCGACGAGCGAAAGAATATCGGGACGAAGAAACGTGCGAACCATTGGAAAATAACGATTCTGCGACTTTATTCGGAAAAAGATTGTTCTTTGATTAATACACGTTGTAATATCGGAGAATGGATAGTATACCCTGATACGAGACACGAAAAATAGAAGTAGCTATATCGCTTAAGCAGCCCTTACGCTGGAGTTTTACAGAGAAATTGACATTCATGACTCGATTGAATCGATTCAGGAGACTAGATATAAATTTCGCTTGACTGCTTTCGATCCTGCTTTATCGAGTACCTGTTTCAGCATTTTAAGGAAAAGACTTTCGTATCCTCCCTGTTTTCGATACAATTTCTGACAAGTCTTTTTCTGCACACATTAGTCCACGTAATAATCGATATTAAAATTAGGAAGCAAATTTCATATTCTACCGAAATAGGAGATTATTACGCGTCATGTTTCGACGAACAAAATTTCTTTTATCGTCGATAATCATATTTCTTTCTCTATTTTGTATTAATGAAAATAAAACTTTCACATTATCCACTTTAGCAAAAAAAAAAAAAAGAAAACACCAGTCGACGTAACATTGAAATAAAAAATTGAAATCAAGAAAAATAAGAAAATATATTGAGCTCTTTTTTATAATTTTCCGCGATTATAGTAAACTTTTAAAATAACGATTATATTAAATCTGATCTTTAACAGGCTGTGCATTAGACGGCTCTCGTATCGAGTATGTAGATCGAAGTGCGCGTAAGCTCATAGATCGACAGCAACTTTCAATCTGTCTTTGCGAAGTTTAAATGCCAACCAGCCCGGGATTCTAGTTTCCAAAGTTCCGGAAGTAAACAACGATTGTTTACACGGGAAGCTTGAAAGCGTTAGACAATGGATTCATCGAGATAGCGCGTACAGGACGGAGCGTTTTAAAAGTTAGGAAATACAGGATTCAAGCTGGAACAGACGCCTCTATCCAGGCTTCTCGTTTGGTCCCTCGCCAAAATTAAGACATTTTTTTTATTCGTTCAGAAACCTATAAATCGAAGATGTCTTGTTGTCATAAGATTTTTAATTACTCACTTTTTAAATAAAAAAATATTCAACAATATTGTATTTATTAAAATATTTACTGTCTTAATTTTTTCTGTTGCTTTTACCTTCTTTCTTTTTCTTTTTAAAGAAGAAAAATAATGATTCGTTCGCTATTATTAGAAACAGAAGAGATTTTTAAAAATATCGAATATTTATCATAATACGAAGACACGTGTTACACATCTTGCTCATTTTTTTCGGAAGAATTTTTCAGAATATTGGACAATATCGAATATCGATTACGACACAGAGAAATATAATTTCTTTACCAATTCTGAAGAAACGAGAATGTATAATAATGTTGTTAGATGGTCATTATGGCAACAGAGAAATATAATTCGACCTGGAGGTATTTTCTCGACTGTAGAAAATAAATTCATCGAATTGTAAAACATCGGAACAGCAACTACACAGGAACAAGGGGTTTTACTAAATAATTTTTCGTAACAATTATCAACGGTTGCAAACTACTTATCGAACGACAAGATCATGGATCACAAATCACAAAAGGATTTTGGTTTTGCCGATATCTTAGCGTGATAACGGATACGCAGCCATGCGTCAGGGGAATTGGGACTAGACTTAGATTACTGTAAATTATTCTGCCAATTCGATAAGAGTAATTAACAGCGATTACAAGGCATTAATCCTCTCTAAACCCGATTATACTTTAGATAATTCTTCCATTTTATTCGATACTATAACGTTCACAAAATTTCCAAAATCAAACGAATTTCGCAAGACATAATAGAGCGTTCAAAATGAAAAATTCGCACAATAACGATAATACGAAACATCGTGGATTTCATATTTTATCTTATCGTAACATAACACAGGCCTAGATAAATAAAGAGTTAATAAAAATGTTCAACAATTGCAATACATGTAATTCATACAAATAACGTGGAAGTTGTAAATTAAATGTCGCAACGTTGTGATATATATATAAAGAAAAAACGAAGACTTATTAAACATTTTCCACAGTAGAATTCACATATTAAAAAGCGTTAATAACATGAAAATTGTAAATTGTTAATTTTGCCATATTATAAAATACGTAAGTGATAAATAAAAAGTTACTAAAAGTTTTCGACGATGAGTATCAGATATTAAAAATACCGTGCAACTGGTGAATCTCAAATTTTGCGATATTACAAAGTGCAGTAGTAAGTTTTCATATATGAAGAGTTATGAAAAAGATTCCTCGAATACGAAGGGAACTCGGAATCTTTTAATCGACGATTTAAACGCAACTTCTACCGATCAATTCTGGCATAAACAATATATCCGATAATATCGAAAGTTTGTAGGTAACTCACGTGCACGAAAACAAATGGAACACGTCGCGTCGGTTTTGCCGCACAGAGGAATAACGATGCTCGAATGCCGCATGCCGTCTATATGTATTTATTCGTACGACAGTATTATACACGATGGACAACATTATTTTTTGCATCATTCAGACATACTACTGGCAAATCATCGAATTACACTATATGAATAGTATTTTTAGTAAGTAGGATATTTATGATTAAAATATTGTAACGTGTCAAATTTTATTCATTTCCTTTTTAATGCACCGTCTGCAACCTTATTTTTTCGCGACGTCGTCCGTACACTGAGTCGTTTAAATTCATGCAGTTCTGTTTTAGATATTTGCGTTTTAGAAAATTCCTCCAAAATTCTTAAATACTCTTTCGAGTTTCTAGAATATCATCCAATCGTTTTTCTATGCCTTACACGTTGCCTTAATTTTTTGAAGCAAAGCGACATTTAAAAAGAATATGGAAAAAATGAAAAATTACTTAAAGTTACCGATGAGAAACAACCCAATATGCGGATGGAGAGTTAAGTTCGAAAGATGGAGAATATCGAAGTACATTTTTAATTTTAATTATTTGTTCGATCTTTTATTCAATTTTGAAAATACAGAAAGAATGTTTCTCGTATTCGTTCGTCGATGACTAAATTACAGCGACTTGATAAATTTCACCTCAATTTCCATTTTATCTTTAAGAATACAGAATATTGCTAGATAAGACGTACCCACGTTTGATTTTAATGGATATTATATCTCTATTTAGAGAGATATTTTGCTACAATTTACCGAAATTGTGGTTCATGCGATTATACTCATAGCATATATCTAAAGCCTTCAATATTATGATCTAAACATGGTAGTACAAGGATTATGGACGTGGCCTTCTACATGGTATAACGCCACAATGGTACAATGCCATAACGCCATAATGCTACAATACTGTTACAATCTAATGGCACAATACTACAATGCTATAGTATCGCAACACTGTGATACCAGTATCCATCGTGGCAATATACCGAAACTATTACTCTGAGTTTCTTTGTCTTATGTTTATTACAAATCGTCGCTTCGAAATTACTTCCGCAATGGACACTTCGACAAATCGACGCTTCAGCTTTAGTAGATTCGACATCTTAACCGGAAAGTGGTAAATTTGTCTTATTTGTCGCGTTTATTCGTATATGTACAATGTATCTGTAAAAAAAATACGATAAAAGAAAAAGTTACCATTTTCCAACTTTGATAAATTCATGCCCAAGGAATTTATAAACATTAATAAATCATTGCATTAAATAATCCTTTGATCTTTTCATCAACTACAAAAATCTAGAGGATCGACTGCACAAAACGGCTCTAGACACGTGTTATACACGTGAGTACGGGTCCTTAACAAAGTCGATCGCGCGCTGTTTTCCCGGTGATTGCAGGATCGAAGAAATCGAGCCAAGGCCGGAAATACGGCGTTCGAGAAACCGTCGAATCTTCCGGCACCAACGACTCGAGTAATCCCCCGAACGAGATTCAGCAGGGGGAGAAGCTATTAGAAGAGCTCCAGGACCGATGACGAGACCGCTTGAAGCAATCTTCGTCGGGCATCGCGAGTATAATGGAGCGCGATGGTCGCTTAAGAACGATGCGGATGCGATTTGGATGTTGGATTCTGAGCCGCGCGACAAGTGTATGGGTAAAAAGCTATGGATTTCGGAATCCAGCTTGATTTCTATGTGAAAAGGTGGTGGGAGAGGGCGAAGAGAAATTTTCAGAAAAATCTGAGATTAAAAATTTGCGAAGCAGAGGTATGGACGAGCGTAGTTTTCTCTTTAACACAAGGAGAAAATTGGTAATCCAGAACTCGAGAATTTTTACCGATCTTTTCGATAAAGTCGCGTTTAAGTAAATTTGAGATCGGAAGGATTATGAAGTTAAAGAATTCGTTGAATATATAGGGTGAACCGAACAACTGGGCTCGGCTGTAGCTTCGATTTCGTTGAAGATAGAGAAAAATCGTGGAAAGAAAAATTGAATGGCGCGATAAAGTCTATGTTCGCAGGTACTCTTTTTTTTTTTTTAGTGCACATCGATGCATCGAAAAGATGTAATTCCACTCCTTTTTTAAGCGGAACTTTATCGTTTTTTATTAACCACGCACTAACGATGCATTTTTCTCTTTCTACAAAATTCTCTGCAAAAAGGTATTAAGGTACTTGGTCGAGAAATGCTTGGTTTGAAAGATATTTCAATTTTCTCTGATTTTTCTTTATCTTCGACGAAATCGGAACTACTAGCCCGGCTGGGTTGCGTGGTTCACCCTGTATTGTGGAGTAATTCGTGACGTAAAAGCGCGAGTATAAAATTATTTCCTTATCAGAATGAATTCCTGAATATTTGTCATTTCAAAGAGTGTTTGAAACTGTTGTTATTTCTATACTCAGAGGTAGGATCACAATAGTTATTATTTTATCGAATGGATAAGTCTATCACACCTTTCTGAGCCGAAAATACCTTTATCGCACGATCTTACAAAAAAAAAGGGATAAAAACAAAAAGGCATCTTAAGCCTATCGATTAAATCTATCGATTGTAACTAGGACTATCTTCTAGTTACTATTTCTTATAACTAACGCATTTGCATATGGATGACGAGCACGAACTCACGTTGTCATTTTCGACAGAAACAAAATTTATTGTAGTAAATTTAAACATTTCATAAATGAACATATTACAGGCTGATCATTGCCATGTTTCGATAGAATTACTTCATTGTCAGAGTTATATCCCAACTAGTTGTTATTTAGGAATACGTTGTTTCACGCTTCGAGGAATACGTCTTATAACGAACATTCTTCGAAGATGGAAATTCTTTTTACGATTGCAAGATAGTCATCGTTCTATCGAATAGACTATAGGAAAATTTACGTATATATAGTTCCATTAAACGATACAAAGGTTGCTTTAAAATGTTAAAGATATTGGCACTTTTAAAAGACACGAGTCCGTTATAAAATGTCTCTTTGAAAACATTTTATTTTTACTTCAAACGTATTTTGAATAACGAATAATTCGAATAGAAAGAATATAATGGATTACCGTCTGATATTAGACTTGCGTAAAACACTGAATTTCCACAAAGATTATACTAATTGTAAGATTCGATCTCTTAAGGAAATCTTAATTATAATCGCTTTAAATGTTTTAATAATTCACTCTTGACAGGGACGTCGTTACAAATTTTCAGAAAAGTTTAGACAAGCTGCAAGGCATAGGCAATTTCTCAATTTTTCTGCATATCCTATATGCAAGTCTTGTTGCTTTTAACTTGTTATCTGTGAACACGTTGCTCGTAGAACTCGTTGAACTTCTGAACTTTCAACGATCTACCCTCCGTAAGCCAGTTTCGTGTTTTCGTGATTTTGTATAATAAAGAATTTAATAATATATTTTTTGCGTTCACTTTATATTCGCTTTCGATTATTTATTTCGCACGATAATTGCTAAATAAGTTCAGTCGCCTTTTTCCTATTTATATGCTCACCATTTTATATTAATTCTATAATTACAGACAGACAATGATAAGGTTAAATTCTTTTTTCCTGACCTTGGAAATGAAATCAAGAATTTTTGTTAATATCGACGATAACGGTAGACTCGTATCAGGTTCAGCAGTTCTTTACCTTTCCATGGTAAGTACGTTCCGAGGAATATCGCTTTATTAAAATATTGGTTATTCTAGCTGCAGTGGACAAATATACCGAACGAAATATTGCTACAGTCTCAAAGGGATCGCGGAGAATTCAGGTTCCTTGGATTTAGGTAAATAGAATCGTAAATGTAAATAGTATATAATATCCAAGTTTCGTATAAATTGATCGAAGAGAATTTTCGCGTATATGTAGTTTCACAAAATCATTCGATTTCAACTACGGACGCATATATGCGTTCGGTACCAAAAATATTCAAATTTATTCAGCGTGCGCTTTCTCTTCAGCTAAAAAAAATCTGTAGTTCATAGCGTACGAGTACTCAACGTCGTACAAGCTACAGACAAAGTCTGACTAAAGAAAACCGAGTCAAGCTTGTCGTTAATGGCCTGGATGTAGGTAGGACGATACAACGGAATTGAATAAAAAGGAAGCGAAAAGTAAAGAAACTCGTTGGTTCGAAGAATAATAAAAGATAGAAACTGCGAGGAAATTGTTTTACAACGACGTAAAACAAGTGGACAGGCCAGGCCGCTTGGAGTGGGTCAGACTGGCCATGACGAAATGGTGACAAGCGACGTCGTTAATGGAATTCCGTAGTTTCACGTGGAACGGTCGCGATGAGTGAATCAAAGCGGCCACGGGGCTGCTCGTTGACATGACAATTGCGCCAATCATCAATGCATGAATCACGGACAATCCACTTTGCCGTCGTCGTCCCGTCGTCGTTGGTCGTCGTAGTCGTGTTACGTCGGGCCTCGTTACGCGTTGCCGTCACGTTGCGGAAAGTTCGATATCGATCCCGTTAACCCCACCCCCTCCCCTTTCGTGCGTGTGTCGGCCTTGCACGCGTGACTTTCGCTGGATACGGGCCAATAATGTGACATGACTTGTCGATCGATCAATTGCCGATTTCCTATCGGTTTGTCTTATTATCCGATTAATTTGGAACGATCGGAAGGTTGTTTTGAAGAAATTTGAAGGGACGATATTATTATTAGAACGTGATTATTATTAGAATGTTATATCGCGGATACATTTACGCATATTCGTGTTATTACGAAATAGAATGAAAATTGAAAAATGAATAGATAGAGAGAAATCTGTTTTACTTGCTATGTAAATATCGTAACAAATATGAAAGCATCCCTTTCATCCGAGTTATCCGCTGCACCACGAAGCTTACCAAAATTATTATACATTGTCGTGACTTGGTGCTACGGAATATTCATCTTGCTGCCCTCAGAATGTTTTCGTGGGTCCGATGAAACATTTTGAACCACACAATTTGCCGATTGTTTCCTGCATGGCGGCACTGTCACTTCGTTATGACGCGGCCTTTGTTAATTTAACACGCGTCCGCGGCCTCTGTAATTCCCTGACCGCGCTAAAATTGTAGACAGAGCCAGGAAATTCGACGGTTATGTCGCATTGAATGGCGTCTCTCTAATCAAAAGGATCGCCCTGGCGATTTTATCGAAATGCCCGTTAAAACGATCATTCGACGCGAATGCGAATAACAGGGACTAATTGTCGAACTCCACATCTGTGATAGGCCAAAACTGACTACGCAATCAAGCCTGTGCCTTTCTTTGGTTTCGGGTGTTGTTTCATCGTATATCGCGTAGATTTGTCCCAAAAATTGTAACAATTTCTCCTAACTGAATATTTCCAGTATTTTCGTAACTTAGTTATCAATTTATAAAAAGAAAAAAGCAAATGTAATACTCAGTTGTATGTCATATGTAAATGTGAAATATTGAACTTAATATGCTTTTGGATCGTCTGTAACAATTTCAAACGATCTACCGTTTCTTATTAAATATATAAAAGGAAATTCAAGTTTTATAGATGACGGAATATTAAGTGAAAAATAGAAATAACAACTAAAAGTTAATAATATCGATCATTTCTATTACTGTAAGCCGAATTATGGCAAAACTGTCACAGGACGAGGAAATGTTTAAATTAAAAGCAACCACTGACTTATGTGAAAAATTGTGTAAAATTAGTCTGGAAACACCAAATTAATTTACATATCTAACATATAACAAATAGAACGTTCTCCTGTTCACGATTGAATCGCAAATAGTTGAAAAGCTACTAAAAATTAATTAAAAACGGCGCAGGTACTATTCGCATCGAAAAATACTATGTTCGAAGGATACAGAGGAAGACTAAAGAGAGAATCAAAATAATTTGATTTCTGCGAAATTTTCATCAATTTCTCTACTACTTTTCAGGATATTCCTGAATCGATAGTTACGGAACACCCGTTACGCGGTTAATGGTGGACGCGTGTTATCGCGTTGGAGATGAACGACAAAACTGATTCCGCGAGATGCATATGCTTAACATCGTCCGAAATATGCGATATCATTCGTGCATACAGCATCTAAGTGGAATATGCAAAACGCAAATTATGCAAAATATGCAACCTACGAAATACGTTATGCAATATATTTCGCAGAGACAAGGTTCCAGGGCTACTTTGCTACACCGATTAAACGTCACAGACTAGAAACGCCACTTTTTAATAATCATCCAGCTTGTACACCACGAGTAATTTGAAAATAATTATGTTTTTATAACGTATACATTAATATTACAGCGTACAGCAGAAATAGGACAAAAACAAAAAGAGTAATTTCTTATATAAAACTTTATGACGCGAGAGAGATCATTCGAAAAGCTGTTTAATAGTAAAAATTACATCTTATATATAACGACAGATTTCGTGCAAAATCACAGATGGAAATAAAAGAGAAAATTCACGCGATAGAATAAAATACAGATAAAATCGTGAGAGTACAAACTTTGAAAAAAAAATCTCGTTTCCTAATCAAACAACTGTGTGCACAAACGTATCCTTTTGCATCAATGTCCGTCATTTACCGAAACGGCATTAAACGATTTGATAGCGGATAAGCGATAAGTTGGCAAACAGGTTTTCAAATCTACTGGTACGTTCAACAAGGTTATAATATTCACTGGCGATTAATTTAATTTAATTACACAGCCGCGTAACCTTGGTAATTCTGCTAATTAGTCCGAGTGAAGACGAGTTCCGGATAAATTATAGGCATTTCCAAAAATCGAAATTCTGTACAGCGTAAAATAAAGTAAAATTTTAGCAAATAAAATTTGTCTCGTCGAGAAATTTTCGACGACTCGAACGATCTATTTCAACAAAATTTATAACGTGTAATAATATTAAAATATTGACGTCATGAAAATTACTGATCGATATGCTAACGTGGATTAATTTCGTGTTAAAAGATCCAGGCTTGTTGCGGCAAGGCCAAGATGAAAGGCAAACATTTCACGGATGAGTCGTATATTGAAAGCACTCGCGACGATGTCATGAGAAAATGTTGTTATACCGGATAAAGACATTAAATAATATGGAAACAACAAATTCATGTTCATATTTACTCACTGAAACAGACTCTTCAAATTACAGTAAATCTACCTAATTGCCAAATAATTCTTTTATATCGCGCGAAATATATTTATTAATTGATAGTCTTGTTTGAAATGTTTAATTTTAAAGGATATTTCAATGAAAATATCAGCGATCATAAACTAATATTAATAACAATATTATTATTATTATTATTATTAATTAACCATACTTATGGAAACAGAAGATCTACCGATACGTCATATTATGGAGTTAACTCCGTGTTTAATGAATTTAAAGCAGATTCGAATTAGTGAAACGTGAAAATTGGATTAAATTCCCAGGCACGCTCAGACTTGGTCTAAACTCAACTTCGCGAAGTTACGATCAAGATTTCGATCGAAGTATTAAACACGAATTAGACCTGGGTTGGATCTCTGTTTAGATTAGAATTTCGTTACGTTTGAGTTGGATCGTAATTATGTTGATTCAGGAGTCGCAGAATTTCGATTATGACGATTCGGCTATTCTACTATCATCGGAATTGGACATTGCTTAAATCTACACAAGAATCGAGTTAATTCCAAATTAGATCCTAGCTGAATCTTGATCGGTGGTAAATTGAACCTCGTTGCTTCTTCGTCCTATCTCAAGATCAATCTACGTCACAATCAGATTAACTAGAATTCTAAAAATGGTATTTTCTTAAACTTACGAAATAACTCTATATCCTAATTTCATATTTGTTATAAACTCTCAAAATATTTATTAGATCAGATCAATATTGATTTTAAATAAAATTGTACTGCATCAGAGTACAAGATCTTATTTACAAAACAAAAGGTAGATTTAGTTTTGTGTTTAAGAGTATCGAATATCTTTTTATACATAATTTAAAATATAATACGTACGTTAACTTCGATAAAAAGTCAGTCTACGCCGTAGTTGGTGTCAAAAATACTTTAATTGCTTATTTATTTACTTATATGCACATACCTGTCATCAATGACAGTCTATCCGAAAGAACTATTTCCAAATGTATCTTGTTACTAAATAAATGGAAGCTTTTAACCAATGATACTTTACATATTTCTATTATCATAAATTACCAAAATTTTTCATTACATCTACGTCCTTCCTAACGTAATATCGTCACAAAGACGTATATGCACCCGTAAGAAAAGTACCTGAAGAACGACACACGAAACAAGCGCTATGTTTCCTTCGTGTTCCACGTCGTACGATTATCATACAGGCGAAACCAGCCTGGACACGAGAACACTCGACTCGCGTGCTGGCAAAGGCGGCCTGTTATTGAGAAATGTTTCGCATAGTTTGAAATATTTTCATGCCGGTGTGCCACTCCGCGTTCCGTTGTGAATTTCATGACGTGCATCGAACTAAGAACCACGGTCTTCCGTTTCCGGGACGAAACGAAAGGATACAGTTAAATGAAATTTTGATCGATGAGATGTTGGTACGAAGAGTTATGAAAATTGAAACATTATTTAACAAAATGCTAGTCAAAGTCGCGATCGTTTACGATTATTTATAAAATATATTTATTTATTCGTAAAAAAAATTATTAATTAATATAATTGCGAATATTTACAGTTTGTAAAATTATTGGAAGAAACTAATCGTGATAAGTAACAATTAAAGGTAAGATCCTCGAGTCTTTCGTTTTACGTTCGATAATAATTCGAACGATTTATTGGCTGAGTAATATATTTATTAATATATTACTGAGTAATATATTTATATATATTGAAGTATATTTACAGTTTAGAATATATTCAAGTATACGTTTCTCCTCTGTAAGATATCGAAGAAAAATCGCGAAATAAACTTTAATGCAATTACTTCTAGAGCAGAAATACTTCATACTTAAGAACTCGTGGATCTGTTCGTGGATCTGCACATTTAATAACTGCAAATCTTCTAATTAATCAAGAAAAGCTGCGTTTTATCACCTCGCATCGTAATAAGCCTGAGAAGTAGATGACAAAGTGCAAATTTAACTCACTATATTATTCAGTCTTAAAGACTACATACATTTAAGACTCTTAGCTCGGCTCTTTTAAGACGGTGCGCGATAAAAATTTCTATCAACTTCCCCGCAAGAAAATCATCGTTACTTATACGCTATTTAACCGCGCAGAAACCGTGCGTGCACTGTGTATTTGTGAAAAATTAGAAAAAGGAGAGAACGATAAAAAAAAACTCATTTGCTGAGTTTACACGATACAACGTTCGTTAATACTTAATGCAATAACTAAACGAAGAAAGACGATATACGAATAAAAAAGCTGATAAAAATCTAAAAAGATAAAGTAGCCTATTCCAACTATCGTTTATCCTAATTTCTTAAACGTCTTTTCTATCATCGGCTGGTATTTTTTAATCGTCGATAAGCTACGTCACTTTCGGTTAAGCTACACTTTTTGAAAATTTCCGCGCCACCAAATCTCCTTACCTTTTAGTAAAACTGATAATAAAACTCTATTTCTTATACAGTTCGATCGAGCCCCGTTGGCCCGCTCCAATTCTAATCTCCTTCTTTCCGTCAACTTTCGCCCCTCTAACCACCCCCTCTGTGCGTCGATCCGCGGAAAAGAGCTCGTCGTATTCCCCCGGCCGATTCTCAGATCCGACCGCGTCGCTGGAACGAGATGCAAATTCGAGATTGCGGAGCGCCGACCGAATTTCGAACGGAAAAACCGTTCGCCTACGTACTCCGAAGAACGAGAATTCGAACGAAAGGGTGGCTACGGAATGGATAAGGGCGGCGAGGCGATGGAATTCCAAGCGAAGATAAAACCTGACCTTCCTGTTTCCCCGCCTAGGAAAGCCACTTCACCGCGTCAACTCGACGACCTTCTCCAGGACGTTGCATCGGAAGAGTGCAATTCCGTTCCGATCTTCTTAATCGAGCTTGGTTTATTCCTCGTGAACGAGGCAACGCTCCGTCTCCTCTCTTTCTCTCTCGTATCGAGGGAATAATCTCGACCAGACAGCCGCGTAATCTGACCTGACAAAGCGAGCCAACCCCGCGGCTGTGATTTTTCAATTTAATTCCTTCCGCCCGACGGCGCCTAGAGATAGTCACAGAGAGTGTCACGGACTCTTTTGGTTTTCCTGTTACTTCTATTTTTCTTCTTACCGTTGCTGATAAAACCATCTTCTTTATCGAAATCTTAATGAGAATGACGCAACCAATGAATCGTTACACGTTACGAGAGTACCGACAGAAGAAGTAGTTATCAAACCTTCGATAACACTAATTGCTTCCCCGTTTAAAACTGACGAACTTTTGCCCGACGCATGTTTTTCGTACGTTTTTCTGTTTTTTTTTTCTTTTGCTAACCGATACCTATCAATCACCCAGTATACCCATAAAATTCCAACTTCCATCGATCAGCTACTTGAACATGGTGCGCGCCAGCCCACAACCCCTCAAAAGATATTCCATTCGAAGGGCAGAACAGCGAAGTTTCCGCTCCGCGCGATCCACCTTTGCCTCTTCGCCATCTCCATGCAAACTTCTCTCTTTCAGCTGCGAAACAGGTATACGTCGACTGGGAGAGAAGAGCGGAATCGATATAGAAATCGTTGGCAGGCTGAACCGCGACTCCTCATATCCTGTATTCCCGGGGGACACGATCTCGAGTAAACACAGCGTAACCATCCGTAAGCGTATGCAGACGCTGGCGAGACGAGCTTCTTTCCTCGAGGACGTCGCGTCGTTCTCAATTTTCTTACCTCCGGATCCCGGCCGTGTGTTTGTCTTACGCCACCCCGTATCAACGCATAGAAAGCGCAGCGATTGCATTCGTTACAGGTGCAAAAGATGTTGGAAAAGATTGATGCAGCATCTCCATGACTGTGATAACAGTTTCTCTTTACGAGGTCACTTTCTCCTTTTAACTCGCAGTTTCTTTCTCCCTTCGAACGTTAGTTCGCTCGAAATCAGAAGCTCGCGGACGTCCTCTGTGATTATACGGTGCAACGTTTCGCGACCGTAAACGAGGCGTAGAAAGGAATTTTTGCTTTGGACTTTATTGTTTCGTTGTTATTTTCTGGATTAAACGAGTGGTTGAATCTTCGCGGGTCGTCTCTTAACCAGAAATTAAAAATTAGCAAACGTGTGATAAAAATACACGTCGATTAGGCGGAAACTCTGGATTAGAATCGCTAGATTAGATCGTAAAAATGGAGGTTCGATGTAACCGCAACCAATCTCGATTGTAACTATAGCCGACATCGAGCTATAATTCTTTAGGTGAAAGGTCAATTATGTGTCAGGATGATGAACGACTTCTTACACAACGTCGAGAAGTTTCCACTCGAACAAGGCAACGTTATGGGCGAAACTAGAATCTTTAGAATGGATGGATGCGGTACGGAATTAATCAATTAAGTCGGTCGCTCTTCTGGCTGAATCTAATCCTTGTTCGTCTGATTGTTATTTAATTGTAATTTTGGTACAGCGTTTCAGGATAAAGAAATATAGGATATTTTCAGGTCAATTTCGGTGAATCGAGATAATTTCGTTTTCGATTTACAGGTGGGTGTAGTAGACTTTTTTTAAATTAACAATTTCTCATTATACTTAAATGATATTTAATAATATTAAAAGGAAGCAAGAACAATTTTCAGGATAACAGAGCGAGTAAACTATGGTAAAGATCGTTCAATTTCTTTCTCTTTTGTTACAGTACAGTCACGTTGTTATTCGATGACGTAGAAAAGATTTTTTATTAAGATTTCGTTTTATTCGCGATATTTCTTGGCAACGGTGCTTCAAAGTTCGCATTGTAAATTTCATTGAATTTTTCTGAAATACTTTGTCGTCGCAGGAGCTACCTTTTCACTTTGAAGCCAAACCAATGAATGAGCGAGAAAAACAGGAAACGTGCCCTTTGAATTGCCAACGAATTGTGTAACCGTTTCGTTCAAATAAAACTCTGTTCGCTTCTGATTGTTTATTTCTATCAAATTTAATTGTAAATCACACGACTAACAGTGTCTCGCCGAAACAAGCTTGAATTTATCCAACATTAAAAAAAATATTACAATCGTTCTCATAAGTCTGAAATAGTTTCGTACAGCAGCGGATTAAATTCTTGATTCTCCCTTTACAAAATTCTGTTTAGCAAAGTTTTGTTATACGAAGCTTCACTGACGCGTATCGCTAATCGTTTGCAACTACGCAAACCAGCCACGTAATTGAAAATTCGATGACTCTACTTGGCTGGGGCGAGGCAACTGCTTCGTTTTCCTCGAGGATTTCTCAAAACAAGTCGCTTGACCAACTCGAATTTCACCCGTAACGAGACGAAACTGATGGTCAAAGGACGAACTTCGTAGTTACTGCCTATTGATACGGTGAAATCACGGCAAAGAGAGGCTTCCGTTCGCCCTCAAAAGGGAGAGACGATCGTCTCGAGTCTCGCCAGACGAACGGAGCCATTCGATCGTGCACTTAGCGGAGATTTACAAATTAACTGTTCGTCTCCCGGGAGGAACAGCTTGAATCGAGGAAAGGAATGGAATAAGGGTAGCTTTCGTGAACTGGTTTCACCGGGAGAAGAGAGCTTTTAAATAAGGCAAGTGGCACGAAGCAACGCCACAGGGATTAGGATGGCGATGGTTGTAACGATTCTTTGACGTTTTCCCGATCTTATTTAGATATTCAGAATTTGAAAGTTGTTCTCGCGTTAAAAGCGCAAACGTGACTTTTCCGTTGTGGTCTTCCTTTAAGATCTTTCTTCTTTCGATTTCAATTTTCGATGTAACTTGAGCCTTCCATTCAAACTCCATTGTGAGAAAAACGATAATTACGTTAATATTAAATCCAAACTGGATTTATTTATCGGCAAATCAAACTGATAAAAGAAACAAGATAAAAGAAAAGATTGAAAGGAGAGGAAAATTGGAAAATCTTTCAGTCGCGCGTCCCACCGAATCGTTTTATCGATTGTAAAATCGCAACTTAATTTTCCATCCACGTTCCGTGCCTTTTGGAGAGCACTCGATAAAAAACAAGGGGAAAATTGAAGAATCGTGAGGAAACATCGCTTAACGTGCTTCACTTCCGGCGGCTTGAGTGGCTTTTACAGAAATTTCTGCCGAACCCTGGCTTCTTTCCTCGTCCTCGCGAGATTCTAAGGAACGCGCTTAAAACCAACGCTATTGTTATCTCGCTCATGCTACCCATGGACCACGTCTCTAAGCAATATCCGATAAAACTACCGCCTATCTGCTTCTGAGAATCTAAAACCTAGCATTTTTCTACAAATTTAACGCCGCGTTACGAAAATTCAACGTATACGATCAAATTTTAATTCCATTTAAATTCACATTCGTAACACATTTCAACTGTACCAACGGCTATTCAAATTATCCGAGATATCGAGGTATTTCTTCATAAAAAAAAAAAAGTTTTAAGATACGAGCTTCAAAATATTCTATGTGTTGCGAATTCTCGACTACAGAGCAACCGGTCAGGTCAAACCGATCGGTCGATATCGCGTACCTCGAACGCTCAAGCTGGAGGAGGTTTAATAGATCGAATGTTAGAATAATCTAGCACTGTATTTGCACTTGTTGTATAAAAGTAAAGTGTGATGTTATGAACACGGCGGTGGTAAGATCTTGTTCAGAGTGAAATATTTCACCCGCACGGTGCGATGTCCGTTGATGAACTGTCCTCCTGCGTTGCTGATTCTCCCTACCAGCCGTTGGGTTTCGTCTGTCCATCGTGTCTTTCCGGCTGGGCTGTTCCCGGGGTTTTTTATCTGACCTCGGAGTCATTAGATTTACAACTCGAGGAGGACGTGTAATTCGGAATTTCCTAAAGAAGGGATAGGGCCCGTCCGAGCCATAAACGAACGCCCACTCAAAATTCCGAACGCTATGAAGGGCACAAAAACACCTAAAGACCATAGAGTCGACGATATTAACACGTTGACCGCCACGACACCCGTATTCGGGTGCCAGCAAAGTTTCTGGTCAGGCCACGTAACCCATATTCGGGTGTCGCTTATTGGACTACTTGCGAAGGATCGTCGTAGGTATTTGAAGATATTCCATAATAATAAATTGTTAATTAATAATTAGTTGTAATAACAGTTGGATCGTTATAAAATAAAAATACGAAAATGGTTTATTAAAAAAATTATTTAGAATGTAAAACTTTAAAGCATTCTATACATAGCTGAGGTTGGTCGGGACAATTTGGACAATAAGTTGTTGTTTTCTTCAAATTCTTTTGTGCCTTTGTTCGGTCCATTCGACGTCTTTTATTTGCACAACATAGTTTGTACGCGCGTCTAATGCTTCTTCCGGAATCGTTTTTCCGAACGGCGATATTATGCTGACTCCGTCGGAGACAAGGATTTTTTTGTATTTTTAGACAACCCTAATAATTTTGCAACTAATAATTGTCTAAATATTCTAATATTTAATTTTTTCTTGTTGCAATTTCGTAAACCGTCAAAGCGTTTACAACGGAAATTCCCAGAAAGAATCGAATGCCAAGTTTTCTGTACCATTTGATTCCTTTTCTAATTGTGGTGGCATAAGAAACCATTTGGTCGGAATAATCTACACCACGCTTTCCTTCGTTATATTCGACAACAACTAGTGGTTTAACGTTGCGAACAAACGAAACGAAAGATCGTTCTTGAGACCACCGCTTGAGCGATTCGCGTTACTAAAATATCGATGGGAGCACCTAGCAGAGAACGCTTGGTACTGGTGTACGCGTGGCCTGACGGAGATTTCTTTGAAAACACGCGTGGCAGTCAACGTGTTCAAGAAATCAATCACTCATATACCGAAATAAGAAGAAAAAAGATATCCAACTGTCTAAACAACTTTATCAACCGATCTAAAAATGGAGTCGTCGAACAAACGACGGACAAACCTTCGAATCTTGGTTCAATAAACCTCACGATCTATTCTTCTCTCGGCCTAGTCGTCAGAAATGGGATTCGCTTCGTTTATGGTCTCTCCACCTCGTGTTTTGTGATATAGACGAGCGCTTGGATATCAGGCCGAACGAAAAAGGTCGAATCAAACTCCGATAAACCTTATTGGCGATCCCTTCCTATCCGTTGTAACATCTAACACGCGATAGAAGCGACAAAATGGATAGAAGACACCTTGTATCGTCGACGTAATCTTGCACGAACGCTTCAACATAGTTAGTCGAACACAAATTGCATAATTCGAGCTGTTAAAACAGAATTAGATTCTTATTGTCGTAGATCTTTATTGTTCCTATCTTCGGGCGTAATTTAGCAATTTAAGTAATTCGAGCTACTATTCGCGTCGACACCTGAACGACGTTAAATTTTATTGCCTGGCGTCATCAAGCATGTTTTGCTTGTTAGTAGAAGCTCTCCGTGAATTAAAGCTTCAACCGCGTTAGAGAAGATTCAACGAAACACTACGACCTGGAAGGTCGTGAAAATTTAATAAAAAATAGTTTCTTTTATCCCATTAAAAAACAACGTTGCGTTAAGACTGCATCTTATTTGAGATCTTCGCTCAGTCGGTTAACACAGTTGAGATTTCTTAAATCTACAAATTTTCCAAAAATAAATCGAGATCTAATTTTTGCTGATAATCACACTGCCGATATTTATGCATTTATGGCGAAGATAGAAAAATTCGTAGGACACGCGCAATATTCATCGAAAGATATACGAAATATCTATCGTAAATCACGTGTTACGATATTTAGTAGATGAAACGAACAAATCTCTATTTCAGTTTATTTCTTTCAATTACGTTTATAGAAATAGGAATTTGCATAAGTATCCGCAGTATCCTAACAACCACTCTGCCATTCGCCACAGAAACAATGCTGAATACTATCTGTCGTATTTACGAAAAGTATCCCATACTGCTCGTCCGGGGATCTTCGAAACACGTCGTAATCACGGGCTATGTTCGACGAAATAGTTCGAACGAAGTATCTCGCAAACGTGTCAGCAGGCGCCAGTGAACCGGTCGGAGTATTTAGTTTGCCAACTCGGTCGAACGGTGCGCAAGAAAACGAAAAACCGAAGAGAAATCCTGGAGGAGGCAAGGTGGTGGTACAGGCGTAATAAGATAGCCGAGGAGATGAAGTGTGAACGCACACGAACGAAAGAAAGGTGAACGTGGGCCGAAGTAGGCGAAAGAAAGAAAGAACGAACGAACGAACAAACGCGAGAGAGAAAGGGAAACTCGAGGAGAATCCAGAGTGAAGAGTGAAACAGAGAACGAGCCACGGGGAGATGGAGAGCTCTCAGCAAATTGGAGAGACCCGGCCTTTTCTATCGCGTGCCCGTTTCCATTCGTACGGAAACATCGGCGCGCCTCTTTTTCCCTTCCTCTTTTCAACTTCCCCTTTTTCTTCCCACGCTTTTTCCACCGACACCCTCTCTCTCTCTCTCTCTCTGTTTCTCGCCAGGTTGCAAGCCCCTCTGGCCGCGGCCTCGTTCGTTTCGTCGTAGCCGTAGTCGTTGTAATGTCATCCCCTCCGGGGAAAATAAGTAGCCCAGGTCCCGCGACACTAGGGTCACTTATCATGCCGGGCCATCTGCAGGCATCGCGACCACTCCGAGCTTGCTCAGGGATGATACACGTGTCCCGCTGCACCGATAAGACGACGATATTCATCTCTGTCGCGGCTGCAAACGCGACTACGTCGAAGCTGCGCCATCGTGTTTTACGCTTCAAGAAGAAAGTTCGGATTCCATGTTTAAGGTAAAGGGTTAGGTTCTTGTTGCTCTTGCCACTGTACAGTTTTGGTTCGCATTCCGAATTAATTGTTTTGGGGTATCGTTATACGTAGAGATATCCGTGCTTTGATAAATTTTGCCGCGGTAAAATTGTTTCTTCGTTGGTTGATTAGATTTACGAGACAGTGGCGATTAATGGAATCAAGGTACGTGAGATGAATAAAAGAAAATAGCTCGATCGAGATGTCTATCTTCGCGTTAGAAATATTTTCTCGGTTATTCGCCGCTATCTGTCCCGAATTTTTAACAACGAACGAGTCGATGTATACCATGGGAAAAAAGTGTTCGCAACGCTTCTGCGAAAAGTCCTACTATCGAGGAACAAAGCGTCTGAAGATCTTCTATCCTGGAAAAACGCTTCATTTTTGTTTCGACCTACCTCTCGTCAAACGAGTTTCCAACGAGCGTAACGTCGAAGATACGACGACGATGGCTTTTCGAGCTGTCCAGGGTGCACGTTCCGCGTGAGAAAGGTCGAAAAGGGAAACAGAATAAGCACGCGCGTTGCAAGACAGGTCAACAATTTTCAATTTCAAGCACACTTTCACCTCGCGGTTAAAATTTCAACTACGTTTCGTCAATTTATTTTTCTTCTTTACCTCCTGGACTATCCTTTCCTGTAGCTGTAGATCTTTGTCACATTTGATAGATTATATTAGCCATTTTCAAGCTGCCATATCGAGCTACGAAAGTTTACCTTAACAGCTTATTTTATCCTGTCGTCTTTATGGATCCAAGATCGCGGATAAAAAGCTTATAGGTAAAATGTACATCTTGCGAAAGACATGTCGCAGATATTTCCACTGCTAGTCCTTCTTTATCGCAACTTTTCGTAGGCAAACTGAATCACCCGTTCCAAGGGCGAATTTCTTATCGTCTCGAGCTTTCGAAAAATTCTTTCTTTTTATTTCCGGTGTATCAAAGTTGTTTCGATAAAAATTAAATACTCCGTTCGAAGATACTCGGAAATTTTTCTCTCGAAGGAATAAACAATCTCGATTATTTCCGCTGAGAGACCGAAGAAATATTTACAAGTTAACGTTTTTTACAATTTACAAGTCTTTATTTAAATCGTTTAAGGAACTCGTGCCACTTTTCGCTCTTGACCGAATGCTACGAATGACGAGGGTGTTCGAAGTTTGTTGCGCCGAAAATACAATAGTCGATTTACAAAACGAAATAAAATTTTTCAATTAATAACTATGTTTGCCTTGTTGTATGTTTGTTGCATACGATATTAAATTTCGCCTTTATTACCAAGAGAGACAACGAATAATTCTTTCTCGATTTGCTCTTCCTGCCATTTTTTATTAAACCAATTTTTTTTATTGTACTGGTTATTCGGTTCAGGAAATATTGCTCACTACCAGAGAACAAGGGAAAAATGCTGTTCAATTAATAACCTACGTCGCTTCTTCGTTAAATTTTATTTTTATTCCGTTCAGGACTCGTAAAAACTGTGTATCGCGCCAGAGGACGGTTCCTCTATTCAAGAAGATACAGATTTTTTTTCTTCGCGTGTACAATAAAACGGAGACGTCGAGATGCGCAGATGAAAAATACGAAACTGCAACAATTTACCAAATAAATGCAACAGGATGTTCCATTATTTCAAATAACAAAGACTACCGGAATTTCTTATTCCTTTGTTTTCTACAATGTACTTCAAACATGTTATCTTGTTGGTATATTTAATTTTCTCTATTAGCTGTACTTTACTACGCTATAATTTAACAACAAAATAACAGTAGCAAAGCGATCAGTTGCAAGTTGTAAATTGCAAAATTTTAGTTGCATTAACAGTCTATAGAATTTCACGAGTTACAAATTCAATCATTAATATTATTAGTGTATTTTATGCTGATTATTTACATCGGGTTACACCTCGCCCATTTTCACGACCTTCAAATATATTAGGTTGTCCGAAAAGTTTCTTTCCTTTTATAAGGAAATAGTAGACGTACAATGTTTTTTGTTTCACATTACTTTATTGAATTATGCACGAACGTAATAATAGAAATATAACGAAATGGATCATACCTAATTCAATAAAATAGTATAAAACAGAAATTGTTGTTTATCTACTATCACCTTATGAAACGAAAGAAACTTTTCGGACAACCTAACATTATCAAATATATTATCATTTCGCGCAATTTTTCTCTATACACGTTACCGCCGTCCAGCCTTGGTGTCCGAAATATACACAAAAACAGAAATTAGTATTTACACGTTGCACGATATCCCGTTAATCGCAATTTCGCACTCGAGCGATCTGTGAGACGTAATTTCAAGAAACTTGTAAATCAGTAGGGACATTATAGCCGTTGTCCCCGAACCATTTCCACCATCGATTGGTGACAAAGAAAGAGTACTAAAAAACCAGAATGAGGAAGAAGACGAGAAACAAACGCAACCGACAGGAAGCTGCAATAAATCTAGTTTCGTGGTGACGATGTCTGTGCCGGTCGACAAATCGATTCGCAGGCGGCAAAGGGGGAAAAAAAGTTTCGCTGCCCGTAACGAATAAAGCTCTCCATTCATCACGTTCGTCTTGTTAATCCACATCGTGATCGGTTAGGAATGAGCGACCGCTCTCGAGAAAGTCGATAGCCGATGGAAAACGCGAAAAATCAAGGACGAAACTGAAGCTGGACAATTAGTTTCATTGAATCCTAATCGATGCCCCTTCGTTCCTGGCGATTTCGTACAATTTTGCGACTGTGTGCGTTTATTTATTAATGCTGCAGATTCTTCGTTACGTCGATAACGAGCTATCGAATTATTTCGTAACCAGAGAATTTTAAATAATCGACAGCAGAATAGCGAGACACACTAATATTTTAACGATGCAGCATTTTTCATCAACGGTAGAACAATCGGTTTTCAATGCATATTTTTTATATATATATAAATAATTGCGGTTAAAAAACTTTTAGATCTGTCAAGGTTGACTGATAGAGGAACGAGTAAGAGAAAAATATATTGAAATAAGTGTAGGATAAGTATAAGTACAGGTATAGTATACGCTGATCCACTCTTTCAGTGTTACAATACAATAGGAAGGATGATAGGAAGCACGTTCACATATTTACAGCAAAGGACAATACCAAAAAGTTAACCTTGGTATGCAGCTCTAGCTAAAGGTTACAAGAGACAGCAATAGAAATCTACTTATAGCTCTTTTGTTTCTAGACCTTGTAACCCAAAACAAAATTTACATTCAAGGGCAACCATAATATGCACCTCTGCATATTTTGAAATATTTCACTAAATCCTATTCTCTTCGTAACATCGGCCTTCAGGTCACGGATATACAAAAGAAAAGGTGTAGAGTTTTTCAACTATATTTACAGCAAAGGACAATACCAAAAAGTTAACCTTGGTATGTAGCTCTAGCTAAAGGTTACAAGAGACAGCAATAGAAATCTACTTATAGCTCTTTTGTTTCTAGACCTTGTAACCCAAAACAAAATTTACATTCAAGGGCAACCATAATATGCACCTCTGCTTATTTTGAAATATTTCACTAAATCCTATTCTCTTCGTAACATCGGCCTCCAGGTCACGGATATACAAAAGAAAAGGTGTAGAGTTTTTCAACTATATTTACAGCAAAGGACAATACCAAAAAGTTAACCTTGGTATGTAGCTCTAGCTAAAGGTTACAAGAGACAGCAATAGAAATCTACTTATAGCTCTTTTGTTTCTAAACCTTGTAACCCAAAACAACAGTTATGTTCAAGGGCACAATAATATGCACCTCTTCTTGTTTTTTTGAATTTTTTGTTTCACTAAATTCTATTCTCTTCGTGAGAGCGGTCTCCAGGTCACGGATATACAAAAATAAAGATTTTTGTTTTATTATTTAATTTATACTTTACAATTTGTCCAGCTGGACGTTCGGTAAACTTTTCTAGCTAAAAATAAAAATGTAGAGTTTTTCTTGAAGTAATTACTTCGACAAGATCTATTTGAGAAACGAATTTTTAAGAACAAGCAACCACGAATTTAGCCAATTTCAGGGAATTGCTATTAATATCTGCTTTAATTTCGAATTAACGAGTGATAACGTTAATATCATTTTCCAAGAGAAATTAGTATTTCCATATCTGTAGTATCAACTTTGAATGATTAATTAATATCGTTAATACCAGTAATTTCGGTTAATAGCATTTGGATAGAGAAGGTGATTCCAAATTCTTTGTTAGTAGAGTAGATATATAAGGAAAAAGGAGGATCATTTTATTATTGCTCTTACCAGTTGCAGTAAAGAAGATAACACCGTTCCAGATAAGTTCTTGAGGTAATCGCGGTATTAAATCTTCTTGTAACGAGCTTCTACGTAAAATTCTGGCAAACTGGAACAAAAGTAACAGAAAAATTGTTCAATGCCAATTTTTTTCTCCGCGCGATTACAGATAAATTTTAAAACATAAATTCCTTCCTAGTTGCTTATTTAACTAAATATTAACATTTCTAAATCGTGAAACATCCTAAATCAATAAGCCCTGAAAATATCGATCAATTAAAAATGCAAAGAAAACTTCGAATAATTACTGCAATATAATATTGTACAGAATATTGCTCAAATAATTTCATGTCGAATTACAATATTCCTCGATCAAATTGAAATCAGTTGCATAGCTTATCAACACATTGAAAATCAAAGAACACTTCAAATAATATTGGAATATAATATTATATCGCAGAATATTCTCCAAACAATTCTACGTGAAATTATAATATTTGTCAATCAAAATGAATCAACAGTCACGAAACATTGCAAACTTGTAAATTCGCAAAAAGTCAATAAATTAGAAATCAAAGAATCCTCGTTACTATTGATTTGTCTGATTTATTTACTGATATCGATTTAGCATTATCGATGCAATATAATACCGCACTACAAAATATTCTCCAACTAAATTTACTTCAAATTGTAATATTCGTCGATCAAAGTAAATGTTCTCGAACGTTACTATTAGGTCGTCCGAAAAGTTTCTTTCGTTTTATACGGAAATAATAGATGCACAACATTTTCCGTTTTATATTATTTTATCGAATCACGCGTGATCCATTTTGTTCTATCGGAATAAAGATCACAGCGTTCGACAGATTAGGTTTCATGTTTGCACACGGATACATCGTTGTAAAAGACGTGTCTGTAGAAGAAAGATACTTTTCGGACAACCTAATATAAATGTCCCATGTGTATAAAAATGACGTGTCACGACTGTCATAGAATGATTCTACGTCTTTGAATCGATGAACGTTCATCAAATGGAGAATTTTAATCGTATAAATGAATAAATATTTCTTCTTATACATATAGTTGCCTAAGTCTCCAACAGAAAGATTCTAACAAGAAATTAAATTTTCGAGAAGAGCCTCGAAGGAGCGACGGATAGCCTACTGGTTGCCTATGCTAAAAATGTTCGCGTGGACGCGTTGAGAGAAATGTCACGCGGTGGAGACCTGGAAAATATCGTTACAAATGGACACGCGGTAACATATTGTCCCCCCGAACAACAATCATGACCGTCACTCGACGCGATGCAACGATAACTCAACGGGAAAAATGGTTTAGCATGCTTGGTCGAGGCGCGTCACACTTCAACCTGTTTCCTTTACCCTCCAGTGATTTTTGTTCACCGCGATCTGGATTGTTTGTTTGACGGCTCGAAGCTTGAAATACCATTTCACGCGATTACTTTGAGTTATAGCGAGAATTCAAGGATTTAATATTTTTTAATTTAAAGCAGAAAAAGATCTTGCAGCGGAACTTTCGCATTAAGAGAAAAATGTAATGGAATAAAAAGTATGACAAAGTCGATGAAAATTCAACGGCTTGATTTTTTAAATTCAAAGAAGAGACGATTTTCGTATGGTAACCTTTTGACAAGAGAAAAATTTACGACGATAAAAATCGAGGAGAAGCTTGATCTTCGATCGATACAAAACGTTATTTTGTAAATGGTACGACGGTGGTGACAGAACGAACTTACACGTCTTATGTTAAAAATCAATGAAACGTTGTCTCCATACAAGATCAAACAAAATCCGACGAAAAGAATCTGGACGAATTCCTCGGAAAAGACCAATTTCATCCTCTAAAGCTACAATACAAGCGATTCTGGTATCTGGTCCTCACAAGCATTCTCTCTGGTCACGCTCAAGCTAACAAGACTCATAAATTGTACAAAAGCTTAAAAGCTTGACCTTTTGGGATAGAGCTTTCTGAAACCACGAGTTATGTCTGGAAAGGAAAAAGATCGTAAATATCTATGAATTTATTTAGTCTTCTTGCTTCCGTCTTTCCAAAAATTAAAAAAAATACTTGAAAACCTTCGACGGCCATCGAAGATACACCGTCACTGAACAGATGTTAGATTATGTCAATCGATAAAACATAACAATTCGGTACGTTGAATACGGAGAAAAATATTTGTAAGCCAAGGGACTAACAATAGTAATTTCGAAGGAAAATGGAATGCATACGAGCAACCGGTTCGTTCTTCTTCGAAACTACTTGCCACCATAACCAGCCGTTCTCCATTGTTGGTGTAACGCGGCAACACATCTGCAAATTACACGAACAACGTCACGACGGCATCGTTCCACTCCAGGAGACACATTGTCAGACGTAATTCGGGCCGAGTCGTAAAACGCGAGCGAGCTGCATATGCAAAATAGCCAGCCGTCGTCGACACGAACAACGATGATCACAGGGCAGAATTTTATCAATGTTACCGGTCCCTGAACCGAGTTTCCCCCCACGTCGAAAACATACCTCGACGCGTTTCACACGCCGTCGAAACAATGTGCATCGAGCATACTCGTTTCTTCGTCCGTTATGGCATTTTCGTTGAGAGTTTGGACGCAGAACCGGCACGCTCGTTCCTCAGATTTCGCCACGCGACAACCTGTTCGCGTTACTAGCGAGGAAGTTGCTTTTATGCTCGTAACTAGCGTTGACGCGATCCCTGACTACTGTCGCAGCTCGTAAGTTACGATCTCGGAAACTCGAGGCTGAAATCCTGGATTTGGGAAGAGGACAGTTCGAAGTTGCAGGAATATAGATGAGATCAAGGTGTTTTAGAAAAAGGCCAGACACCCAACAAAGATTTCAAGATTTCAAAAACAAAAGAAAGGTAAAATGCCCAACAAAACAATTCTTTTCTTTCGTACTTCGTTTTACGTCTATCGTCTTCCGAGGGGACAGAGAATTTTAAAAAGGAAAACTCTTCGTAGGTTTTACAGATTTTTGAGAATCCAAGTTCCGAAGACAAAACAACGGAGGCAGAATAATTTCTCGAGGCGTCGTCGATTTTTCCCGATACACGCGATCTTAGTATCGTAACTAATTGTAACATCGTCCGGAAACCGGATAAACTAGATAGTTTGCAGGAAATCATCAATCTTTCG
Source organism: Bombus flavifrons (assembly GCF_040668555.2). Taxonomy (NCBI): domain Eukaryota; kingdom Metazoa; phylum Arthropoda; class Insecta; order Hymenoptera; family Apidae; genus Bombus; species Bombus flavifrons. The sequence goes on from NC_138450.1 coordinate 13,816,398, forward strand.
AAAGTATGACGTACAGCGCGCTGTAACCCTTCGAAGGATTTCAAAGATTTTTCGGGCGATGTCGTGGAACATCGCGTGGCCATGAAAGCTGCACGAACATCCGGTGGTTCGAATCGCCACAAAGCAGCGCGGCAGCCATAAAATCCGCTCGGTAATTGAAGAAATCGTGATGTATGATATTCGCTTTATAAATAGAACGGACGAGCAATGCTACGCGCGTAAAGTGTCACGGCAGAACCGTCGTAAATTACCAGGCATTTTTTTTATTCCGTGGCCAACCTCTGCTATGCTTTCGAATTAAAAAAAAAAAAAAGAAAGAAGACGAGAACAAACGATAGAACCGTAAGAAGAAAAAAGAAGAAAAGGATTTACGGAGAAAGGAACACACTGTCTAGCAACGAGGATATGAACGAGTTGAGAGAACGAGCATAGAGAAAAAAATAAAAAAAGACGAGTTCAAAGGTAAGCGTTACTGTTAAAAAGAAAGACATTCGATTTATCAGGAGAAAAGAACGAACAGGAGAAATTAACGAATCGTCGATCGACGTTCAGAGTTCAGAGTTGGACAGTACCGCGCGAAGATTCTCATCAAAGATCCACGAAAGTCCAAATTCTTTTCGTTTAATCCTTCGAATATATCGAATATCTTCGTTCGTCTCATAATCTTTAGAATATCCCGTTTTAAACGAGGCCGTTTCAATTGCTACTGTTGCTGCGCTAATTACGTCAGAACGTAGAGGTTCGCTATTATGCAAGGTAGCAACGGAAGGCGCAAGTTGCCCTCGGTGTCCTCGAGGTAGCGTGTTCTGATCTTATTATGGCTACCACGCCAAATATTATGCCTGCAACGACAATATGTTCCATTTCCCGCGGCGGAAACGGAGGATCGTGTTATTCGAAAGGCTCTTTGAGCTTCCAGGAAGCGAACTAGTACTTGGACGACGACTTGGACAACGCTGTCTGATCGATTGAAATCACTATGAAGCGTGTAAAGAGTGGGAGTTGAAACGCAGCGAACTAGCGAACTACTTACATTTCGACCGTTTGAACGATAGAAAAGAAATAAAGGAGACCTTGACGCAGTTCGAGCGTTAAAAAGTCAAGTTGATGAAGTTGAAACGATCGTGAATGAGATCGTGAAATGCTTGTGACATGTTATTTTCGATTCTTTCGAGCAAATTGAGAGAGGATAATCTTAAGAGGCGTCATATACTCGAACAATAAAAAGCAAAAAAGGTCGTCCTTTCGTTTAATAAAGCATACGAGTCGGCTGGAAACATATCTACCTATTTCAGCGAAGTTTTATCGTTCCTTTATAATGTCATGCCTGGAGCAACCAACGAGTCTATCCTCCTCTTAACTCGATCCGAGCCAGACACTCGCTTTTGCCTCGCGATGTCTCCGTTTGCCAAGAACTACTTCCCTTCTCTTAAAAAGAAACATTACCCTACAACAATATGCTTTAACCTCGCGTTGCGGAGGTCGTAGTTCCAAAAAGTTCGCCATAGATCACGGTATATCCAGTGGAATACAGTAACTTTTATCTATGGTCGCGGTATCAATTTTTACAGAACGTCCATAGAAATACATGAAAGAATAATAGATAGTCAGGATTTAAGGTAAGTATTATTATTTATTATTTGTCGCTTAGAAAATATTATTTCGTTCGTAGATGCGAATCTCTCGACCAATACTCACGCTGTATAAAAATTCCTCGATCGAATCTCTTTCAACGAAACTCCCCTAACGACAAATTGCAACGCGATAAGCCTATACACGCGATATCCTCAAAATCCTGAAAAATCAGAGGATCGGCCGTATAACGCGATTACAGATGCTCGCGAACGTTATTCTTATCAGTGGAACTCTAGAATTGATCGCATGCTCGCCCCTCTACTTTTAACAACGGTCCACTATTAATTTCGACGTTGAACCGTGAGAGCTGGTTGTTGGAAACTCGTACTTATTCGCCAATGGACTGACTGCGAATGAATGGCAGGGAACACAGGGCGAAAGGGTGCGCCGAAATTCCTATAATTCCTAGCCGAATAAGCAAACTACAGCTGTAGCCTGCACCTAGTGTGGTAAGAACGTTAAACGGTTGCACGAGACCGGAATACGTGGCACTAGGTTCATCCGTTTCCTCGTACCACTGTAGAACGCTTCTTACAACCGGAAGAGTTGAACGGCGATATAATCGCATTTGAAGCCACGTGTCGATAAATCAACCTGTAACGATTACGGTGAGCAAAATGGCGCTGCAAAGCGATATAGATACACGGTATATACCGGGAAGAAGTTTCGGTTTATGGGGGTGAAATGTTGCTTCGCGTGTTGTTTTGTTGGGGTTGAACGAGTAAGTGGGGGTATTCATGAATCGTTGTTCAGACGGTGGAAACGTTTGGCGAAGTTTCCTTCGTTCTTTCGTGTTTGTAGCGTGGTAAGAACGTGTACGTGAATTTTTACACTTCGTTGAATTACATACAAGTAGAATTACAAAACTTTTTTATCAACTTACGGAAAAAGGAACCGTTTAAACGCTACGTAAGACGAAGAAACGCCTGACCAATCTCCTAAGACCACCGCCGTAATTTCCAAATTCTTGGAAAAGCACGCGAGTACCGTTCGAACGTACAAATTAAATCATCGTCTCGCGCCTATCTGGGTCACGAAACGAATCAAACGGAAGTTACTAGCGCGAACGAGACTTCTGTTCGAACTTCCGATCGCTACAAACGTGCACACATGTGCGAACGTACGTGTGCATGTACGCGAGTACCGGAAGGGCGGACACGAAGAAACTGAGGTGGGAAAGGGTGAATTTCTCGTAGAAAGTTCGAGCGTAAGGATCTTTTACCGACGCTAAGGGGTGAAATATTGAATCTCTCGGGGGCACAGAAAAGAAATGTAACTCGCATTTTCTTTTTCGAGCTTTCTCGAGGCCTGCGGTGCCTTCCACTTCCGCCCTACACGCTACCATCTACCTCGTGGCACGTACGAACAAGTATAGCCGCATATGGATCCCGATGGTTCTCGTCATACGTGCCCGACATACTCTTTTTAAGTTTATGACAGCTCGTCCGTGTATCCGCCGATGGTATTATCGATCCTGACTGTGATCTGGCTGATGGATCCCGGTTCGAACTGTCCACAAGGAGCAGGCAAGCGGAAATGCAAGGTTAGAGGGATTCGTCCCTTGAATCTATCTTGGCTGGCACCGTCGGTTGTACATCCTTCCGACCGATTTATATCTTTATCCCTTTCCCTTTGCTTTTAAGTATATACGTTTTATCGCGATGCGACTCGTTTCTGGATACCGTTTGCAGAACTGAACGCGAAATGGCTATGGTTTTGGTAGGATATTTGTCGTACGGACGTTCGTTATCGCTGTTTGATCCTTTGACGCTGTAATTTCACCCCTGAAACTTGACTGCAGCTAAAGAGACGTAGATTTATTATTTTTGACTGTACTCGAAGCTTACGACGTTTGAACAGTCGATTATACGCTGTATCAGTAAAGCAGGGTATTTGGTTAAACCATATGGATAAGATGACTATTTCTCTTTTTCGATAAATATTAAGTTTCGAGGTTCGCGTTAATGATAACTATGACTGTTTCTTGGCATCTCTAATTTCAGGTCACAGTTCTTCGAAAAATCAAAAGAGCATTACCCGCGTTTCGTGCAAGAAGTTTCTGATTAATTAAATTAAAAATTATAACGACAGCAAAGTTAGTCGAGGAAGTTGCTACAGGAAATTAAGCACCTGCATAAAACAACCCATTAACAATTATTATTCTCGACTCTATACTTCGAACTACTAAAAGAGAACTTTCAGAAGACTGTCGCTGCTTAACGGCTGATTATAAAATACTATCGTTTCGTCTTCCTTCGATTTTTATACTAAGTTTATTACTAAGACTGTTTAGTAAAATTGTTCAAGCGTGCAAAATTTAAGGAAATTCTATTTCTCCTGCGTGAACTATATAGACGATAATATTCTTTCACGAATTCTTGTCGAAATAGCCGCAATCAGGAAACGTCAGGCCATGACAACAGCAAGGAAACACTTGTCCGCGATATGAGAATTTTTAAGTAACACAACTGCTTCATGATAAAGTCATATCATGGCCATTATCTTAGTGGAAACTTTACGTGCACGGCCTTTACGAACTTCTCTCAGGTGCTTTTAAGACAAGGAGAAGTGCCCATAAAGATGGATAGATAAAATTGTGAACGTACGAAGCCCTTCCGTGTCGTATATATAATGCCAGGACATTACATTCGACGATAAATTCAACAGGAGTGCCTAAAGAATTCTACTCCTGCCTCTTCAAAGGAGAAATTAGGTTAGTTCCTTTTAGAGCGCACAGTTAGTTACTTTTAGGGCACTTCTGCTCGAAAAACTACATTCTCGAAACTTTGCGTGAGACAACTTATTTAAAAGTTGCGTGGATGCTAATATCATGCGAACTCGTGTATACGAAATATTTCAATACGATATACAGTGGACTGCAATTTGCTCAGATTTTCACATCGTTTACCGATATTCGATTCATCCCTATTTCCTTGCAAATTCCTCTCATCCTCTCATTAAACGTCATAAATCACACTGAAACATCGAAGAATCATCAACGAATCGTATGGTCGAAATTGATCGACTATATCGAAGAATCATTGAATTTATTGGCTATAAATTTTCATTAGACTGAAATAAACGAAACACGTGTATCGCGTATTATTGCGTACAGCGCGTGCATTTGATTTCAAACTTCGACTACGAATTCCAACTAAAATACTTCAACTCGATGTACGGACAAACCCAATATCCTGTAACCAAACCTCTGTCCCTATCTCATGACGTTCCTTTCGCCTCTCCTTCCTCCTCTATCAAACACCATAAATCACTCTCGGATCCCAAACAATCGCGCGACCACAACGTCGCATCGACGAAAAAGAGAAAAAGAGACGCGATCCAGAACCACAGGTACGTCTCCGCGGAAATGCAACACTATCAGGTGTCTCGCGACAACATGGCGTCCTGCTGGCGTCACCTCGTGGTTCCGGAAAAGCGGCGCCGGGGGAGGATACACGCAGATAAGTAGGTACATCTGGACCAGTTGGACCGGCTACGTGTGTGAATGCCGTGAATGCACGTGGCCCGGCGACACGACGGTACTGTGTATTAGTACCGGTAATTTCGCCACGATGCACCGGACGTGGATCACAGCGGAAGATAGATGACATTGTTTCCTGCGTCCCTCGAGAGGGTGGGACGGAGACGCACAAAAGCATCCCGACGGAGATGGGACGATCGAAGAGCGACGAAGACAGGTTCAATGAATCGAACAGGGCTGGACTATGATTGTGAGAGAACGAGGGTGCCGATGGTGTTAGAAGTAAGGAGAATTTAGAACGTGAATTCGAAGATCGAAATGGTTGCATACTTTGAAAGACGGTGTACCTTTTAGATTTGAAACATTTACGATGGCTATGGAACGTAATAATTTAATGATAATTTTAGATCAAATATTCGGAGACAACGTAGGAGCGCGTGTTCGTTAATTAAATGGAAGCTGCGAGTGCACGGTAATTGTTACATGATAGTAACTAGATTAGTTTCCTATAGTCGAATAGGATCGTATAGAATTACATTGCCTCGTACTAAGGTCTACTTTTACAAATTTTTCATTTTTAGTGTCGGGATCGCGCGATGATCCTGTCCTTAACTTTTACCGAGAAAAGCGGAATAAAAATTCCTACGATTCACGATCATTCTGCTCCTTCTTTCGCCGAATTACCGCGCGATCCCTCGAAACACGAGATATAACTGTACCTACGAACTTGTTCCTCTGGCAATCAGAAATGGCTTTCGAATCAACCGAAAATCGACTTTGAAAATCACCCGAAAATCAGCGAGGATCGTGCTTAAACCTTAACCTAACGACGTGTGATCCAAGAGCGACCGCAAAAAGTTCTCTTGCGGCGAGCGAGATAAAGACGATCGACGGGAAGACGAGATATCGAGGAGAAAACGATCACCGCAGGGAGATAGAAACCGAAAGAAGAAGAGAACAACCCCCAGAAGAAAAATGAAATAGGTTCTCTCTGTTTCAGCCGGTGAAATCGTCATTTGTCGCGTATCTAGCGGGCGCAGACGACGACGACGACGTCGACCGGAGGGGGTTGATAACAATGATAATGACGATGACGAGCAGGAACGACCGGCTCGAATGACAGAGTCTGCGGCGTCGAGTGAACTGCGCCAGCAGAAACAATGCCTGCTGAATTTCCGCTCCGATTATTCGCCACTGTGTAACGCATAAAACGAGCGCCGAATCTGATACGTGTGTATCCGCGTCTTGATGCTCGTCTCTCTCTCTATCTCTCTCTCTCTTTCTCTTTCTCTCTACAGGTTGTCGCAAAATACGTGCAAAACACTTTTGTGTGTAATCAACGTTTATATGTTTGCGATTCTTCGAATTTCAATCGTATTGTGAGTAGCATCTTGTTCCTACCTTTCGTAAACGCTTCAGTTCGCTTTTTCACCTGTCCCTTGGAAAACTGAAGAGCCACGAATATGCGACACCCTGTATATATTTCTCACTCTTTGATTCAGCCTGACGAGAAACGAGAATTTCAGCAAACAGTTCGCCGCTGCCGCGACGTTCACGCGAGACTTCGATACGCCTGCCGATGGAACGAGATCGCCAGCGATTGTATTGATCGATCCAAGCGTTGACACGTTCGACGCGTGAAATTGAAGGCTGCCATCGCAGCGGAGTCTTGGAGCAGAGAAAGATGCGCTTATATTGTTTAATCGTAATAGAAGCGCTATTGTATCAGGTCGTTTGAGCTAGCTGGCTTTCTGTTTAGTGTACAGGTTTCGCGATGAATCGGGAATATTGACAGTATTGGACATTGAACTGAATAACTTATGAATGTAATTCACAGGGTGTCTGTGGTAGTGATTACAGTTTAAAATTGTTCGCGAAATAGAATGGAATATTGCTGTTGACTGTAAATATAAATAATAGAAATATCTGGTTTTTTTTCATTATTGCCGATTCTTTTATTTTGAGAGATGTTTTTAAACGATTCTCGTGGGTTCTCGGATTGTGAGATGTGTGTTTTGAGAGATTTCTGGCACGCCACGCGTATGTAGATTGCGAAACGATCGTTTTTTAATTTACGAATAGATCGTGAATTATCGTAAAACGAATTAAAGATATATAGATTAAAAGAAAGAGTTGATGTTACACGTACAGATGAAAATTATATGTATCAGTGACAAAAATAAATGAACAATTTCTCAAATGACGGGCCAAAGATAATTTATAACTCGTAATATTTTAATAATAGCGGATTATATCACGACGATGATATAATTGTTAATATATAACTTATAATAATATGTAATAAACGAATAACCCATTTAAGATAAGATATATCGTAACTGAAAATTATTTCCATGTAAACCAAGTTTGGATCTCACAGTAGTAACAAAGTAGACCTTAATACATCAACCTTCATCTTTCACCCAAACTATCACGTTCTACGCTTCCATTCTTCCATACGCCCACGCAACTATATTACACAACAAATTCCCATTACCAGCACCATTACTTACACATACGTGCCTTCAACGTATGTATCTTCTTAAGCTACTTCCACCATTTCGAACACGTGCAACCCGCTTTTAACCACAATGCAACGACGTAACCAACCGGAAGTAATCCAGAGATCGCAAGATGCTCGACAAAAATCCGAGTTCCAAACTTACTTCGCCAAAACTATTTCTCCTCCTCGGGGAACCACGAAGTTCATAGAATCCTGTCTTATGTATCAAAGAAATTTAGAGAAACGGTGAGCATGATGAACATTCCCCGATAATTCTCGCGATTCTGAATGCCATCCTCGAGATCGCCGCAATGGGCGGCCCTTCGATCGTAAATCTTGTTCTTGACCCGCGCACGAACGACATAAATCCACCGACCTGGCGTTGTTCTGCGATTTTACTTCTTCCCTGGCCGGCTTTTATCCTAAAATATTATATCTGAGGGGGTTAGGCTGTCGCGACGCGAAGAAACTGTCGTCGCGAAGAAATAAAGCTAGGATTTCTCATAAACGTCAGACGCGTTTGTCTATGCGTTACCGTTACAGTGTATACGTGTTCCGATGAACTGTCGTATACAAACACGTCGAAGTAATCAAATATACAAATTGTTACGCGCATATGCATTAACCGGTCTTTGGATGTTTACGTTAAAAAATTCTCTTCGGCCAACAACGCTGCGTCGAATCGAAAGCAGCGAATGTAAGCGTCTAGACGCTCGCGCTTACGAGAAATCCCACCCTAAGATCGAAAAGGCGTAACGAAAGGAATCGAAAGTTCGCGCGAATTGAATTGGACGGGCTGGCAGGACTGTCGAAGGGCTCACCTGCCAGATTTAACGCAAAAAATAAACGTACGCTTTTATATCGGTGGTTTTAAGTACGCTCCATCGGCGTAAAACGCTCGAGCACGTCTGCGAACAATGCGGATCGTAAAGAGCGGACTCTCATTGGAAACGAAATATTCTCCGCTTTCATGTTGTTCTTGTTCTTCGCGCTTTTTTCCATCGGCTGGCGAAGGCAAAGTGGAATTTTTCGTTGTTTCGGAGCGAGGTTTGTGCGAATGTTTGGAAAGTGTCGAGTAGTTTGCTTTAGTTTAATGATTCCTGTAAGATGGGATAAAGTTCGAGAGCTTCTCTTCTCAGTGGTTAATTAGAGATTTGTAGCCTTGCAACGATTTTTACAACGAACTGCAAATTTTCACAAAATTTAGCCTCCCTCGTTTTTCATTGTGATTTTGGTATCGCTCGGGGCTGCGTACTGCGTATTACGAAATAACAAACGAGTTACTTGCGCTGCGTTATATTCGATCTCAGCGAGGACAAAAAGGATTGTACTATAAAATCGATGAATCGTTGCTTTCATACCATTCCCTCCCCGGTTTCCGCGGGACGTGTCCATGTCGCTGAATTGGCTCGCCAGTACGTGCTAATTTCGCGGAACAAAGCGTCCGCTATTTGGAGTGTACACAATATTCTTGACTTTAATCACGTAGAAAAATGCGAGCAAAGAGCGTCGTGCGATATCTCATTTGCGCTTTGTGCTTGGCGAAGCGACGCGAGAATTCAACGAAAAACATGGAAACTGCAAAAGAGGAATTTTCAAATGGTTATGGAAGGGATAATTAACATACCTTGGATATATTGTAAAGCAAACGTCTAAATTCCATTCGTATATTTTAGACATACTCTATGCATGTTGCAAGATATTAATTCCAAAACACTTACTTCCAAGTGAATCCTGAATTTTAATTTCTTGATCGAATCGGAAATTCTAAGTAGATGTGAAGAATTGAAATATCTTCTATTCTAAAAAATATTAGCATGATTTAGACAAAATATAAGAAATATCGCGTAAGCATGCCGATTTAAATAAAGACGAATTCAAACAATGGATGATCAATCTTTTTATATATAATTATATATATATATATATATATATATATATATATATATATATATATATATGCATTGAAATGCTTATTATTTTCACAAAATACCGAGTATAACTAGAGCTTATTAGATATGTAATATAAATCATCATTCTTAACATAAATCGTTTAATATTCAAAATTAAAACTTAAATTATTAAACTTGTATAGTAATCGTACCAACGACGTACATGTAGCACAAATCTGGTGTCTTGTAAAATTTTATGTACGTATTCGTTCCATTCATGATATAATATATTGTATATAATGTATTATATACATACGTATAATCAACTATAATTCAACAAATAATAAATTGTTGAACTGCGAGACAAGTTAAGAGAAGAATATTCAAAAAGTCCCTAAATGTATAGCTCGTAATAAAATTTCAAAATTTATAGGTTATTACTTACTAAAATAATAATATATGAAGATTTTCTACGTTCTTAATTTCACACGAACTTGAATGTTTACCTGCATCGTGGCTGATTCTTAATTGATGAATAATCCGATTCTCGTCTGTTATAATTACTATATAATTTCAAACAATAATCGAGTATTAAATCATGATTAAATCCAATTTAAATCTTTATTAATTTACACCGTTTACCACGTTATGAAACACTCAACGGCATCTGCTGTTTTTACACAAAGCTAGTACTCGATTGATAATACCATATGCTATACAATCGAGCAGAGTATTTTATACTCTTCTCGTAAGAGGGCTACAGTTTCCTGTTTCTTTTAGTTCACGATATAAGTACGGTACGTTTCGTAATGTCAGACTCTCGTATTTATTATTTAAAATATATACAATTAATGAAATTGACAGATTAATAATAGTTACAAATTGTTGTTAATTGTTTCGTAACGCCATATAATTATTCTCAGTATCATATTCGGCTTATTTCGTATTGATCTCAATGGATTAAGACTCTATCTCTGCATGGTTTTTCTAGCCGTATAACAACAAAAGCTGTGAAATTCCAATATTTTAACGCTAGATACTTTTTCATGAATTCTATAAAAAGCCCGTGTTACAAACATTTTGTTTTAATATTAAAGTGAAATTTTGTTTTGTTTCTTGTCTAGAATTCAAATATTACTTTAACATAACCTACAATAGTGCATTAATTTTAGATCTTATTTAATAATTATGTCATAACGTGTGTTTATTTTAATCAAAGATGGATTTTTTGCGCAATAAAATTTATTATTGCAATATAATTCCGAATTTTACAAATGTGATTTCTTCTGTTAGAAATGGCAGATGCACCTGCTGAATCAAAGGCGAAAACAAAAGCAGTCAAGAAACCAAAGGAGAAGCCAGTAGAGCCTCCTCCTTTGAAAAAGAGACCTTTCAAAAGGCACGGACGTCTTTATGCAAAGGCCATTTTCACAGGATATAAACGAGGGCTTCGTAATCAACATGAACACACAGCGTTACTTAAAGTTGAAGGAGCGAGGACTAAAGGGGATTCAGATTTTTATGTAGGAAAACGATGTGTCTATGTATATAAGGTAACTTCTATTACGTTTCCATTAATTCTTTTATTTCAATTTCGTACTGTGGTACGTGAGAATATGAATTGATATATAGTCATGGATATAAGTCAAACAATGTTGTAATCGTGATATGTTAATCGTTCATAGGCAAAGAATAAGACACCTGTTCCTGGCAAGAAAAGCAGGAAAACAAAAATTAGGGCTATTTGGGGTAAAGTAACCCGGCCACATGGAACCAGTGGTTCAGTGCGTGCTAAGTTTAAGAAGAATCTGCCAGCTAAAGCTATGGGCCATCGTATCAGAATTGTAAGTTGTTTAATAATTCACCTAGTTACGTAATATATAAGTATGAATTTGCTAATATTGTTATTTTATTACAGATGCTGTACCCCAGTCGGATATAAATAAATTTTTCTGTTGTATAAAATAAGTAAATAAATAACCATTTGGTACTAAATATGATGTTTTTCTCTCTTTTCTTGTTTTCTCATTTATTTTTTATTACTGTCTACGATATTTCATAAATGCTAAACCTATTCAATTTTAATATTAAATCAAGTTTCAATTGTAATTACACTTTAATCTAAAAATTTAACGCTTGAATTTGATTCCAACAGAGTCGTAAATTATGAGATGGTTAAATATAACCTTAAATTTCATACATGTAATATATGTAGCATATTTTAGTTAATGCGACAATAATATTTAAAATTAAAAGCAGTTCCTGATATTACATTAAATAAAAAATGAAACATACCTGTAAAACGTAAGTAAAAAATTAATATTGATTGCATAAATTTGGGAGGAAGCCATTTTCTGTCATCTACGCATCTACCTACACACTGAAGCTTAAAGTGCAATCTCTACGTTGAAATACGCACAGCACTAACTGACTATCATATCTACGCGCTGTATGGTGTGTAATATTTTCGGCGTAATCGAAGTAAATAACGCGATCCGTTCGTTTCATTATACGGGAGAAAAAAGGGTTTTTCTCCTAACAGTGTCACAATGCTTTGTGCGTTCATCTAAACAAACCAAAAAGGAAAGGGGACAAAGATGATGTTTTGCTGTTTGAGAAACTGTTTTGACGGCCTTGGCTTCGCCGCAACTCAAACACAGAAGAGAGGACCAAATCCTATATCTTTAGATACATCCTACATGGGTAACTTTTACCTTCTATTACTGAAATAACGTTAATAATAGTGTTTGAGAACGTTAACGATACTCATATCATTGTATTTGCATAAAATTTACGTTTTTAACCGTTCCGCAAGATAAGGATATGCACTTAGTGTCACTGATGATATTTATGTATTCCGGTCATAACGAGAGTTCTGTTTTTACGTAATCTATACTAACGATAAGAAATTTTACGAGAAATAGCAGTGCTTAAGCAAAATATTACCCAATTGGTGTAGGACATGAAGTTGTGATAGTAAAAAATGGTCTAAGAGTGTGTGGTCGTGGTGGTGCCTTAACAAATGCTCCTCTTGTCCAAAGTAAAAGTTATTTTGAAATAAAAATACAACAAGGTGGTATATGGGCCATTGGATTAGCCACTAGATCTACAGATCTGAACGTTACAACTGGAGGAAATGATAAAGAAAGTTGGGCTCTCAATTTTGATTCTATTGTAAGGCATAATCAGCAAGAAATACATAAGATTCAAAGTCCAGTCCAAGAAGGAGATATTATCGTAAGTACAAATTACTGGGGGATATATCAGTTCATAAATTAATAACCTTTTGTTCATCAGGGTGTGTCTTATGACCACATAGAACTTAATTTCTACTTAAATGGAAAACCGATAGGTGCTCCAGTAATGGGTATAAAGGGAACCGTGTATCCAGTACTCTATGGTAATTATTTTCAAACTAAAAGAATATAGTAATGTTTTAACAAGTTAAAAAAAAAATAATCTTTCTTTATAGTGGATGATGGGGCCATTTTAGACTTAATTTTGGATAACTTTACTCATCCCCCACCCACAGGTTTTGAAAAAATTATGCTAGAGCAATCATTACTCTAGCAAAGACATTCCTACTTATTATAAGTGTCAATCTCTTTATACCTTGGCACTCAAAGCATTATATGTCCATCCTATATCTGTCTAACATTAAAGTATGGAATCAAAAATTATTCTAATCTAGACAGAAATTCTTGAAATATAGCATTATGAATAAGAAATATTTCTCTTAATAATGTACAAATATATTTAATTAACAATTGCAAAATAAACATTTTAATTTATATCTTGTCTTTATCTTTCTTTTTTATTATTCCTATAGAATGATATCTATAAGAATTAATGCTTATAATACTATAATGATAATATTAACAAATGTGACCTAGGCTAATTTGAATTTGGTATATTTTAATATAACTACATATATATATAGTTTTTGTATAATTGTTTAATAATCAAATAACATAATTTTAAATATGTGTACAACTTACATATAATATTTTTATATAATATATATATATATATATATATGTCTGTATAAGATTGTATATAATATTGTGTACACAACAATTTATTGTTCCTTAATGATTTAATGGTATGGTATGTACACTGGCTGGCTTACATAAGGTACCATTGGCTTAGGCCTATATTTTGCTTTATTAGGCTACTGTCATGGATTTTTGTCCTCATTATTCTTTTTTTTTTATTACAACTTAAATTCATGCTAAAAATTTCAAATTACATATTAAAGCTAGCCTTTCATTCACGCTAATCTGACGAGTATGAGTTCATTTTTACAATGCTGATAATGCAAGTAACTATCAACCCCATAAATGTTATAGTCACAAGCATCCTGTTGCACACGTAATGAGATAAACATACTAACACGATGAAAAAATGGCAGAGATACATGTAATTAGTGAAACTTAAAAGATTCGATAAAATAATACACGATGTTCCTAAATATGTGATGTTAATTTTAAAATACTGCACACCCTGTGTGATTTAATTTCGATCATTTCTAAATTATTTCGAAGATGTTAGCGTATAGCGAAGGCAAGTACGCGAAAATAGCGATATATTGCTAAAAATCTGTTCCTGTGCATCAGTTGCTTAAACGATCGTTTGTGTTTTCATCCAAGTAGATACCTTCTAATTATATTATTGTACCTATATATCAAGTGGAAAGATCTTGAAATACATCTTTTCACTTATTGCAATTATAATGATCACTCTGTTTAAGAACATATAAAAGTTTCCTTTTTACAATTGCTTTTAACAAGCTCTCTGCATTTTTGTAAAAACTTATTAAATCTTTGGTCCTTAACGTTACTTTTAAATGATCATTATCGTTAATCATATTACATACTTAATATTATATATATATTTATAAATAGATTGCCCATAAGTTGTTCACGTATGAATGATAATAGTACCAAATTAATTCTTGTCTACACTTTTAAATAATACTCCAAAAACATTATACTTCATTTTGTCAAAAATTAAATTGATACTACTATCAACCACAAGTCAACAAAAAAGAAACACATTTAACATAGGCCATAGAAAGCCTGAAATTTAAGAACGTTAGAAAAGACGATATACTTTTCCAGTTATTATAAATCATTTCTAATAGCAAAGCTAAAAGAACAGATCCATTTGTTTTATATCACTCATGGCACTCATTTTATGATTCAACTTACAATATAAACGTGGTAATCATACAGAAGACTAATGGTACACGTTAAAACCCACGTATTCACCGGACGCATACAATGTTCATAAATGTTTGTGAGCATTTAGAGATATTACATAAGCATTATATTACATAGCATTTATGATGAACACTGGTCCACATAAATGCTAACGAACAACAACAACATCCGTGAACACTTTTCGTCGATGATGTTATCTTTTTTTGCACTAGACACAAATGATAACGAATTTCATTTGAAATGTAATTATACGACGACATCAGCAACGCTCACGAACGTTTCTGAACATTTGTGAAAGTTTACGTGTGCCACGCATTTCTATTAGTCGCTGAAGAAGTTTGGAAACGTTCGTGGATCACTTACGTAATCGACGAATACGCTGCTAAAGAGAGCTTTTGCATCTTGCTTCGTAATGATTTAATGCTAGTTATCTAAATATATCTAATGTACATAGAATATATTACATTTATTTGATGACTGGATGAAATATTTATAATGGTAACCCATTGAGTCTTATTGCACGTGTGATTCTAACACATTAAACAAGTACATGATCTTTTCAACTTAACGCGATTTACTTAATTTTGTAATGCAATAATTATTACCTTTGAACGAAAGATTGATTAAGCTCTAAATACGACTCTTTCAATGTTTGCATGTAAGTAACAAATTAAAACAATTTAACTGAAAGGAATGTGTGCTAAAACAACATGATCTTTGTGAACAGTTACACTGACAAATAATCAGCATCTAATATTAAACACGTTTATCCAATGATCATTCATTCCAACATTCACATGAACAGTTTATCACTTAAGCTATATAAATCGCTTTTATTAATCCTATTACCACTTTATTCAAATAACACTGCAAATAATTCTATTAAAAAATATAGACTTTTAGATATATTTACAAAATTAATTTGTAATATTTATCCTTCCATTGAAAACCGCTATAAATAGAGATTTTTATACATGCTGTATATTATGTCACTTTTATTATCTCTTTCACGTGTTAATTAGGAATATCGATTGTAATCTAATTTATAACCTCAGATGTAATTTTAAAGCAAGAAATATTTCATTTTTTTTCATTCTTTTTAAACAGAAGCAGGCATAATTACATTTCTTAAATGATACTTTTAATTTGCTATAGAATAACGATTAAAGATACCACTATTGTAGAATTTACATCATATACGGTATGTGTTGAAAGTAAATTTAATCGTAAAAACGAAAAAATAAAGCAAGAAGATTATGTATCAATTCATATTAGTAATTGAAGCCATAAATTCCAAAGCAGCATAAGTCCACTGTTTCACATTATATGAGTCATTGACAGAACTGTTTTTAGTTTACTCAAATCTATCTAATAACATTTTTAAACAATGCAAATATGCCATCCTGCACGACAATTTTCAACAACAATGACATCACGCAGTTATTCTAATTTAAAGAAAACACCAGTTTCAACTTTTGGTGCGCAACATGCTTATAAAGATAAGATGTCATTAAAACTTGCAGAGTGCCAGCCGGTGAACTCAAATCATCGCACATGCTTCGAAAACTTATTACAGAAATATAGATTCACTGAGAAATCTAGAATGATGACTCACGCAGTAAAATTTGGGTCAACGAATAAACATGTTTTTTTGTTAAATACCATTTTTTTAATAAGTTGGCTGAAAGTACAATAATAAATTACTCGATAATTTCCAAAACAGCACAAGTTTACGATTTTACGAAACATCCTACAAAGAACATGATTATTTAATAACGAATAAAAAAGATATATATATACATATATATAATGAAAATGTATGTACAATTGATACTTACAGCAAAAAATCAACAAAATCGATAATGAATTAAGAATGATAAACAAAAGAAGATTGATTTTCTCGAAATATTGATTGATAGACTGGTGCTATTTTGGAATTCACGGCTTCAATTTTTATTACTAAATTATAGAACTAATTTTTATCACTTTTGAAGAATACTAAAACAAATACATATAAAATATTGAGTATCATATGAAATACTAGACATTTATATTTTTGCAAAACATATTAAAGTTAACATTTTTTCCTAATCCTATTAGATTTTTTCATGTAAGTAGTAAGTATGCATTCAAGAAATAATTATAGTATCTTTTCCCTTGAATTGACTTCGTAATACACATCAAAAAAATCTGTTTGCAAGCTTTCATCTTATACGAAGTAAAAACATTAACAAAATCCAAGTTTAAATATGATATATTTTAAGCAAAAATTGCATTAAATGGAAGAACTCTTTAAAAAAAATTATGAACATTATATAAATCATAAAAAAATTTGTGTGATTATATATTTCATTTCATATATAGCTACCGATAGAGGATTCCAAGGATTTATTCCAAGATCCTCTCTGGGCTCTCTTTGGTCTTATCCACATTATTTTCTATAAACACTTTTGGTAAGTTCTATGCAGACTACTGCCGCATATAATAATTCTATGTAAAATTTCTTTTTTCTTTCAAGGATGATTCCCTGAGATACTCAGATTCAGAGCAACATTTTTCTCGCTCGGCCATGAATGCAAAGCATCGATATTATCTATCAGTAACATACTTACATATCATTCAACATCTGTAGTATCTTCTATGACAGAATCCCAATTGAATTCCGTTGCACTTTGCCTAGAAGGTAATTCTCCAAGGTGTTGAAATCGTTGTACAAAGTATGGATCGCGATCTCTAAGTCGTTTGAACCTTTGGAACGCAAGATTTTTTGCGAAATCATACAGTTCTAGATCCAGTCTGTTTAATCTACGCACAGCATCTAACTGCTCTGTGCTTAGGGTAGCCATTGTGGCAGCGCTTAACGTCGCGTTATGTTGTTCAAACGCAACGGCAAATCTCATTCCGAATGTTTCTTCAAAGGAATACTGTCCCACCTATTCAATTTTAAGGTAATTTTATAACATGTACGCATGTAGGTAAACGTATAAAATGCAAATCGACTAAATGAATTTTTTATATAGCGCGCAACAAATTTCGCGAGGAAATTGAAAATTTCAACTCGTGTAAAAGCAAATCGATAATACGAAATATTGTACTTATATACTAATTTCTTTTAAATTTTTTAATTTTTTCAAAAGTCATTTCTAGAGATATATATACATTGGAATAACTAAGTTTAAAAAATTAAAGGGGATTTTAAAGATTGTCGCGTAGTTTAGCAGTTGTACTAATTTTTAATTTTTTTATTAAAGGAAGCATATACAAATAAAACATTTTTAAATGTTTTTTTTTTAAATAAAACATTATTCTTTTTGTATGATAAGCGAAAATCTGTGACATACAATTTTCTCCTATTAAGTAGTAGCGTAATAATCTAACACAATTTAAATGCGTTTTAATAAAATGCATACATATTAGTTAGCGTTAAGTTAGCAATAGCGTGACAATTTACGAACTACGACGTATTAGAAGATCAGAGTTTGATAGTACAAACAGTGCTAAAAACGTATTAACTTACATAAAGCAGAACTTATATAATTGCTTCGTTTCGTATTATTCGTACTAAGTCGATTTTTAGAATCTTTCTATACTTTTTCCGATATCAAATATTATGAATATGTTAGATGCATTAAATAACAATGATATAAAAATATAATTTTCATCAACATGCATTTTAAACGAGGAAAGATCTTTTTAAGACCGCAACGTTAAAAGCGTGGAATATTTACAAGCATATTTATCGTCCATGTACGGGTAGGTAAGACAAATATTTACATTAAGAGCTACTTTCCAAGAGATAATTGTTAGGTAAAACATCAAATGTCTTATTAATACAGGCGGTCCTAGCAATTTAGTAGCCGAAATAATAACTTCCAAAATTTAAATAGTTGACAAACAAAAATTTACAAATAAATTAAAAACAATAAAATAAGTGTTAATACGATAAAATAAAATATTAAAAATATTTTAATCAATAGATTGGTTTAAATTTTCTTATATTGCAAAATGACAACTAAAATTAAAAATAATTTCTTAGCGATATTTATAAAGATTATTACAGTACTAACAAAATGGCAATGCTAGAATATATAAACATACAGGCAGTACAACATATATGAACATGCATTTAATTATTAACAAAAAAATTAGTTCTTACTTTCTGGTATTCAGTCAACATGAAGAAAGGCATGAATTGCAAATTGTGCTTAGCACTAGCCAACATGAGACGATCTCTCTCCAAGCTGCTGAGCGTAGAATTGTAACAACCAACAATTGATAGATCAGCCAACATTCTTGTTTGACGGTTACTTGCCAAATTATATGGACACGCCATAAACTACATAAATGTTGTCAAAAAGGTTTAGATTTTAAATAAAATTTTGTCCTATTATCATTATATAGCTTTTTTATGTTTATGATATTTATTAACCAGAACCAATGTAAATAAATTTTTATGTTTTAAAATATTATATCAATGAAATAATTACTGCTTTTATAGCAGAGAACATATCTATACAAGAAGGAAAAATTGTATCTATTTAGAGAAAGAAAAATAAAGATAAGGAGAAATACTTTATCTTAATGTGTTTCTAAATGTGAAAGCCTTTCAGATAACATACTTAATGTTTTACTTATGAAAGAGATCACTATGATGAATTTATAAGAATACTAATATATAAAATGCTTACAGATTACCAAATATCAATAAAATCAATAAATGTAATATTACCTGTTCCAAAGATACCCCTTGCCAACTAGATCCAGGATAACACTGTGGTATGTTTGCTTGAGTTCCTCCACACCAATGACGAGCTCCTCTCCATGTTGCACCCCTTTGTACGTGTCTAAACTCAGACAGATACCGTGCAACAGGATCCCTTATTATAGTTATATAAAAGTATCTACGTTTTATGCCATCCCCTTCAATTTTATTTAATTCTGTATCGACACAGCTAGTCAATTCTGTCCAGTCAGCATGTAGACCACACTTCCAACCGGTAGAATATCGTGAAAAAAGCCAATTTTCATTGCGATTTGGACGGAAACAAAAACAACGCTTGCGTCTTCTTTGACAAGAACATGGTCTTTGCAGATCTAAATCTCTAACTAAATGTTTTCCAAACAATGTACCCCCTGTAACATAAAGAAACATTAAAAAATTAACAAATATAATTTTCAAATATTTTAACTTTCTTAGTACTCTTATTACTTTATATATATATATATATATATATATTAATAATTTAAACAAACGTTCATGACATGCATATTCTATTATTCTGTATGTTGATAAAGAGAAGCTTATGGGAGGTATGCACATGGAAAACAAAAAGGAAACACAGATATGCATGCATAGCATATTAAACAGGGCAACATCCCTGAATTGTTCTTTCTCCTTCTAAGATACAGCTTGAAGGTTTCACAGTGTCTAATGAATAATGCAAAGATTCAGTTGTACAATGGTCAGAAGGGATGTTGCATTGTTTTTATTAAGCCATAGGATTGGTTACCATTAGTCCAAAGGAAAGTGAAAAATCAATCAAAAATATGTTTATGCAGTCTATAATCTCTGCAGTAGCTGGTTTATGTAATTGTATCCAATTTTTCTGTTATCAGCAAATTTGCAGATAATCAAACTTTGTTAAACATATAAATAAACACAACAGTCATGGAAAAAGAAATTTATATCTTGACAGAAATAAATATTTTTACATATAACAAAATTTTATTTTCATGAAAATTTTAATTACACTTTTTTCATAAACTGCATTCAACAAAAATAGAATGGGGAGGACTGACACACATGGACAGCTAAGACAAAAAAAAGAGATGAATTAAACAACAATGCAAACCCAACTTACCAGTTTTCTGAATGTGCAAGAAAACGATGACATCGTGACCGTTGATGTCAAACTGAAAGGTATCATTGGTAAACACATCGTCGTAACCAAGGCTCCCTTGAATACTCTGCAATCTAAAGGCAGGATGTACCGAGAGCAGGCCATTTTTGTCGAATTCGACGGAAACGGAAGACAAACCGGAGCCGGGACCAGCGGACAGACCCTCGGACAATCTCACGGACTCCTTGATCTCGCGGCTCGTGAGAGCACAGACGTGATCGGGGCAGAAGTAGCCGAGATAAATGATGCCCGTGAGCGCGAGAAACAAACATATCCCTACAACGCTACGTAACCGAGTCCTCCGTGCTCGTGACTCCATCGTCGCGGACCTCTCGCATAAATCGTCCTTTACCAGGACCGAGAGTACGCTAACGCCTTCTTCGCTTGACCGTCTGCCCATTATCGCGCCCCATGTTTTTTTTCACCACTAAACACACCGCGTACCGCTCGCCGATGCGGCCTGACCAAAACTACTCTCCCAGAGAACGTCGGCCATGACAGATACTCCGTATCCCTACCACGCGCCTTCGTCATACAATCGTCGCGTCGCCCCGCCGCGATTCTCTTATGGACATTGTCTGGTATTCGTCTGTAACAGTTTCTCTAAGTGAAGAGGGGAGATCGTGAGTTTATTTAAAAGTGCGAACTTACCGAGTGTACACGGCTGCAGCCACCTATATACGCATACTTATGCACTCTACCACCGTGCATCTATTTAAAGCAATATCTTTTGTCTTTTTGCATCGAGAGTTTCGGGTAAGTTTCACAGCTGCCTGCTATGAATGGTCATTTTCGGAAACGTTAATGATTATGATTGTTTTCTTATGAATATCTCCTTTCTATAGAGAAAATTAAGATATATGTATATGTTTTTTTCTTTACATATTAAATGTATGATAGTTTTTATCCGAATTTATTTGTAAGAAATTGTTGGAATCTACGCGGTGAAATGATCATATCGATGTTTGATTTTAAAGAAATTTGGGCGTTGTATATATTATTTATGTGAAAGCTATAATATACATTTGATCGTTTATTATGTTTAAATAATATTAGAAGATAATGAGGTTAATAGGGTTTAATTATATAAAAATTCAAAATTATCAATACATCAGCTTAGCGCCTTTTTTCGATCGCTGTGAAGTAAGTTGCAATACAAATGGAAGCGACTACATATTGCATCACTTCAGATTGTAGTCGAGTATATACTTACTTAGCCTATAATCTGTTATAACCTAATTTCATCTGTCAAAATTTTTATCTTGTGTTACTGTCACATCATACAAATTTGTTGTGTAAATTGGTTATATTTTTGGAACTCTTAAATTTTTACAAGTAAGTATTTTGTTATATAAATTTATAATATTTGTTGCAAGCTTTTTTAAATTAATTAGGAAGTGGTACGTTGGTGACTTGTTAATAAATATCTGAAGCAATATTCGATTTAATTGTTGCCTATATACTAATTATTATAGTTAAAAATACAATGAAAGTAGTTATGAGTACAAAGTTTCACTCTTGATTCTATTTTATTCTTTCTATTTT
Source organism: Bombus flavifrons (assembly GCF_040668555.2). Classification (NCBI taxonomy): domain Eukaryota; kingdom Metazoa; phylum Arthropoda; class Insecta; order Hymenoptera; family Apidae; genus Bombus; species Bombus flavifrons. The sequence continues at coordinate 13,838,576 of NC_138450.1, forward strand.
TCTGACAAGACACATACAGATAAGTATTTTTTAGAAATTTATAGTCCATTATGTTAACCTTGTATTTATTTCTTAATTCATGGATCATTAATGGAAATATATGCATAAGCAATTTATAATGATTTTTTGTTTGACATTTAGAATGACAACCATCGAGTTGCTCGAGGATAGGATTATGGAATTAGAAAAACAGATATATGGACTTGCAAAGAAAAATGAAACTAATGATATTTCATTGGAGAATCCTGTAGTCGATAATATTTTACATGTGAATACGCTGATTTCATCTGCAATGTCGGGACGGGAAAAAGCAAATCTAATGATAAAACGATTACCAGAATTAAATAATTATCTAGATCCGATAATTGAAAGTTCTGAAATACCAATAGAGGCTAAAGTTCAATTGTTACTAGCAATGGCACCAGAAATCAAGCAAAATTATGAAATGTTGAAACAGGTGCAAGAACTAGTGCCCGTGTTAGAAACTGATCGTTTAAGAAATGTTCCAGAATTGACAAATAAACTCAACGATTTGAATCTATCATATCTTAAATTATATGAAGATACTCAAGGATTAAATAACCATATAAATGAAGTTTTTTCCAAGTACAATGAAGTGATAACTAGTATTTCAAAATCATTAATTACTATAGATGCTATCGTGACAGCAGCTGAAATAGCAAAAACACCCAAAAAACAATTAGATTAAGAAAGGATTGCATAAATAATTCATAAGAAAAATTGTTATTTATTATTTCATGAATAAAATTATTTATATTTAAAATAAAACAGCTTTGTATTCATTTAAAATACATTTATTTTTATCTTAGCATGTAAAAATACTTACGCATTCATCAATGACTATGCATACATAAACATATTTTATTATTGTATCTCTTCGTAACAATGTATTTTATTAAAACACTTATATATTATATACATTTATATAACCCTATCTATTTCTTAACCTATACCGTCGTTCATTTCAGGAATCCTTCTTTAGGATCTCTGAGACAAACTGTTGATTGAATAACTGGGTGTATTTATCTGATGGTCTCTCATTTCCAATAAATATTTTCATATTGCTGTTACTCTTTTGAATCTAATAAGAGGATTTAAATGATTCGCATGGACATTACACTAATTAGTAACACTAGACCTTTGTTAATATCTCTCTGACATAGTAAACTGCAAAGTGTATGTCAGCAAGAATACATTAGAAATAGTTGTTACATGAAACCTGTTGATTATTCAGCAGAGTAAACGAGTGTATTAAACGTTCCACATCTTTTCATATGTATAGAACAGCATTCTTAGGAGACCTATTTCGCTAACTTGTAAAAAAATCTCTTACAATGTTAAGCATATTAAACAGTCACTTTATACAGTATTTACAAACGTCTTAATTGTAAATATCATGTATCGCCAATTATATGTACCTCCGTCATAAATTTTATTTCTTATATATAGCGCAAAAGCTCGCCACGGAATATTGCACTACCTATTAATCGGTATTATAGAGACAGGAAAAAAGATCACGATTCAGAACACCTTTTTTTCATGTAGAATCAATTATGGCCGCGATTGTATTATTATCTGTTGAACGCGTTCTTTGCATTTAAATAGGAACATACCGTTTGAAAAATACAGACGGATACAAATTAAGTACATAATTTTTATGTCTCATGAATTTTAACAGGAACTTCGACATTCAATCGGATAGTTCCCCTTCCAATGAATTTCTTTATTTCGTTTCTACTGTTCGTTCGTTCCAGTGTATCGTTGTCGTCAATTCGTTTTAAATCAAATTAAAATTCATCTAATGCTCGCGCATCCTCGTAAAAAGAACGTAATCACGTTTATAGCACTTTAACTTTGCGTTTGCAAAGCGGGTACGGAGTTTCGCAACCAAGATAATGCTGGTTCCACGCTAGAGTAAATTGCCGGATGACCTCTCGAACATCTGCTATGGTGACTCAGTAGCCCTTGAATTTCCCATCTGACCGATCCTCCGCCAGTTTCACACATTAGAGGTGCTCCTTCGTCGTTCTGAGAGAAAAACAAAATAAAAATATAGATATCAACATAAATGAATTATTCAGTTTGTTAAAAGATAGAGTTAGAAAATGCAAGTTAGCAAAGTACAAGACACTTGGGTTAATAATTTAAAAGGAACTTCACGGGCTGATAGATATTGTTATTTTCGTTACACTCTTTTTAATATGAGAAAATTAGAAATCTTACGTAGCAAGGTCCTTTATTCGTATCAGTAAATCCAGCACATATATTGTCCTTTGTGATGAACCCTGCATAATGGCTAGTTGCATTGCACTTCTCAGAGTCTAACGTTGGCAATGGTAGGAAGTTCAAATATTTTTGTAAATCCACTTCGCCATTCGCAGAGAATCCCCATCCTGCCATGACGCATATCTGTCTCGGCTAAAATTAATAAAAAATGCACATATATTTTAAACACTTTACCTATATTTTCAAATATATTCTTGATACCAAATATTCGTAATACGAACTTGAATAGGATGTTTCGGAAGGCAAACGGCGCTAACGTTCCTTGAGAAAGTTAGAGGCTTCTCGAGCTCAACTAACGCGATATCATTGTTGTATAAAAATTGATTGTATTTCACTTGCGGGTAGGGAATGATGTTCCTCACGGGATGTGCTTTTAATAGGTTTTCACCGGTGAAAAGTTGCCACCCACTACTTTGCTTATATCTAAACAAAATAAAAAATATATCTTTGTAATTAAATTCCGCTCGAGATTCGAACTCGGATCGATAATCTAGTCCATCTTCGTAGAAAAATTCTGTATTTAATCCACTTTCTGTTAAACCATTGAAGCAAGAAATCTTCGAAATAAGAGTTAATGGAATTAACTATAAATTTTCCAAATCTTCAATGTGTACTTTTAAAAATTGAAAAATGTGTTATATCAAATTATTAGAAAAGACTTATTATTATTATTGCTAGAGTTGACAATGAAAAAGAAATGATTTCCTTGAATTTTTGTTTTCTTTTTTTTTTTTTTTTAGATTATGAATCTCTTAATCGAATGATTTACCTGTGAATACAGGAATAACTGGCAAGCACATGCATAGGTCCCAATATGCTTGCCGTGCAAGCAGCACCGTGTTTAGGTTCCTTTAGCAAGGCCACGCTGGACCATTGTCCTTCACTGGCTGGTGTTCCGCCAACCAATCTGGCAGTTGGTCCTTCGCCATAGTCAGAACCGCAAGAAAATTCTTGGCAAGATATCTGCACGACCTTGTCGGAGATGCAGAATTCCACTTGTTCCAAATTTTTGACTAATGGCGCACGATGGTTAGGATTCAACTTTAGTCTGAGTATTTTCTGGATTTTATCCCATATCTGGAACTCTGTGCTCTCAGAACCAGCGAATCCTAGAGATTGGCAGTAAGAGTTGCTAAATTCTTCGCTCCATCCGTCGGAGCACACAAGACGATACTCATCGTTGTATTGTCTGGAAAAATACAACGTCCTACTTGATTTGTTATTTTCTTAATTTAATTAACAATAATAGCTTCTTAAGTTCAACTGATACAGATGGATAAATATTATTTGTTTAATCAGACGATTAGAAATTTTCTTAATTTAATTAACAATAATAGCTTTTTAAGTTTAACTGATACAGATAGATAAATATTATTTGTTTAATCAGATGATTAGAAATCTAATTAAGTTTAAAATTATCGAATTAAGCCTTGGAATAGAATTGTGAAATGAGGTTTCATTAAGCTAAATGTTTTACTTGTCGATAGCGGTAGATTAAAAAATACACAGACTGCCCTTGGAGTTAGTTAAACACTGATATTTGATAAGACTAGATATACTACTTTATGAATGGAATGGTTTGAAACGTGAAGAGAGAAGATGATCTGGTCTTGTTCGACTACAACAGATTACTTCTAATATTGAAGTGGAATAAAATACGTTAGAATATTAAAAAAAACACTATGCCATTTCTATACTTTCTCAACAAGAAAGTAATGAATTCCAGTCTCGATTAAAAATTCTTCGAATTTTTTTTTGATTATTCGATTTTTAATCCAAGATTTGTAATTCCAATTTCAACATCTTTTTTACCTTATTTTTAATAAAGAACTTCCACCAAATTCTTGAACACCGCTATTCTCGGTGTTATCTTCTCCTTGTCCATCCGATGACTTTTTCTCCATAGTCATATTTGTCATTAAACAGTTCCATTCGTCAGAATGATCAGGACAATGTTCTATCCCATCACAGACTTGATTTTCAGGTACACATCCGCCTGTTTGACACTTGAACTGATCAAGAGCGCAATCGCATAATTTTTCGTCCTCTCCATTAGCACATTCTTTAATTCCGTTGCAGTGCCACGTTAATGGTATGCACCATTTTTCTGTTGGGCAAAGATACTCGTTGTTTCCACAACTTTCGGCACAATTGTACTCATCTCGGTGATCCTCGCAGTCTGGTCGACCATCGCATTGCCAGATGCCTGGGATGCATCTTCCTAAAATTAGAAATAATTATAATATAAGTGTAGTATCGTGGACGAGGGGCCTGGGGGGTGTCGTGCGAATTATAAACAAGCGGTTGCCGAGCATGTGCATGATGGGGTTTAAACAAAAGATACGAGGCTAAGACAAGAGACAAAGGGTTGCTAAGGGACATAAACGAATTAACGGCAGTATGAGTTGAGAAGCCACAGAGTGCGGATTGCATTGTCGAGATAGTGTTGTTAGCGTTGTTGAAAGAGAGTTGAATCTGTGTCGACGAGAGTTGTTAATTAATTATAATACGTTGTTACGATTAGTTCATGTTAAATAACCATTGTTTTCTGTTTAATCCATTTATTATTAATAAACTAATTATTATATTTACGATACTACATAAGTTTAAAAAAATTCGTGTTGTATTGTATTATTATTGTATTATTATTTATTTGTTATTTTTTGGTGATTCAACTTAATGTCAAGTTCTATATAATTCAGGAATAAAGATGACAAATTAATTTTGAACGTGAAATTGACGATGAATTTGATCCTACTTTAAATAAGAACAACTTTTGTCCTAGATTAGTCTACCGTAGATTTAAAAATATATCTTAGAGTAAACACGATACTTGCGAAACAAATTAAATGGGTTGTCAGTCGAGTAGATAAAACAAATAGCCACAATTTATTACAGAACAGACAGAGCTTCTTTCAATCTATTTTTACAATTTCGAGAAGCATCCGGTAGTTCCAAATACTCTAAAAGATGAAGCAATTTGCTCGAATGATAACTAGTGACACCGATAACCCGTGCTAGGAAAGAAACATCTCGTCCGATATTAGAACATTCTTCGTTCAAATTATTACGAAACCTGTATTGAATATTAAACGAGAAGCCATTAAGTCGATCGTATATTATACCAAGTTTTTCCTTTCACTTTTTTCCACCGATAATTGTCCTTCTAATTTGCATTTAATGATCCTTCATATAAAAATATCACGGTCCACAAGTATTAAGATAGTTATTGATATTTAGCATAAATTGTGTGTTTTCCATTATTTTTATTTTCTAGTTATAAAGTCGTAGCGTTTCAGTATTTCATTCGAGTACACACAGTGTATTTATGACTGATAGTATACATTCCAAAAACTTACCACTGGGACATCTAAATTCATCGAATTGACACTTCCATTCTTCGCAATTCTTTTCATCACTTCCATCGTCACAGTCGACAATTTTATTGCATACCAGGTCTCGCTTTAGACATTGACCGCTTGCGCACTGAAAGTTTCCTGGACAACCTTCCTCCTTACAATTTAATTCATCCGAACCATCGGAACAATCATTCTCAGAGTCGCATTTCGCTGATAGTTTCACGCAGTATGCGCCATCCCTGGATGTTCCATTGACACATTGGAACTGGCCAGTTGTACATTTCGAGAAAACAGTATTTGGAGGAATATTGAGGAAAGAAACATCAATATGGCTAGTACTTTCCACAACTGCATCCGGTAATTTAGTTTGCGTGGACGGTGGAACTGTCGTGTCAATGCTCTCTTTCGCAACGTGATTTGCTTCCTGTGCAATCGACACTATTGACGATTGATTCGAAGGAAATACTGAAGACTGTGAACCTGTCTGGTTCGGTTCTCCATTTATTTCAATCACTTGTCCTGGTTCTATAGCTGTATGGCCTTCGTTAGATGGTTCATTGATGACTGGATTTTCTGTTGTAAAATCTACGCCTGATCGATGGAAATTGAAGTTTCGGAGAAGTACGAACGGCTCTGTAACCGGTTCTGGCTCTTCTACCTTCTCCGAAACCGGTATGAAGCTAGGATACTTCTTTGAACTGTCTGGGACTGTTATGCTTGTTTTATCATTCAGACTCTCTTTTTTATTAGAAGAGGTTTCGGACGTTTGTACATTTATTTGGTTTGATCCGCTGGTCGTTTCGATGATCTTCAATTGTGGAACAGGTGCAGAATTTTCTTCTACGTGGATATCTGTATTGGTCGCAGTATGGTTCTCTTCTTGAGCTTTTTCCTTTTCAGCAAATATTTGTGGTATTTCAGTAGAGAATACCGTAGCCGATTCTGGAATCTCTGTTAATATATTTTCACCCTCGTCCTCTTCCAAGTTCAATTCCTTCTCCTTTTTGTGCTTGTACTTATCAATAACTTTCTTGTCCACTGACTTTTTCTTCACTTCCAAACTCTTCTCCAATGGAATCACTCTTAAGCTTTCTTCCGACAATTCGTCCGCATCCAAGTTAGGTAACATAGTCTTAGGTGTAGTGGTGATAAAATGTATTTTATAATCGAATCCTATAGGTTCGGTGTCATCTTCCAATATCTCGGTAACTGGTCTAATATCCTCTGTCGTACTGGAACTCTCAGACGTCTGTTTATGTAATTCCGTTGAATCTTCTGTTAAATTCTTCTGCATATTTTTCTCTGCGTTCATTGTAGTCACATTTTCCTCACTTGTATTATTTAGTACTGAAACATTTGGTTCTAACAATGTGTTATTAATACTTGTGTTGTTTACATGTTCCACTGCACTGGTCATCAGATAGTCTGCAGTGCCATTCTGAGCATTCACTCTTTCATCACCACTAGTTACCAAATCTTCAGTCGAATTATTATTCATCTCGTCAATAGTGGTTTTTGAAGAGTCCTTCTGTTCAACTTCCGTATTATTAGAACGTACATTTTCTAAATCACTAGTTTTCACTTCAGCGTCTGGCTTCATTGTGGAGGTGGTTAACAATACGTCACTTTCAGTAGTTTGCAGTTCTTCTGGCAATATTGGTACCTGAGCAGTGGTTTTGGTTTCTAATGGCATCATGTGAGTTGTCGGTACCTGAACTGTCGTGGTATCCTCCATACTAACCTGAACGCTATTCTCGTGTTCTGTATTATTGTCTTTTCGAGTATTCTCTTCAGTTACAGTTGTGCTTTCGATTTTTTCAGTTGTAGACATTTCTTGCTGTATCTCCAATGGTAACACTGGTATTTGCGTGGTTAATTTAGCATCCTCTGTATGGTTATCTGGGACACTTTCAGTGTCATTCGTTGTAACGTTCGTGTTATCGTTTGTGTAAGGTATATCTGTCATCTTGGATGATTTCTCGTCATCATTTGCTATTAATTTATCAGATTCATCCTTAACTTTCTCTCGTATCTCTGAGTCATCCTGTTGATACCCTTTGGACAAAGTATCATCGTTTATATCGTTATACTGATCTTCTACTGCGTTTTCTTCAGGTTTCTCAGAAACAGTAACATTATTCATAGAATCTTTTGATTGTTTTTCGTTTTCTTCCGTTGGAATAGTGGTAACTACGTTAGATTCTGTTGTGGTTCCTGATTTATTCTTATCTGCATTATTCACAGTGGTTTCAGTTTCCTTGAACTGTTCCTCCAATGGTATTACTCTTAACGCCTCTTCATCTTCCTCGGAACTTTCTCTACTCTCCTTCTCATTTATAGCATATTCTTCATCCTTAGTTGGCTTATTAATATCATAATTATGTAGTCCATTTTGAATTCCAGACTCCGTGTTATTAATTTCAACAACGTCCAAACCATCACTCTTGAAACCACGACCCAATTCATTTCCAGTCATCACATTTTTCACATTATTCTTTTCCTCTTCCTGTTCTTCAGGTATTTTGACATCATGTGTTTCTACGTGAACATCATTCAGAGAATCCTTCACGTTAGTGTCATTCATACTTTGTTCCGTGGATTTGTAAGTAACAACATCTTCGACGTGTCCTTCGAAAGGATTGGGTACATCCTGCTCATCTTTATCCAATCTGGGAGCTTTCTTCACTTCTTTTTCCTTTTGAATATCTGGCAAGAAGGGAGACATATCATCTACGTGTTTATCATAAGCTGGATCAAATTTCTCTGTAGTTTGTTCGATTGCATTTTCAGGGAACATTGCTGGATGCAGAGGATGATTGGTTGAATGATCTAAATTGTCTTCGTAACGAAGGGAATCGCCTGAAGAAACTATATTCTGTTCCGGATGAATCGTGGAACGGTGTAGAACTGTTTGAATAGCTTCTGTAGAAGATTGGATTTTATTTTCTACAATTGAACCTTCAGGAACACCGCTTGAGGATGTATTAGAAGATTGGACGCTTTGTTCAGGAATTAGTTGAGGAATGATCGCATGAGGATCATGTATTTCTGCTGTATATTCAGTTTTTGGAATTAACATAATGTGTTCCTCTCCTGTATTGTTTTTAAGAGGTTCTAACAAAGGTTCTACATTGTGACCAAAATTTTTTGGTAATTTAGGAAAGACAGTCGTTGGCATGTGCTCAATGATGTTAGTTTCGTTGGTTTCATGCATAAGTGATTCTGGCACAACTGAAGATTCGCCAGATAATATTGATTTAGGTACTTCGTTACTTCCTTCTGTACTACTGTTCTCTACGATCGTATTTATTTCAGTAACGTTTTCTGATTTGTTATCTACTACAAGAGGAGTCGTTTCAGGTTTTAGAGTGAACTCCTCAGAAACTGAGGACTGTGTGCTAGACAGGGAGACGGAATTAGATTCGGACGAAGAGTTCATAATTCCAGATTCCTCCTTACTTATATTCATTGTAGTAGCTTCAGTTGCTTCATCCTGTGACATGTTAGTCTCAGTGCCGTGTTTAACCTTTGCTGTTTCTTCTATATCCATCTTAATAGAGGTCATTGTTGTTATTTTATCTATATTATCATCCTTCACCATTGTCGTATCCATTGTCGTAACAGTTGATTCAAAGTGATCCTCGGAATGATTTGACATTACAGCCTCTTCGGTATCAGGCATCAAAGGTATTACTGGTAAGGGTGTATCATTACTTGCTATTTCATCGACAGATTTCTCATTACTTGGCAATGTGGTCTCTTCAGGCATCATTGATATTGTAGTTTCTGACCCTATGTTTATAGGAGCGTTAGGTGTAAAAGTATTTACCATTTCTTTCTCAATCATAGATATTGTAGTCGAAAATTCAACTGGAGATTCTGCTTCCTTCGTCATACTAGGTAATTCAGTGTAAGTTGATTCGGTAATTGTTTCAACAGACATTTTATTCGTAGTCGCAGATTCAGTAGAGGATTCTGTTTTACCAGCAGTTTCTTCTGCGGACTCTATTGGCCCCATTGTGTTTTGTATTTCGGTAGAATGTTCTATAATAACAGGTACATTTTGATGAGACTTTTCATCGATGGGAAATTCGGGTTCTGTGGATGATGAAATTGGTAATTCATGTTCTATAGCAGTTTCAGTTCCAAGTTTTTCAGGTCTGACAGTAAAATCTGGCTGAGAAGGTAATACAGGATGTTCAGTTACTGCAGATTTTGTTGAAGATTCTGAGTCATTAGTAGGGTTTGGTTCAGCAATTGGTGTTACTTCAGTTGAAGATTCTGCTTCAGCTGATGACTGATGTTTAAGAGAAGATTCCACTTCAATTGAAGGTTTGGATTCAGCAGAAGATTCTGGTTCAATATTGGCCATAGTTTCTGTGTTAGGAGATTCGATATTGTTTACTTCTAATTTAGTTGGAGACTGTGCTTTAGTGGGAGGTTCTGGTTGAGAAGTAGATTCTGTCACCGCAGGAGACTCTGGTTCAGAAGAAAGAACAGGTTCTGCAGAAAGTTCTGGTTGAGAAGAGGGCTCTGGCTCTGCAGCAGGCTCTGGTTGAGAAGAGGACTCTGGCTCTGCAGCAGGCTCTGGTTGAGAAGAGGACTCTGGCTCTGCAGCAGGCTTTGGTTGAGGAGAGGGCTCTGGTTTTACAGCAGGCTCTGGCTCTGTAGGAGGCTCTGATTGAGAAGGAACTTCTGCTTCTGCAGGAGTTTCTGGTTGAGAAGAAGGCCTTGGTTCCGTAGAAGACTCTGATTCAGAAGAAAACTTTGGTTCTGCAGGAGACCCTGATTGAGAAGAAGGCTCTGCCTCTGCAGGAGATTCTGGTTGGGAGGTAGATTCTGGCTGTACAGAAGGCTCTGGCTCTGCAGATGGTTCTGGCTCTGTAGAAGGCTCTGGCTCAACAGGAAATTCGGATTCAACATTTGGCTTTAGCTCAGCAGAAGATTCAGGCTCAGCAGATGGTTCTGGTTCCGCAGGAGGTTCTGGTTCCGCAGAAGGTTCTGGTTCCGCAGAAGGTTCTGGTTTCGCAGAAGGTTCTGGTTCCGTAGAAGGTTCTGGTTCCGTAGAAGGTTCTGTTTCCGCAGAAGGTTCTGGTTCCGCAGAAGGTTCTGGTTCCGCAGAAGGTTCTGGTTCCACAGAAGGTTCTGGTTCCGTAGATTGTTCAGGTTCAACAGATGGTTCTGGTTCCGCAGAAGTTTCAGGTTCCGCAGAAGGTTCAGGTTCCGCAGAAGGCTCAGGTTTCGCAGAAGGTTCAGGTTCCGCAGAAGGTTCAGGTTCCGCAGAAGGTTCTGGTTCCGCAGAAGGTTCTGGTTCTGCAGAAGGTCCTGGTTCCGTAGATGGTTCAGGTTCAGCAGATGGTTCTGGTTTCGCAGAAGGTTCAGGTTCCGCAGATGGTTCTGGTTCCGCAGATGGTTCAGGTTCAGCAGATGGTTCTGGTTCCGCAGAAGGTTCAGGTTCCGTCGAAGCTTCAGGTTCTGCAGAAGGTTCTGGTTCCACAGAAGGTTCCGGTTTAGAACTAGATTCTGGTTCAATTTTTGATTCGGTAGGGTACTGACTCGAATAGTCGCGCATCGAATGGTCATCTTCTGATTGGTCATGCATCGAGTGGTCATGTGCTGAATGATCATGAGTAGAATAATCGTATTCCGAATGCTCATGTGCTGAATGATCATGATTTGATTGATCATGTGTTGAATGGTCAGGAGTCGAGTGACCATGTGATAAATGATCATGCATCCAGTTTATTGGATCAGATTCCCCATTAAACTCACGATTCTGTTCCGTCGTAGTCATCTGTGTAGGCTCTGGTCCCGGCAAAGAATCATGTGGTTGTACATGAAACTCATGTTCATTACCTTGCGGTGAGGCATGTCTATTATGCGTTGACTCGGTAGTGAAGTCCAAATGATCCCAATTATCAGGCCTTCTAGGTTCAAATACAGTACCAGGGCCTCTACTCCTTCCCTGAACATAATCGTGCACCACTTCCGTATTAGATTCCGGTATCTCATCATCCATTTCTACATTACTCAAATCATTTTCATCAATGCAGTTCTTTTGATCACTGTCCAATATCTTTCCAACTCCACAGGAGCAAACAAACAGACCTTTAGAGTAATCGTATTCGCACCTTTCTGAACACTGAAGATTTCCACTCTGACACTGATCAACCAATTTATTCACTCTTAAACTATTCAAATGATATTGTCCAATTATGTTGCCACTCTTCTGTAGCGTTTGCTCGATCAGCTGTTGCATTTCTTCGGGCACTGAACGTGACGGATAGCTTATCCTAAACCTCACTTCACCATCCCTGTTTATGTCGTATACCTTGATGACTGTTGTATTGTTTGGGGGCTGTTGTAACATATTCTTCAAATTTTCTTCTATCTCTGAGCTGACTTGTCTGTACACTCTCGACTTTGGATTGCTGAAATCATTGTCCCAATGGAAGTCGTCTAGTTTTAATATACCGTCTAAGGCACTTGGAACGGTGTTGTAAATGGTTTCATCGGTAGTTGGCCAGGGTGGGAAGCTTGAAGTCGCAGGTGGTGGACTCGATGGCGGATCTTTCACGTATTCTTGACTTCCTGCGGTTCGTACGTCACCAAATTGCCGGGAATTGGTTTGCTGGAGATTTTCCAAGGGTTCTGAGGCTTCTTGCGTTAGGATCACTCCAGCTAGGGCAGAATCAATCCTTTATTTAGTTACATAGGATTTCAACACTTTAAAAATTTTTTTCTAACTATATATTACATTTCGCATCTTCAAAAATGACTAATTTAAAAGAGTTTAGAGAAACTATTTATATGCTTCAAAAGACTCTTACTTCCGGCCAAAATGGCAATGATAACCGCTACCAGTAGAACCATCAGTCCACATCCCCAGCAAGCCATCCTTCTCCAGTACGAACTCCTTGATCTCTTGTCCTTCGTTACATAAAGTTTCTCGCCTCTGTAACACAGATTCATCCATAGTTAACAACAATAGTTATGAACTTTATCAATTCACCCCCATCCTAGACCCAAAAGAAGCGTATTTTATACAGCACTGTGCTTGTCAGTGTTCCGAGACCTTCTTCAGCGACCATGGTATTAGAAGCTTCCCTAGACGAACAGACACCATATTCTAAATGACTCATCGCGATCATCTAATCTTTATTCCGGAACTAAAGTTCTTCCATACCCATAATCCATCGTGTTCTTTCAACCCTCTCGACTCTTAAACTTTGATTCAAAAATCATTTTCGGTTTTCGAATCAATCGAAGTCCGTTTTATCGCGACGATCGAATATTAGCGGTCAGTGTCCACGCGTGGGGAGTCTGCTTCTGAGGTAGTGTTGTAATCGTTTCTTTGCGAATAAATGTCTATTAGAGTGTATCGACTCTTTCATGATGATGATGATGATGATGATGATGATGATGATGATGATGATGATGATGATGCTATGTGTAGCAATTACAAGATTCGTGAATCCTGAAGCACCTGTCACAGGCATACAAAAAAAAAAGAAAAGAAAGAAAAGTATAACAGACTGACATTCTTCAGCCTATTCATCGTAACTGTTTTCTAGTATATCATCCCGGTGCATTTTGCAAGGTGGAAATTTGTGAATTGCTTGTGGCATTCTGTCGCTTATACATATATATGTATCGTCAGGCTCAGCCATTGCTATCGTTGATTAAAAAAAGGGAAAAATACAAGAAAAATAGGGCGAGTAGCAGGGGTGTAAGCGGGTTAGTTCGCGAATCGTGCGCATCCACCATTTCGTTCATCGATCAGCAGCCTCTCTCTCCCCCGTTCCTCATCCTCGTAAGCATCCTTCAATGTACCTGAGGGCTGTCAGCCAGTGGGAATAGTCGACCAGTCCGGCGGCAGGGTCTCTCAGGCTGAGTCCCTCACGGCCGACGCCGGGGCCCAAATCAAAACGCACTCCAGCCACGGTTGTTTCAACCTCGGCCTCGGGACCCCTGCTAGGTATCGTGACAACAGAAAACACCGTCTCTAACTCTCTACTCAGCTTGCTGCTGGCCTCTATGTTATACGTATATGTACGTATGTCTCTGTGTGCCTGTATCTGTGTATATATGTATGTGTTTGTTTCGTGTGAGCTGTAACCTCGCGGTCAGCGGCGACGAAGCTGAATGCTGTGGCTCTAACGTTACGCTAGGCCGCTAGGCGAACGATCTCGCATGGAGCATGTACTCTGTTTCATGGTTTGTGCGATCAGATGCAGGTTCGAAGACTTTGTTTCTCTATATCTTTCATCATCTTTTATCGTTAATCCTGATTTATTGGCAGAAATTTTGATTAATTTTGATGTGTATTAATGGGTGAAGGTATTGTTGTAAGAGAAATTCCATCTTCGGTTTTTGTCCTTTTATCGGGTTTTGTGAGCTGGGACTTTGCATAAGTGATACTGTGAGATTTGATATTCATATTTGAGAACGTCACAGGAGGAGTGATATAAGTGACAAAAATTTGTATTAGATATTATTACTATAACATTAGATGTTATCACTATTATAAACAAAAGTATTTGTACTATTTTTCCTCAAGATAAATTAGATATCCTACATAATACTTTTATCTCGAATTTGTATCATTCTTATATTGATTCTGGTTCATTCATCTCTAATGATGCAATGCATTACGAGAAAGGAAGATGATAGAAAGACTATTAAAAGTGTTATTTATGAAAATCACAATTAATAAACATTGTTCGTATATGCTCCGTACGAAAAATAATGTTTCAACTATTTCTCCGTGCACTTCTGTGTTACGAACACACTACTTGCTCTTCTAGCAAGTTGATAACATTCGCATATAACTCGTAGCCTCGCGAAGGTATTTCATATGACCGTGCTAAACGGGCAAACAGCATAAATCAACTTGCTGTAACTTTTTCTAAAAAGATCTTTGAAATATATACGCTTTTTAAATCATCTCGACGCTAATATCAAACGACAAGCAAGCAATAAAAAACAAAGAAAGAAAGGAACAACTACGCAACACTACTCAGTTCTTGCAGACCAAAATATTGTTTAAAAAATTGTGTAATAAAATGACGAAGAATTCAGAATGAACAATTTAAGAAACATTTATATCTTTGGCGTAAAAATTTCTTGTATTTCAGATTCTTTCTCATAATTTTACAATTTTACGTCGTATAGGATAATTATACAACCCGGAATTTGTAAAATTGTATTTCTCCATTGTCAAAATTTGTTGCATATACAAGAAAATGTACCAATACCGATAACTTGCAATATTTCATTAATAACGTTACTTTAATCGCGCAAAACGGTCTTGGTATCAGACACAAAGAGATGGAAATATTTGATGTTTTGTTATACTGTGAATAGTTTTGTGGTTGCCTTCTTATATCGTAAATCTTTTTACTTTTGTTGCCGCCATGGGAACATCACCAAAAATTATTATCATTGTCGTTATGACTAAGGTAATCGGAATAAAAATTATTCATAATGGAGTATAAAATAATTCGTGGTCAATGCATAGTTCTATTTCTGACGAAAGACGGTCACTCCTGCGTTCTGCTGTGAAACATTGTGACACGTTCGTTTCGCAAACTCCTTCATCGGTGAATGTAATCCGCAACATCCGAGGACCTTTATTCGCTCCGCCAGTATCCGCAATATTTTTGTTTCTTTTTTAATCGATACAATTGCATTTTCTTTATTACTATATATTCGCAATCATTTGAATCATTTTCTTATTTGGAATGAATTATGCGATATTAAAATAATTATCGATTTCTGTTTATGGTTTGCTCTATCGTGTATTTTACTAATTACGTAACTAATTGTTTAATACTAATTGTTTAATTAATTGTTTAATTCTCTTGGTATTTATCAATACGGAAAATTATTGGTGCTACTTCCCGATTGTTGAAGCAATGACGAGCTTTGTAAATTCTTATTTGAAGAGCTTGTTTCCGAAACGCTTTAAATTCGTGCTTGCTTAATTTAGATTCCACTGTAAACGCGTAAAATCTAGTAATACATTAACGTGTGTAGCAGACGGAGAAACGGAGGACGCGTAAAAGACGCGAGATGAATATTAAAATGCCAACGAAATCAGGTTTCACGTTTATGCGAACTAGAGGATTATTTTCAACAAAATTAATGCATCCGCTTGGTTATTCTATTCTGCTCAATCTTCTTGATATTCGTTTATCATATTTCTTCGCTAAAAAAAATCGAGCGATCTCGCAACGCCCCGGACTGGTGAACACGATCGAATGTTAAACAGTAGCCAGGAAGAGAACACAGAGAGTAGAAGAATATTTTTCAGCCGTTCGTTACCTGATGTACTTTCGATGCTCGTTCACTGGAACGAAGTACTCTTCGTAGGGATCAGCTGGTACCTCGCAAGCCTCTTGACCCTTTGTCTGTAGATTGTTGCCCGCGTAAGGCCTCATCGAGACCAGTTCCAAGTTTACGGCTTCGATTTGCTCCTTTTTTCCAGTGTCTATCGATAATAGGAAATTATTAAAATATCGATTGTAGAAATTGAGACGAGCGTCGAATTTTCATTGAAAGAAATTTCAATCAGTGACTCGTCAAATTTCAAGGTGTTCAGACGTACCAAAGAATTCAAAGTGAAGAAATATATTCTAACGCAACAAAAAGGCGAGCCTTTATCCATGTAAATATTCTACTCTTCCTCATATATCACGGAAAAATCAGTGAAAAAGACCGGAAAACCCCGTTTCATTATTAGATTTGTGGAACTTTAGTATTTAAGAGCTATTAACAATTATTTAATGGTGTTATAAAATGATCGTTAAGTCACAGTTCCAAGGCATGAAGTATCATTTATGTAACCTAACTAGACATTATTTTATGTAATTAATAAGTAATAATATATTACACATTCATGGCTATCAGTCATTTTTCAAATAGATTTCTTCCCTTCTTTTTTTTAGTACAACTGTGAGTATAGTGATCTCAAACTTATACTCAATCACATGCATGCGTTATAGTGCCTTAGGGGTTATGTAATTTACAGGTGTGGAAATTACACGTGGCATTAAAGTATTTATTTATGGGGCGGAACCTCGCGTGCTGCAAAGTCGTTGTTTATAGAGAAAGAAGTTGGTTAATTATATGTTTACTCGGACGTAGTTCAAAAGTCAATATACTTTTATTGAGTAACGTCCTTCGATCATAACTTTACGTAGCAAAGAAAGTATGTTCCATTATATGGGCGGAAAATAATTGACATATCCTGGGAATAGTTGACATATCCTTTAACTTTTTATACTAACAATTATATAATGGAAAAGTTGGTTTTAGCGGCTTGTTTCATGTTTCAAGACAAATATTACATAGAATACAATAATTCATTTATCGAGTGAAAGTTAATTCGAGAAGGTTCTAGGTAAATCTATGACAATGTTTGGAAGATTTTCATCACAGATAACAATTCCTTTGTGTGCCATGCTACTTTATCGAGCCATTTTTAACAAACGATTTAGGGACCCATTGTCTCAAACGTAAATGTACATTTTTTACAATTATTTTACGTATTTTACAAGCTTTAGTAATTATGTAGGAGACCTTTCATATACTTTCTGCGTTTCACCGACCTCGAACAACTTTTTCTTCGAGAACTGTCCGTATTGTTGGTGGTGGTGGTGGTAGTAATTAACGATCGAAAGTTCGGCTCGTCCTGATCATATCTGGTAAAATCGAGCGATCAACGCAGATTTCAGTAACAGCGACCGCCATTTCTATAACGTTCTTCTTTGCTTTCAAGTTTTATGCATGTTTGAAACTTGAAATAGATATTGCTATTCGATCTGATAAAGAAAAATTTTATCATTTTCTACGGATATTACAAAATTCCCAACAACTGGTTTATTTTTATATGAATTATACATCCTTCAAATAGGAATTACTAAAGAATATTCCATTTATTATACAATAAAGTATTTTTTATACTTACACGTGAGATTACAAATTTTCTCAAAGACAGTCAAAGAACTTCTTGCTCAGCCTAATATTCCATTCATATCATACTGATCATTATATGTATCATTTTAACGTTGAATTTTACTTGAGGAATAAAATCCAAATTTCTTAATTCGTTCAACAGACTTAGAATAACTTAAACGTAATAAATTGCAGAGACGATACGTTCAAACTTTCGTAAAGAAATTCAATTAATCAACTTACTGCAACCGCATTAAATAATTCTAGTCTTAAAATGTAGAATTTCGTGCTTAGAATAAATAATTCTGGTTCAATCAATCGAAGCGACTAAGTTGCAGTCTAACAATTGTTATCTATGTCTCATCGTTCACTTGCAGCTAATGTTTTATTCATCGAACGCATGTAAACGAAATTTATGTGATTCTCGAGCGATCGTTTTCCTAATCGTGGACAGAACTTGGTCGTAGAAAAGCGGTCGATCGCGGTTACGCTTTGCGTCACGGGGATTGCACGCGGCTCTTTCTGCGTGCAAAACGAGAGGAAAAATGCAACGCAGGTCGCCACGTGTTCGCTTTTTGTCGCGAAGAATTTTCTCCGTGTTGGACGCAGAGCCTGCGGTCTCCGCTTACGTAAAGTCCGCTCCTTTTTCGTTCTTTTCCCTTCTCTCGTTTTGTTGCTTCTTAAACGATCTCTCTTGAAACATGTTGCAGAAGTGGATAAAAAAAGAAAATGGAACTGAACGAACCGTGGCAACGATCGTTTAGCAGGCTTTTCATCGTCGATTAGTTTTTCCGTGTGAATTGGATGAAGTATCGGGTTTGTTTTTCAGTAGGTTTCAGATAATAATGAAATTCTAAAATTTCACATTAAAACGTTTCATACCGAATCTCGATCCAATCGAAGATTTAAGATATACTCAACGATGCAATTGTACAAATATAAAAATCTGTTCGCTAATATTATTAGTAAATTGACGTGTAAGGAAGTCTGGGAACAATTAACAATTATTAATAAGAAACTTACCATTGATCTGCACGCTGGTCGCGCTGTTATTCAAGAAACTAGCGTCGTTGTTATTTCCATTCCCATGAACGCCGTTCATCTTCGGCTCGACGACGGTCTTGTCGTTGCTGTCGGGCAGCTCGATCTTTGTCTCGGTTCTGTAATGTGAATCGGGGCTGGTCCTTCCGGCCTCCACGTATTGCTGCGACACAAATTGCGTCCGATGATGCCCATTCTCCACAGGACCGTCCTCCGTCTTGTGATCCTGGTCCAAGGTCACTTGATGTTGGTCATTGTCCTGTTTCAAATCGGTCGCGCAATCATCTTCGTTGGCGAACGCCGGATTATCTATACCATCGTCCGCCATCTCGTGATATGCCTCGCCGAAAACTGCTGGGCCCTCAGGTGATCACGATCACCCGGTATCGACTCTCATGCGTCTCGATTCTGTAAAATAGAAAAATGTCAAGAAATAAGAATGCCGTTGAAATACGAGAATAGTCGAGTATAGCAAATTTTGGACTATTTCTATTTCATACTTGACGAGAATCTGCATTGTCAACGTTATATCGTAAATACGAGTACTCTGTAAAATAATAGCAAATCTGTTTTTACTTCTTAATTGTCAAACGTGTAAAACAAAAGACTTAAAGAACAAGATTTCTTGCGTATACAGGATGGGATCGTGATCGTGGAACAATCGGGCAGAGGGTAATTCCACGTGAAAATATAAGAAAAAGATTTGATGTAATGTTTGTTCATCCGAGGTTCCGTATTCTGAAAGCTCGATTTTGCAGATTTCACAAGCAAACTTAAATTTGGCAAATTCCGGACCGATGAACAAGAGTAAAAAATTGTCAATATGAAAATAAGTAAAAAATGTAGAATACAATGTTTTCGTAGGATGGTCCTATTTCCGAGAAAAATAAATTCGAAAATGTATCAAGCGCGTGGAGGTATGTACCAGACCAGTTCGTAGTTAGACAGGTTTAAACTTTGTTTTCTTGAAAACGAGACCTTGAACGGAAGAATTTTATTCCACGTTTTTTATTTATTTCTTCACGTAGAATCACCTTCTGCCCAGTTATTATTATGACCACTGCTCCATCGTGTATAGTAGTTAAAACGTTTCTTGACCTTTGTATCTAAAAGAGTTTGGAGATTTTATTGTAGCATTGTCAGACTATTTTAGTTAAGGTACGGTCGAAGAAGAAGATTGATGCTGCGTTATATGTGAAAAATGTCTGTTTCATCTGATTGAGTTGATTTTTTTCGGATCTGCTGATGATGCATAGAAAGAAATCGAGTTACATAAGGAAATCCATTAGGGAATGGCAGTGATGTAGAGTGTTCCGTTTTGAAAGATGGAGAATGAAGAGCAGTTGCTGGAAAACGTACAGAGCCAGTGGTAAATTATTTATTTTATTTTCGATTTATAATGAGATTTCTGTTTTGATTTCAATTAATTTCTCTTTTTATGTCAAGGTGATACAATCTTTTAACTGGTATCATTAAAAACTGTTGACTCACGTGTTCGCTAAAGCATAGCTATTAATATTAATCAAGTATCTTAAAATTTATGATGTACGATTATTTATATTGTAATATATCAAATAATATTCTGCAATTTGCATAATATCAAATAAATAATATGCTATACAATTTTTCTAATTTAAATATTTTAATAGCGAAATCTTTTTTGTTCGCTGTTAAATTCTCTTAAAAAATAATCTGCCATGTCATTTCACGCAGAAAAATCGCTGCGCCCTTCAACGAGCATTGTAATCGATATCGGAAACGCATTTCGTAGTTTCCGTCTCTTCGTTGAGTAAGCAGCTTCTCGATGACCGATTTCGGATTGTGGTGTGTAATTTATCGTCGGAGAAACTGGACGTAAGTCGATCCGATCTTTTTTGCTGACGAAATTCAATGTACAGTCGATGAAAGAAAGAGACCGAATTTTCCACGTTCGTTGCGTTTCGATTGCTCAATGCGATTGAAAATGTTAAATCTTACAATAAATTCCTTTCAACTTTCAATTAAAAAGAATATATTCTCCAGCATTATTCATCATTCTCCGATTGTTCGCTCGTTTATTTTCCCACTTTATACGCCATTCATTAACGCGGTCGTATATTTAAGTTATTACTTGGAAATTCACTAAATTCGATAAACAACGAACTACAGTGACCGAAATTTTTCAGATTCACACGCGTTTCAATTACTCGATGCATCGATCTTACGATTAAACTTTTCAATTAAAAGAGAAACATTCTGTAATATCATCCGCTGTTCTGTTTACTTGTTAATTTCCTATTTTATCGACGCGGCCTACGGTTAAATAGTTGAGAAAAACACTTTTTATCGTTCCATTAATATACAATCGTTTCTCTTTTTTTTTTATTTTTAATTTTATATATACAACATCGATCAACGTGTTTTCGAGTTATCGCTAGGTAGCCTTAGGCGGATCGTAGAATCGCGTTTATTATTATCGCAGGTTCGCAACTGCTGCTCCTATCAACTTGGACGTGATACCAATTACACCGTCATATAATGGTCACGGTGTCTGTACTGCAGTTTAATTAAATCCTGTAATTCTTTTCTTCTCTATATATATATTGCGATCGCGGCGGATAGGGCTTTCTAACTACGGACAGGCGCTTGTTTATCAGCCATCGCGTTAGAAGAGGGAATCGTTAAGGGATAAGGCCACTTGAGGTTAGGTTTGCTTCGGGAATTATGTTCAAGTTCTTTGTATTCGCATAATTATAACGATATTATGCAAAACTATTCTAGATGTTTGGTAGTAATTGCAATATGGTAATCAGTGCACGTGTAATTGTCTTAATTGATGACTTTAGAATTATGTAACAGAAATAGATCTTAGACGAACGAATAATTAGGAAACACTTTTACCTAAGATTAAAATATTGTAAATAATCAGAGTGTAACACATTGTGAATTTCATATATATATATATATATATCAAATATATATTTCATAGTATAAAATTAAGAAAACTATTGCGTAAACTTACAATCCCAACCGGTTGAAACGATCGCGAGTTTTGATTTCAATAGTTCGTTCCTTACGAGAGCAACTGTTTTCTGATTTCTTTTCAAATTGTGATTTCTTTTCCCATAATCAAAGAAAATTCTGGTTGCAAAGGGTTAAAGTGCATCAAATTGCATCCGCGCAAGAAACACGCCAAATGCTTGCAGACGCTAACGTCAGTGTGATGACGTCAGTGGTAAAGCAATTTTCAAAACTTCGCACAAGATGAACGAGACGGACGTGAGAACCGTGAGACATCCTGTCCACACGTTTCTTGCGTCTTACACTCTACATATCCTTATCTTCTAGACGACTTCGTTTTTCAGTAGGATTTATCTTTCTACGATTTCTTATAATTTGTATAATCTCGTCTTTTCGTTGCAAAAACACTGAGAGACTTTTTGTGGTAAAAGTAAAATCTTGTTTCAAGGTCGAATTACATTTTTTTCTTCCCGTATCAAATATGTCTTTCACTTTTTACGTTTCATTATATTAAACGACAAAATGAAGATTTTCAATTTTGAATGGAAGATTTGAAACAAAACAATTTAAAATAAAAATTGTCAAGCAGAAAATTTGGAATTCTTTGTAGCCCGAACTAAAAATTGTAATTTGAAAATTTGCCATATTTTTAAGAATACACCGTATCGGTCTCTCGTCTAAGCTCTCGGTATTCCTTCTTCGCCACTGTTTCGTTTCCTGCGAACCTCCCAGCGCCCTTTAGCGGGAGTCACGGTCTCCTCTGGTCTTTTTTTTCCCTCGATTTTGCTGAAACGTCGCGCCAACGAAAAGGCTCGAGACAAAAAAGGGAGCAGAATAAGTTACGGCTCCTAAAAAGCCGCTCTCGAGCGGCACGATCTTTGTCTCTGTCGGGAACCCCTTCATTATGACAATTTGAAAATCACCAAGAATTAAACCTCATAATTTGATACAAACCAATCTAAGAAAGAAACTCATACAATTGATTTAAGCTACACTTACAAAAAAGTACATATTACCCTGCCATCTTTAAAGAGAAGCTATATAACTGCAGCTGAAAATTCTACAGTATAATCGTTCGCTGTTAGCTATTTCGTGTAGTTTGGATCAAATTTAATCCAACAACGCAGAAGCCCTTTGTGTTGAGCGAAAAAAGTGCTACGACGCTGGTACTTCCTCCGGCGATAAGGGAAGGATGAAAAATCCTTGCTACTAGCATATATTAGGTTGTCCGAAAAGTTTCTTTCGTTTTATGAGGAAACAATAGTTTTTTGTTTTATATTATTTTGTCGAATTACGTACGATCTATTTTGTTCTGTTGAGACAAACACCGCGACAATTCACAGACTTGGTTTCACGTTAGTACGAAGGTGCACTGTTGTAGAAATCACGTTTGCGATAGAAAGATACTTTTCGGACAACCTAGTACACAGCACGAATCGAATAAACCTAAAAAGCTACATTGCTATTTTATTTTCGTTAAATTACTCGCTCAATCTCAGGTAACAGTATCTTTAGCTGGAAGATACATAAAGGTTCTCCGGAATATACCGGACGACTTCTTTTTCATCCTCCGACGAAAGGTTCGAGTTCCGCCTGGAAACTTAAAAAACGATATCGAAAGTGGCGAGACACAGAAGAAAGCGTAGGATCAACGTTACCGAGCACGAAGTACCATATACACGGCGAAATTTAAAATTCTCCGATTACTCGAGTAAAATCGCAACTCCGTTATGTCTCGTGGATAGGCATTTCGATGACTTAAATCTTCCAGTGGCAAGAATTTAAATTGAAATTTCTTCACCTCCGAGGGGTAGAAATTTTGATTAGAACTTACGGGACACCCTGTATACCACGGTCAGACGGACGGTCGTGTTCGCGCGTGTACGTGTAAACGTTGCAGGCATATACTGCACCGAAAGCGGTTGACCCTGAGAGAGGCAAGCACAAAGGACTGATTCACCCCGGGGCCAGAGTGGAGTCCTCTCTTCGGAGAGCTCGCGTTCAGCGTCCACCCAGGTCGACTTCGCCAAAGCTCCGCTCTTCTCAAGTGACATAATCCCACTGGTTTGGTCGCCGTTTTCCATTTAACTGCCGGCTCATCGTAATTGGTAACGTAATCGCGGATCACGATTCCACGGGTTAGAGGTCCGGCCAGGTCCCACAGCTGGATATGTTTTGTGAGTTTCTGATGGAAGAAGCTTGTGAAAAGAGAAATCGAAATCTTGGTTTGTTATTTCGGTCGGTTAGGTAGGTTATGTCGTTGATGGAGAATGTGATTCTTTCGAATCTCTCGATGCTGTTGTATATATAGATATGTGTGTGTGTATGTTGTATTCGAATCTGGCAAACTACAAAACACGAATGAAATAAGAAGAAAACGAATCGACGTAACTATTCGTGAATTCGCTGCACGCACGAGCGATCGCCTGTCGAAACGCGCCGAATTTCCGCGAACGATCGACGCGTGAAAAATACCGAACGCTATCGTACAGTAGACAGAGAGGGTGTGCTAATAGAGCGTGGTTGAATTTCGTTTTTGATCGGACGGTTGGTATGCATAGATAATGCAGAAAAGTTGCGCAAGGTTTCCTGTCGATTACGATCAAGGTGAAAGTCTTCGGACTCGCCAGAGCGAAACATTATCAGCAGGCGAACCTCGTAAATTGTAATCAATGTCCACTCGGAGAATGTCCTTTAACGACGAATCTCGAAACCGTTTCTGGAACTTGGAAATCGTTAGTCGAGGATAATGGTTTCCTTTAGAAACCAGTTCGTTTCCATTATGATCGTTTCTTTTGGTAATTCTAATTGTTATACATTCGCATAATCTTTTGTTTCGTATTTATTATCGAATAATTACGAATATCGAACGTATTTCAGGAACTCTTTCATATTAGCTTTTTCTATCTCTTTTTTTTTTTTTTTTTTTTAGATCGTAGGTTACTTAAATTTCTTATCTTGATTATATTCATCGTGGAAAGTTTTTGATATCTAATAATTCCTTTGAAACCTTCGCATCCTCCTAGCGAATTCTTGAAATATTCATCCTACTTTTCCTTCTTTTCCTTTTTACGGTCGACGTTGTAAATGGCGAGTGAATAGGAGACACGCCTCATAGAAGAGGAATCCTAGCGATGTTAAGCGACGAGCAATGACGTAACGAGGAGCGCGACGAAAGAAAGCGCGAAGGCGTTCGAGCGTCGCACAAGCACGCGCGTGCAAAAATGCTGAGCCGTATTGTCTCGCGTGCGAGTACGCCAGAGGCAAAGAGAGAAACTGAGATCTCGACGTACCTGAAAGATCGCGAGTCGATCGACTGCTGATAATTACTCGAATGCGAACGATCTATGTACGAGCCTGGACTTCATCCCAAGTGAAACGAAAGAAACTGGCATGCAGATGAGTGAAACTACTAAAACGAGATATTTTCGTGAAACCAGCCTTTTGTCTGGAAATTTAATAGCGATAATTGTTAAAATAACGATGGCTTGTTATTACGGCAATTGGAAAATTTTCCGACGTTTGGTAACAAGTTTTTCGAAATTTCAGAAATATTACCAAAGTAAACACGTTAAAAGTACAATATTAGTTTTGACATAATTACCGTCTGTCGGCTGACTTTTTCTTCACGAACAGTCAGAAGTAACTGGAAGATGAAGATCGCGAATGGAGAATTTGAAAATTATGATCGGCAGAGTACGCACCACGAAAGATTTTATAGTAATCGTCGAAATATTCGTGTCGGTCACTGTATGTAAACGAAAGAGAAAAAAGAATAGGAAGCAAAGTGGGAGGAAAGCGAGCGCGATTCCGGCTTGGCGAAGCGAACGTTTCATTACAGCGGATTCCGTGATCTCGACGAGTTTTCCTCGCGTGGAATTCTCGTCATTCGAGAAGAGGATATTATCTTACGTGAATCTATACACCAGCGTCGGTATTATTAGACAAAGCCAGTACCGTAGAGAATGACCATTAGAGAAACGTTGAAACGCGACTGTAACTATCCACCCTTTTCCTGGCCGCACGCCCACCGTTCCAAGTTCCTTTACTTCCATGCGAGTTCCTACGATCGTTTCACACGCAATTACACGATCCGTCTTTTGGTACAAGCCGCGTGCAAAACGTTCCTCGGAGATTGGAAACGATTCCAAGAAGATTCTGTTTTAGACGGTTGTTTCAGGCGCCTGCAACGTTCTACTGATTTCGAAGGAATCTGGACAGTGAGAAAACAGCCGGAACCGGTGCTCCCCGTCACTCGCGCCATTTTGATACGATCGTAGCGATTTTTTTATCCTTGGAATACGGACTGTGAAGTACGGTGACTGGGTCAACAGCGATCGGTAGATTCGAACGTATTTAATTTTGCATCGTAAATATCACCGCTACATAGAGAGTGAAAGCGAAGTGATCAAATAAAAAGTCATATTATTAGGCGTTTGCGAATATTAAATTTATCTTTGCAGAAATTTCTATAAAATAATATCATCGTTCGACAATTTCTTCGTTGATAAAATACCTGGCAACCAATCAGTGAAAATATTTTTATCAGAAATAATCGTTCGATCCTGAAATTATAAACCACGATATCCTCTTGAAAGATAATATCAAAACTGTTCGTCGGTTTAACCGATCTCAGACGGATAAACGCAAGAAGAAAATCCCTAGGAATCCGTAATTACTGGCATTGTTCAAGCGCAAAATTTCATAGTGTCTGAAAGGCAAACGAACGACCGGTTACAAACTATTGTATGCTTAATTACAACCGTCGTAACCGTTCAATTTCATGGTTCCCGATAACATAACCACCCTATTGTACGTTACCCTCGAACGAGGCTAACAATGAAAAACTGGCTATTTTTCGAGGTGTGCGTCAAAAGTGTGCCAACAGTCGTGCTTTTTAATTACACGCGACTGCACGGTAATCATTGCTTAACGAGCTGCCTAGACCAACCGGTAATTAACTTTTAAATGCAATTTTCCACCGTTTAAACAACGAACGTTTATAATTGCCCACTCTTTTTCTACTTTTCTTTATATTTGTAACTATTTATTTATTGCTCGTTGTTGCGATATCGTATTATTCGACAATGGATGCGGACTTTTATGTAATTATCAGAAATTTAAACGTGTAAAAACATACAGCCTAATAAGTGAAGCCAGAGAGACACTCTAGAGCTTAAAAAGAGAAAACGAGGAATAACAAAATTGGTCAAATTTGATAAATTTCCGAACTTTATTTCGTCAAAAATGAGACCGTCAATGCAAATTTATTATTCTCGATCTTTGATCGAATATCCGAAGTATAATACTTACCATGATATTTAATGGATGAAGCGAATCTCTCCAGTTGTGTTCATACTAATATATATTTGCATAAACATACGCAGTCTAGGAATAAAATCGAAATAAAAGATTCGGGGATAGCCAAGGTCTCAAAAAGGTGTTCTACCGGTTTCAAATTGGCTGTCGAGATAATTATTTGAGAGAGAAAGAGAGACAGAGAAAGAGAGAGGCTACATTTTTCATATAAATTTTGGGAAATATTGACAGTCTGATGAAGCACAGAATTCTAATGTAATGTAACGTAGTAAAAAAGTTTTATAGAGAAAATTTTAGCATATTCTATCGATGGTTGAATATAATTTCACGATGGTAAGAATATCGATTTTTAATCGACGATTTCGATGCATAGGAGGAAAGTAAAAGCGGTGAAAGCTTGTAAATAACAGTCATTCTAATAGATTCGATGCACAGTGCCATGGAAGTTTGGCTACGAGTGAAACTTTGGAAAAAGAAAGAACGTGTTAAAAACTAGTCTGCGCACGCATAAATTACACGTGCCACAAAAGACAGAGTAACATTCTATGCGCTTGTCGATGCATGTATTGTGCAACGGTGCTCTCTAAGATTTCCTAAATGTCAGAGGTTTACTTTACAGCGCATCGATCCGATCTTCCTCAAAATCACCGACCAATTTTATATTTTCTACTTGAAATTTATTTCATCTATAGTACATTCTGTGCTACATTATTAATTCAACGAGAGTATTACATTTTGCAATTTGGATATATCTGTCGTCTCCAAATTATTTGTATTAAAGTGAAATTAAATCTTTGATTTTCTTCAAATATTTTACGATATCCACTGTTGGGTCGTTTCTAATTTTAAATAATAAGTTCCTTCGAACTATAGATATGTTTATGTCCAAGACACTGATACTACATTGCTGAAATTTAATTTTCAGTTGAATCTGTTTTCTTCGTGAATTCCAGTTAATTATAGACTTGCAAATTATGTTTCACCATTTTGATTTTATTTCTGTTAAAGCGTGTATGTTGAAGTCCTTAAATAAAACAAGACGTCTACTGTTGGATTGAATCTTCAATTTTAGCCAATGATTATCCTTTGGCTTTAGTTTCATTTTTAACTGGCAACTGGAATTGTTAAAATGTCGAAATTTAATTTCTAGACACGCTCAGGTTTCAGAATAATTTTTACAATGGATTCTTAAACGAAAGTATCCGTATCTGATATACAGACACTTTCGTAACATTAATCTACAAAGAACAGCGATCATAAAATTATTCGATTTTGCCCTCTGACATTTCTTCCACTTCCTACATCTAAAAACCACTTCTCTCTCTCTCTCTCTCTCTCTCTCTCTCACGCATACACGTGACTCTCTCACAAAGAAATACAACATTTCTCAAAAGTTTCATAATAAACGTAAGAAAATTTGGAATTAGCCTAAGTAAATGTTGTTTTCTAATGAATGCACCGGCTGTGCTCGCAGTCAGCCGTTCCGAATGACCTTTCTACCGCACGAAGCCGGTCGACAGCCTGGATGATGATGATGATGATGATGATGATAGTGTTGGACTCTGCAAGGCGCATCCTCGCCACTCGACAACCTATACTCTTGCTTCTACAAAGAAGGAAGGGGTCTTGTGTTACCCAAGATACTTTACTTTCTACATTCCTCGCGAGACAATACGTACACCCACGCAACGTGCTCGTGTACCTGTCTCTGTGCAATGGAATTGCTCTCTGACCGAGATCGCGGTTCATTTTCTGGGGAACTTTAATCTACCAGATGTTTGGTACCGTTTAGCAATTTCAGAATTAATATTGTGCTCGTGATCGAAGCAGCATTATCGTTGCTTGGGGCTGTCATCGTAGAAAATAGGACCTAATTTTGGTTAAAATTTCAAGTAGGAATTTTGGTTTTAATCGATGCCCAGAATCTGGCACGTACGAAATTATAGAAAACGAAGAAAAGCACAGAATTGAAGCTCCAACTAAGTACTCCGATACAATTATTTTTCGTTCTTTCAATACAAATATGTTTTTCGTAAAACGCAGTTGGATACGTCCGATGTAATAATACTCCAATAATCTGCATCATCTGATTTGCAAGAGGACGGATCAGTATAAAGTTTCGCCTCAATGACATAATCAAATCGTGACTATAAACGAACAGCAGCGACATATTGTAGAAAAATAGAAAATTTTCCAACATATTGTTACGACGATATGAAGTTACCATGCATTTTATCAACGTCCGCGAATATTTAAAAAGAGAGGCGCTGTCCAACCACCGACGAGTGTGGATGCGCATTGTATTATCACCGTACTTGTTTTATACGCTGTTAAAGTAATACCGTGTAAATAAAAACAGGTCTCGCGGCGAATTTTCCCGAGGCAACGATATTATAATATCGTATATTTTCATTTTAAATTATAAATTACCATAGAGTAGTACAGGCTGTTAATTATCGAATGAGAATAAAATAAGTTCTTCTCCTTCGCAAAACATATTAAATCAGGTTATTCGAGCAATAATTTACTCCAATCTATAATTAATCTACATTATTTTTACAGCAAAGTAACGTGCTATTGAACTTTAATATTCCGGGTATATATATATATATTTGTATAAATATGTATATTTGTATATGTATATTCTTATAAAATGACACATATCGTAGCATGGTCAAGTCAACAGATAGATGCAAGGACTCGAAGTTCCGGTTTTATGAGTCGAGTTAACAACGTTGAACTATCGATAACGATAAACTTGATTTCAGCCTTGAATATTTTATCATTAAAACGTAGATCATTAATATGATATAGCATAAACAAAAAAACCAATTTCGTTTTGTATCAATAATTTTAAATAATATCATTTTTTAAAACCTCTACATTACTAGTATTATACATCGTTATTTTATGTATCTTAATAAAAATTACTTACTAAAAAATATTCTTTTATGAATGAAAGAAATTTTAAAAAGAACGATCGCTTCGTTTTAGAAGTTGAGAAAATTCCGTGCGTGTGCTGCAAGCGTGAATTGTGGCTGACTGAAAGTGAGTGACACAAATAGAGGTGAGTCTCAGAGTGATCGATGTGTGATGAATCGAAATTAAGAAATATTTATCTATTCTATTATCTTAGATTCAATTTCTACGAGTACCGAGATTATAAATCATTCACACAAAGGCTGTTAAAAATATCTATGCGTGGCAAATGATAATTGTTGTTATTTCTATACTCAGAGGTAAGATCAGAATAGTTATTATTTTATTGAATGGATAAATCTATCACACCGTTCTGAGCAAAAAAAAAACCTTTATTGCACGCGCTTACAAAAACTAGGGATAAAAACAAAAAGGCATCTTAAGCCTATCGATTAAATCCATCGATTGTAACTAGGATCATCCTCTAGTTACTATTTCTTATAACTAACGCATCTGCATATGGATGACGAGCACGAACTCACGTTGTCATTTTCAACCATAATTTTGCAACAATAAATTTCGATAGCCCTTATCCGATATTGCGACAAATATCAAATTTGCATCAGCTTCGATGGCTACTTAATTTTTCGTATATTCTAAAGCAGAAGATTTCTATACATTAACATATAGAATCACTCTATGACGTGTTGTCGATATATAAGTTTAAATCAATAATTTAATAAAACGCAAAAGCAACCTGTTTAACTAACTCGATACACGTTCGACAAATTTAATGGCGAACAAAGAGTAAAAGTAGCTCGAACTATCATGGCATTCAATCGAGTCTACTAACAGAATTGCAATCTCTCCTTCGAATTAGCATACGACAACATCGAACTAGAAATAATCCGAATTTACGAGGTCACTTTTGCTCGTAATTACGTATCTATAAACCAGCATCAACAAGGTAAACTTCATGGATGAACGATTAATCTACATCGAGCGACATTCTTTTCTCTCTCGTCGAGTCTATCGCCTTTACTCGTCAGTCGATTCAAATCTTGTCTTCGATTAGCTGCTGCGTTAAATCCTCGATAGTTTTCGAATGTTTCCGGAAACGTCTAACGATCCACGTATATAGCGATGGAAACGTCTTTGTATCGACATGTTATGAATAGATAGATAAGCGTGAAATTAAAATTATAACTTCTGAATAGACGTTATTGAACATTATATAAAATATTTATTTTTAGAATTTATAAAATACTAGTGATGAGAATATCCTTATTGTAAGATATTTCTAGAAAATGGGTAAGACTTCAGAATTAGGGAAGTTGTGTTATAATGTATGATTTATATCGTTATATTCTGTTTACTTTATTACATTCCGCTGTTGGATAGGAGAATTCAAATTGAGTTCATACGATGAAAGTTTTGCTTGTGGAAAGTATCGTGGGTCACCGATGGCACACTGAACGCAGCATTCAATGGCAGGCGATGTCCAGGTGAAATTTCTTTTAAATTGCAGGATAAATTTACAACGAAGCTTTAATGAACTGCAGCGTGGATAACTTGGTTAGTAAAAGCAGAAATGAAATTTCCTTATAAATAATGTCAAAATTTACGCGATGTTAGTTGATCATAAAGTACAATATTTCCGATTGTTCGTTCAGATCGGATTAAGCAACTTCCGCTCACTCGATTGCTCGGGGGAAAGAGTAAAACAAACAAAATGTATGTGAAAAGTATTCTGATTATATGTTCTTTGTCTATACAAATGTTGTACATACTTGCATTTGCAACGCTTATCAAAAAAAAAAAAAAAAAATATGAAAAGTGAAACAAATTTTATAAAAAATAAGAGAATAAATATGTCTTGGAGTTGTGAAAAATGGGAGCTTCCTTGTCGTGTTAAACAACGTTGAAAATCTATTGTCGCGGTCTGTAATGAACTCGTCATTGAAATCACTGGTTACTCGTCTACCACGCGTTGAAGTCTCCGAAGAACGTTGACGCGCGAATACCATCGATCCGACAAAGAACAATGATACGTTACGTTACCGTGGTAGGAAGTGATCGAGGCACCGTTTCATACGCCTACTCTAAAATACTCTGGTAGTTTATGAAATTATACGTTAAAATTCCTTCGTTTAATTGCACGTTGAAACGATCAACTTTTTCTCGAGTGTTACGCTCTAATTTTAATAAGAAGGGTAATTTTATATATTGAAATGGAATGGACGAAAATAGAATTTCCTGCATCTTCGTTATTTACATCCGCACGGTGGTAGAAATCACATTGAATCATTGTTACGCATGATCGCCCTGAATTTTTACATATCTACGTCGGTGTCTACCTACATGTCACGCATGAACAATATACGCTGCTCATAAGCATGGACGTGCGTAGCCTTTCGAGCGTATAAATAAAACACCGGCATGTTGGTCGTTTTGCGATGGAATAAAAAAGAATGAAAGAAGAAAAAAGATATTCGCATTCCGGCCGGTTATGCACACGCGTCTAGAGTAGAACTATATTTGCCAAGGGAAAAGTTCCGAACAACCTGTGCCGATATGGCGCTTGGTAACAGAACTTGTTCTTTATTATTGTCGGCTATCGCAAATGGCCGAGTTGTTAAATATCTTTGCCGGGACAGTTATGTAACTCTGTTCATCTAGAATCCTGGAAATAGCGAATCAACGCTGAAGTAAATCACTGAACCTGGTTATTTACCGTAGCAACCGGTCGTTTCTCAATTAAAGACACCGGCTATCAAATTGAGATTTAATATACAAACGAACGTTTCCAAATATATTATTAATAATATTATCCTTATTAGTTATTACCTCGATAATAATATTATCGTTATCGAATTACATCGATCTATTGATTACGCAACGATAAACGAAACTATTATGCCAAATCAAACTTTTTCTGTAAAATATAGAAATTCGTAAATTTCGTATCTTCGTCAAAAGTTGAATCACAATTTTATTTTCCCTTACCTTGGCCGTTATGTTAGTATCGCGATCTCGAGCGAATAGAAATGTTGGAATTTAACATAGAGTGGTATGCAAAGACGAAGGGATCTCATTTGTAGTGTCGTTTTCGTTTTCAAAATAGCAGTTTCCCTTTCAAATTACGTTTCTAATTGCAACACTGTTCGCGTTACTTTCGAAGCGATGTGCGTGGCTAAGTGTAATGAAGGTTGAATTCTTTGATGGAATCAGCCTCGCTGCTTCACTGAAATCAATAATTATGCGCATACTCATTATTTCGTTAGGTTCTGTTAGGTTCGTTGCACACGCACACCGATGTCACGATATCAAAATGACGCTAATTTGCGGCCAATTTTTCGCCATTAAAGTTCTTCGATCGTTTTGGGCTCGGTACTCGAACCCTATCTCCGATTTTTCTTTTAAACGAGTTCTTATTTTGTTTTTAGCAAAATTCTTTTTCTCTTCGGGCAGATAATCTTTTCGCTGATGGAAGTGGCATTCGTAGATCCATCCTGCCAATATTTTAAACATTCAAACCTTTTGAAACGAACAGCGAAAAGCAACGAGACAGATGTACAAAGATAAACATTCTTCTTTGCTAATCAGAAATGCCAATCGTCGAGGAAACACGGAGCGATAAAAATAGGCACGAACGGCTTAAGTAATTTCAGTAGCCGTGCATAATTTGTAATACCGCGAGCAAATTAAAAAATACATATCTTAATTATCTTGAATGTATTAGCAGTGGGAAAGATTCTTCCGATAAATGTAATGTCTTCAATTTGAATTTTCAAAGAACATTTTGTCGATTTAATATCCGTTATCTTCGTATTAATCATAATGAAGTGAAACGATTAATTTAAAGTCATAAAAGATCTTCGAGAATATCTCGATTAATTGTACTTGAGAGATAAATTACCGTTTAGTAGGAAATAGTGGTCTATAAGCGAAATTATTTTCAAACTGATCACTTACCAGCTTCCATCTGTTTTTAACTGGTGTAGTAGATTATTTCAAGGATTCGTTGTAATGGGTTTTTGGTTAAAAATTAACAACTCGCGAAAGGTGTTCGTAAAGTACACAGGAAGTCAACGAGTTGCGATAGTCTATAATTTTAATTAAATCGTCGGCATTGTACATGGAAAGCGAGTTTAGTTAACCAATTCCTTTCTCCTTGGAAAGAATTATGAGCTGTGGCGTGTCGGAACGCATGCATATCGACCGTACTTTGACCATATTGTCAATGTTTAGTAAAAGTTTGCAGATTTTTAGTTTATGGAGTTTTAACTTTTAAAACGTCCAATTTCTCATTTTCTTAATTCCAAAATTTTTATTTCTCCAGTTCCAAAATTTTTAAACGCTTGAATTTGCGTAATAGTTCTGAACCTCCAAATTATTGACTTATCGAATCTTTGAATTTTGGAATTTCTCAAATCCCGAATTTCTAAATGTTTAAATGCTTGCGTTTGTTAATTTCCGTGTTCTAAATTTCTACGACAAAATTACAAATACTTACATAATAGGAAATTCGTACTGAAATTCGTTATAGGATGTACCGTCGTTAATTCTAAATTAATTCATTAAAGTGCATAAAAACCTACCTTCTAATCGCAAATAAAGAATAAGGAACCGTTCTTAACATTCCTCAAACTCATCAGTGGAATCGAGAATAAAGATTAATTGTAAAATAATTCTTTCCCTGTCTGCAAGTAAATCACCGTTCCGACGATTCCAAGCGGCTACCTACGTTTCGCTCGTGCTTAAACAAAATTCATAACGGACGATCTTTTTCACAGAGGATGTTTTGCGTTTGCTGTTAAATACATTTTCACAGTTTGCCGCTGCGATAAAGAAGCAGCATGCGAAGAAGTTATACTTAAATGGGCAATTAGTTACATCGATCAGAGATATCCTGTTCAACGATTCGAAAAAAACACGTTGTGTCTATTTCAAGAAATTTTTTATCTTCTAATGCAATTTGTAT
This sequence comes from Bombus flavifrons, assembly GCF_040668555.2. Taxonomy (NCBI): domain Eukaryota; kingdom Metazoa; phylum Arthropoda; class Insecta; order Hymenoptera; family Apidae; genus Bombus; species Bombus flavifrons. The sequence continues at coordinate 13,873,463 of NC_138450.1, forward strand.
GTAATTCGTTCGTTTCTTGAAACCGTTGGTTACGCACCAATTAATTATCAGGATACAATCCATCCTTTTTATTGGAAATTCCAATCTAGTCAGCTAGTTTCCTTTTGCTATGATTCTGCCAGTCGTACGTACTTGCATGACGGAAGGAATAAGAATTGTTGTTTTATGAAGAAATCCCAATGACTAATATCTATCTTGGTGAGTCTGATTCTTCGTAATCACCCGGAAATTTATATATCCGGAGAATCTTCGTTCAAAGGATGTCTTTAAAGTAGCAAATTACCGAGCAGATTGATATCGACACGAAGTTACTTAGAAGTTATCAAAGTCCCACCTCAAGTACATTTCCAACTTGATTCGCGTTCGCTTTAACCGCTCGTTTCTTTCTTTCAAGAATATACGCTTTATCGAATATTCTCACACGGAAAGCGTAAACAGCTGGAAATACGATTCGCTGATAGAATTGGAGCGGTTCGGTAGTCTCTAGCCAAGGGAGATATTCGAAAGAACATCCGATCTGTAGACAGAAACCGAGCAAGCTGGACCAGGCTGGATCAGTTTGATTAGAAAGTGGGACAGGTAGACTCGCAGTGCCGGTAGCTCGTTGTACAGCCTCCAGGGGCCTTGCCAACCCATACACGTCAAAGATCTCCCTTGCATGCTTCAGGAACACGCGTGGGTACCCGTGTGTATGCGTTCGTGTTCGTCCATAACATGGCGGTGCGTAATATGCGGAGTAAATATGCAAGCGTCATGTACCAGGTGTGGTTTTTCAAACATATAATACCACTTGCTTCCGATCTTTTTTGTCATTAAGATGTGTACGTTTCTCTTGAGATGTCTTTGGGCTGTTTGATAAATAGGTAGAGATAGAGATATTTCTAGGGCGATCGTTCTTCTTTAAACAGTTTTGAAGGTAGATTTAATTTTATACGATGTCATATAAATGTACTAGTTGTTTGGGAGTTTGTCTTGTTATTAATGCGTGTAGGTTTCGACCACTTTACATTTCTATTCGTTCTCTTTCTACATTTCTTTTATACTCTTCCTTCGTGTAATACTTTTACAAGTACATAGATCTTTAGATTCCACAATATGCATCAGGGATGTACAGAAATTGTACATCGGAGTGTCCCAAGAGGTATACCGTATCTGGAATCTAAGAACCATTCGTCGTCGAACAGTATGATACAGCGGATATGTAAATATGTCCTGCGTGTGTTTGAGTGTGGGTGGAACATACTGCGGCTAGAATTTAAGCTCTATTTGTCACCGAATCATACACTATATGCACTATGCAGTGATGAAACTACTACTTGATATAGTTCCTCTAGAAATACATCTAAAGTCTAGAATTTTGTAACCTATTCGATGCTAAAACATTAGATGCATCGCATACATAAAAGATAGATAAATGTAAACCTTTCTCGTTGTTATAAAAAGATACATCAAAATTTATTGTTAATCAAATTTCAGATTCGAAGACCACATTATCCGTGGTCTGTGATAACAAAAATTATTATTTGTAGAATTATTATTTAATAAGAATTACGGAAAATGGTTGTTTCTTTCGTGCGCAACATTTACGTCAGTTTAAACGTATCCATTTTCTCATTGAAATTTGATCGATAGCTCAACTAGAAAACAACTTAACAGATACGAATCAATGAGAGTGAACACGAATATTGCTAACCTAGCGAAGGATTCGACCTCACCTTTCTATAGTCTTTCGTCCATCTATCGCCTGTCAGTTTTCGAATATCAAACTCATTTGCGCAAACGTATCGACCAAATTTCGTAACAATACGACTTTCACCGTTGATCGAAAAAAAAAATACTGCGTTTTCCGCGTGTATGGGAATAATAATTAGATTGATATCAAATACGCGAGCATATTGCATAAAAAAGTATGCAGCGCAATCGACTTTGGGTCCTTAGATTCGCTACACGCGGCTATAAACTTTCGTAATAAATAATTCAACGAGAAATCACAACTGTACGTCACAACATTGCGATAAGCTATGCAATTCCAAGTTCGATTCCCTTCTCTTCTAGAAATATACTTACATTGCCGCTTATAAATACGAGGACACTTTTGTTCATCTTTAATGTAATACAGGAATATTATTAAAACGCGTAAAATAGTCGAAATAGTAAAACGCGTCGAAAGTTTCTTAGAAGCTGTATATGAATAGTTTGGACAACGAAAAACATTCTATTGAAAGTTCGGAGATAATATTGGCGAAATCGATCACGCAACGAGTATGAAATTATTCGACTTGTGAAAGTCCAAATGCTCGGCCATGGCTACTCCATTCAAACAGGCCACCAAAACCTGTTCAAAGAAGTCATAAATTCTTCCGATTTATGTCCCATATTTTCTATCCTTTCTTTCTCCGTAATAATTGGCCAGTCACAAATTACAGACTATACTAACTAATATTAGCAATAATAATTCACCGACGATATGTTGTAGATTACAAACTTCCGTCATGCAAACAGCTTCTACAATTTTACAATTTTAAGTTAAATAGAACGATCGTTCGACTTGTAACTCGTAATCTGCGAATCTCGTGAAATTTTACTCGCTTTATTCCCGAACTTCCTACTTTCGTGTAAGAAAATTTATTAGCATCGATAACTTGTAATATTTCATTGCCCGATGATACCGGTTCAGAATCCCAGAGGATTGTTATCGTTCGAATTATTATCGAGCCAAAATATTAGGTTGTCTGAAAAGTTTCTTTCGTTTTATAAGGAAATGATACACGCACAATGTATTTTTCTTTTATATTAGTTTATTGAATTACGCACGAACGTAATAATAGAAATAGAACGAAATGGATCGTACCTAATCCAATAAAATAATATAAAACAGAAATTGTTGTTCATCTATTATCACCTTATGAAACGAAAGAAACATTTCGGACAACCTAATAAAGCTTCTGAACGTAAAGTGAACGCTCTGGTCGCGTGAAACAGCCGAGAATTTCTCTTCCGAGGTCTGGACAGTAGTTTAGCCGCGATTCCGATAAAACTTGACTAATAGCCAGGCGCGCATACGCTTTCGTACGTGCATTCTGCATTCTGCAGTTCGACCGGCTACGACTCCAACTGGCTGACGGACGTGGAATTTAATTTAATAGCCATAAACGGTCGCGAAAGACACCGACGGTTTGCCTCGAAATGAAAGTGCACACTGACTAAAGCAGAGAGAGAGAGAGGAAAAGACAAAACGACCTTGCTACATGTTGGACGAGTCTAGCGCGCGAATGCTAGATAGGCGGGGCTCTTGAAGATCGTTTTCGATTTCATTCAGGATGAAGGTGTAATGTCGCCTTCGCTTATTAATCGAACAAAGTCCTATCACATTATTGGAGATAATTCTCGCGAGAAAGGTTTATTAATATTCATAAATATCGGAACAGCTGTTAGTCAGGATTTTATATTCGCGTCAACCTACGACTCAATAATGTGACAAAAATTTGTTGCAACTAATTGTAAAACTTAATAATAATACGTTTATATCTTCTTAAAAATTTCATTCTTTTTAAGAATTACAAAAATATCACCGCTGTTTCTCAACATTCGGCTATATATTTATATTTTACCGATGTTCTATGAAACGTAACTCGTAATTGGAAATTCAGAATCGTATTAGGTACTTGCCTATAGGAATTCGAATAGTGAAAGCATCAGATTTCTTATTTAAAATGCATAGGAGCTGTTAAGCATAGCTCTAAACGTTCTATCGATTGTAAATGTGTTTGAATAATGAGGATAGCTACGCGGGAACATACAACAAATTTTTCAACTTATAATTTTTAATTTTAGATAATTTTAAACTCACGAAGAAATATCGTCGACTGTGACGTCAAGCTGATAAATATTCGGCATAATTAAACGAAGTCTTCCTGTTCAATTACGCTTCGTTGAAGTTCTGCCGACTCGTTAAGCCTCCTTAAACTACGTCTGCCATTTAAAATCGTCATTTCGTTATTCTATATGTGAATCCGTAAAAAATTTCGAATTTCATTTCGCATTTAAATTCCATAAAAATGTTAAAACGAGAAGAAACATCGAGAAGAAATAACAAAAATGTTTTGAAAGTGATCGTCGTTGCGATCCAAGCGGTAAATCCATTGAAACGAACGATACAGGTTATAACTGTTAATTCTAACGTTTTCTCGCTTGTTTTATGCAAAAGACAATCTTCAATTACGCCGAGAAGTCCATATTTTAAGCGCACCAGAGAATCTCTCTTTATTCAGTTCTCGTCTCATTCTCATCTCTCGCAAAATGAGAAGAGCCAGCGACTCGTAAAGACTCTTTCGCGTTTCCACTCTTTCGTTCTCACGTTACACGCTCCGATCGTTTAAAAAAGAAAAAGAAAACGGTTTTTACATCGTCTTCGACGTGACGGTTTTAAAAATTAAAACGTAACGAAACTCCTTTGAACTGCTTGATACCATTACGTTTAAAAAAGGAACAATTTTCATACCGGCGTTTTTTACGAGTTTACACGCTTCAAGCGCGTTAAAAACATTTTTTACATCATCTTCGTCGCGACGCTTTCAAGTTGACACTTTGTACAACTCTCCCTCTGGAACCTTTTACGTATCCATCGTGTTCAAAAAATATCGCTTTTAATAATAACGTTTCCATTGTATATTCTCTGCGATCTCGTCGTAAATCTACTATATTCGAGCGCATATACACGCTCTAATATATACACACGCACCGAGTTGTCGCGTTATAAAATTTTCCAGAATCTCTCGTATACCATCGGTTCGAAAAACCAATTTGAACAACGACGTTTCCACCATGTTTTTCCATCATAAATCTGTATCTGTTGGTGCATCAACGTCGATATTAAGAGATCAACGTTCCTCGAGGTATACCGCAAGCGAACGACACACAATTTACATGAGGGTTCTTTTTGCCCAGGAACGTATCATCGGGACTGGAACACCCATGGTAGCCTTGAAAATTGCCATTTCACGGTCGAGGTAACACGAGACAAACGGTCGATTCCTAATCGAGGAATTATCTTTCTTGCGGCCTGTTGCCCCGGCGATGATTGAACGCGAGCACCGTTCGTCACACCGCTACACGATTCGACGTACTTTCCAGAAAACGCTTCCGCGTTCGTTCATAGCCGTCGATGCAACATTCTTGCGTCGTTGGATAGTGCACGCGCGAAATATGCACGGAAAAATGTCGTGGAAATGCCACTGAAAGGTCGTTCATGCGTGAGAAAGAGAGAGTCGGTTGAAAAAAGCATACTCTATCTAAAGGAATAAACGTTATTCGTTAGAGAAGAATGGAAGTAAATGTCCTGGTTAAGTTGATTTTTCTTTTTATTTATAATATTCGTTTGTAATCAATTTCTGAATTTCATACGAGACTCGACGATCACGCTTCTATTACGTATAATACCGTTTTGCGTTCGATCCATCAGAAACAATCAATCCAGAAATAGCACGCATTCCTTTATCTAATCATCTTTCCAGCTCTTTGTGTAGCATGACGACGCGTGAAATATCCTGCACCTTTCTTATTGTTAGCCACGCTTCTGTTCCGGCAGAGCAAGCAGTTCGCTTCGTTCTTTTATAGAAACGAAGGACTAATAATTTACCGTTAAGTTATGAACGATAGAAGTTCGTTGACGTATGAGAAACGGCTCGTAACCTGCTGCCTCGCGATCAATCCGAACGAACGTACTTTGCCATTTTCAATTAACTTCTTCTCCCGCGCCGCGGTTCATCGTTTCCTTCGTTTTCATCGCACGAATGCCAGGGTTATGTAACCGGTGTACCACATACAATCGCGGTAGCTGTGCGATAATACGGACAGTTACCATGCCAATACCGTAGAAAATTAGCGTGAAACTTAACAAAGATCTCGATGCCAGGGATGGTTAGTACTTTGAAAGGGATATATTATAGGGAAAGCGATAGGAGAAACATAGAGATTATTCTGATCTTATTTAAAAGTTAGACATATCACGCTGGGTTTTGAGTAAAAAGCTAAAGGATTGGAGTCTTTAATGAGCTTTCTTTTTTGACAGTATCGATTAAATATTAACCATTTCTAGCGGCCTTTTCACAACAAGCAGGCATTGATACTTAACTCGTTTAAGCAGGCGTGTGACTCACCGATGGATCACAATCTGCGTTTCTATCTGGCGGCATGGGTCAATTCTTATCATCTTTATCCGATATATCCAAAGGAAACTTCTAATAAATAAACTATATCTTTCTACGGTCGTTTAGGAAAAAAGCACTCGTTTCGTCTGTCAACATTTAATTTCTCCAACTAACTCCAAAGTAGGGTTCTGCCAGAAATTAAGACGTCGTCACGGTAGAAGAAACACGTGACACCATAAGTAGACTGTGATGGCGAGCACATGGCAATAACGAGAAGTAGGGTACGTGTTAGGGCGATTCCGAAAGTATGTAACCGATATATTTCGGGATTCTGGTATTAGGTATAGAATTTACGGTTCTTGGAACTGACCTTTCTCTCTGCTAGACCAAAGTCGACCACCGATGAACACAGAGGGGTATTTTAAAAACGAACGTGACTAATTCAATGGCTTGGCCAACACGCGGACAATAAAACGGAACAGCTACAAAATGTCAAGCGAATTTCAGTTTACGATGGATTAAAACTGTCTGAACTATCTAATTTTGTACTTACAGAATGTCGATAGGTGAACGGTTAAGGTTCGTTGATCAATAAACGTGATATACATTTGGCAATTGTACGTTCACAAGGAAGCGGGTATAATAAAGAGAAATTATTTAGTTAATGATTTATCGGTTGTAGAAATTAAAAAATTGCAGTGTCGAGCTATCTTTCTCTCGTAATTTATTGTTCATTAACTGTTGGAAATTCTAGTGTTCTAAGACAAAATGTTCTAGGGATTTTAACTATCTTTTTACGAGTTTCCTTGTTGAGTGTATCGTGGTTTCGTTGTATCGATTACGTCTGTACAAATATTTAACGAGCTTGCACAAATGTCGTGCGAAAGAAAGATTGCGTTACACGTTCGATTAAACAAACTTACAATCGGTTTGCGAATGAATGAAACGTTCATTGCCATTGCAGTATTATTTATCTTCTAGGTAATTATCTTTCCATTTTATAATTTATCAGATATTCTCCATAGGCTCGGTCGAAGCTATTCCATTAACACGTTTGATTCATGTGTAACAGTACTTCGTCACATTTTCCGCGTGCAGTTGGTAAGAACTGTGAACTGTTAAGTGCCTTTTACTTAATGACCTTGAATCGACTCTTCATTAACCAGAGGGTAGAAAAATATGGTATTTCGTTGAGGAAGGTGAAAGCGGCCTTGAAATCGCCGCTACGCCTTCATTCACTAATGAAATCTGTTTCTATATAATGAAATCCGTTTCTAAGTAATGGAATTTTCTTTAAACCTGTACTTGTACGTAAATTCTTTGTAATTACGCTGTCCAAGTCTTATTACTCTCATACAAAGAAGACTAAAAAGAAAACATCCCACTGACCTCACTGAAGAAATAAAATAGTCAAACTCGAAGATGGTATCCCGCTGGGAGTAGCCATCCACATGTTATTTAGCAATTAAGTTAGAACAATTTACCAAATGTTCAGCTGGACAAATTGTTAAGTACAAATTAAATAATAATAATAAAAAAAGTCTTATTAGAAGAAAGTTTATCGATCTGATAAAGAAAATTGTTTCTGGTAGAGAAAATCAAATCAAATCGTAACTGATATAAATGTAATCGTAATCGATATCGTCGTAACTATAATCGTCAGAAAATTTTGTCATTTGTAGCCCTACTACCTAAATTTCCCAATTAATATTTTCGCGATATTATTTCAAACAATTTCTACGCAGAATAATTAATTTCTACCAAATACGGGGGCAATATAAAACACAACATACACGAATTCAGCTAATAAAATATTACGAAACACAGTTAGCTCATAAATAAATGGAACGAAATTAAAAGGCGCGTGCACGCGAGAAACAATTCCCTGTTGTCTACTCAATATTCATGACCATCTCGATTACGAATGGTAGCGACCATAAGCCCAATGAATCGAGCATCGTTTTTCCATAGAATTTCAACCATCGAGAATAATAGGCGAATGTTCCAGCGTACCGCATAAATTTGTTTTTCACGTTCGATTCGTTTGTGTTTAACGAACAGAAGAGGATTTTGTATTTAAATGTGTACGAGTCGTTGGGAATCGTTAGCATTGTTAATATTAAACGCCATCTCACACACAGTGTGCTCTCTAATTAGTAATCACCGGTGTTAATTAATCGTCGTGCCCGCACAAGGCGACCTAGCTTCGTGAATAACGAAGGCTTCCTCGAGTTCAATAGCTAACTTTTGCTTACGAAACTATACTTGATGCTGGCTGCGACCAAGTTTCGAGCAACTTTATAGATAAATCAAAACTGGAACCTTTCGCGCGATTGAGATAATATTATTATATATTATTTTACGCTTCGAACGAAACGCATTGGAATATTGCAGATGGTGTGCCAGAGTTTACACACGCACTACCCACGACTGGATTCCATATGTCCACATTGGATTCATGGCTGATTCACGTGGAAACAATTTGTCTTCCTATCGGCTATTCGCATCTGAGATCCAGCTTCGTTCTTTTCCTCTCTCGACGAATGAATTTTCCATTATAACTGCGTGTCGAGATTCTTGGCACCGTTCCATCGGAGTGCACTGCCTTGATTTACAATAATTATTCTCGTACATAACAGTAACATTATCTAATCTTTGTGATCTGGTTCAATTTTCCTGAGATTATCCTAGGAATTCGAAGGACGTTCACATTCGAGAATAGCTTTGTAATCTGCTGGTCGTGTATTTATTTATTTTTTGTGCTTTCACATTTTCATAGTCTTCATAGTTCGTTACTTCTTTTCCCTATGTCTATTACTATTTTTATCGTTGAACTAATTATTTTTCCTTTCTTTCCTTCGTTGTTGCTACTCACGTTACAAATATTGCGGACAATCCGATACTTTATTCTCAATTTAATTTGAAAAAGATGTAAAATGCATACGGCCCTGTACGCAACCGCATCAATCGATGCAGTAACCTCCTTATATTATGTAGTCTATTATAAGAATCTGAAATAGCCATCGGGATCCGGTCTCAACATAAAACAATAGCTCTCACGAGTATTACGTTTGCACGTTAATAATACCGGCTCATCCAATTATTTCTTCCAGATCGAAGATCGTTAACCGTTTTGCACGTCCTTTTGTCGTAATAAAATAGTTCCTAACGATACACGAGTGCAACACGTTCGTAGGAGACAGGGAGTCGCTCACGACGCCGAGAGTTTAGAAACCGTTCTATGGAGCCTCGAGGTTGCGCTTTCGGTTTCCGCTTCGAGCGGTTTCGCAATTTTCAAGGCCGTCCGTGAGCGTGCAATCCAGCACGGTTGTAGGCGTTATGCCGCTTGCATATTCTGTAAATCGCTCGGAGAACGTCGTCTCTCAGGGTGTTTCTTAAGTGGATTACACTTGGAATTCGATTCGAGTTGCATCGGTCGCGTCTGGAATTAAATCTGCGACTCGAATCACTGATTTCCGACTTCCTTAACGTTTGTTCTTTATTTTTTTTTTTTTTTTTTTTTTTTAACCAGTTTCTACGTTAGAATTCGACGATGAAACCTTCGGTAAAAGAAATTTCCATTTATTTAGTAAGATAACTACGCTATTTATACGGCATATCTTGCATTTCTAATTACTAGACCGTAGATAATTATGCAAATTCGTATTTGTACTAATCGTTAAAAAAAAAAAAAAAAAATGGAAATTATCTGGATAGAAAATTACCGTCTCTACCGAATATTACAAAAGAACATCGTAGCTTGGATATTTTATATATTTTTACATCGTATTATTTTCTATATTTTCCAATTTCTCGTAGTTTGCCAATTACTACGAATCCAAATATAAGAAGAAAAATATTTTTTCCTCGATAGAAAGTAATTTAATGCAATTCGGATTGGATCATTTATCATTACCGTCATATTCATCTAAGATCAGCAAAACTGCGCTACTATTATGGAAAGCGATCGTTCAGAATTTATGACTCGATGTCGAACAGGCTTTCGAATCGCCGCCCTTCTCCTCTTACTTCCACAAACTTTGTAGGATATAACGGTGATCGAGAGAATTAATTTTGCGTCTTCTTCAGAAGGAGTAATTTTACTTCCGTTATCGTTGAGCTATCCTAATCCTTTCGTATTCGACGGAACAAGCAAACGTTGGTCTGGAACTGGTTCGTACGATCGTGTGGTCATACGATGGATATTGCGAAAGGAGAGATTGTGAAACGGAGTTGGAGGTGAAATTGCTATAGATTAGTGTAACATATTGTCCGAGTTTGAACACGATCATTTCAACGAATCGATCATCCTAACGCAGGGGACGATACGAAATTCCGAATACTAGTAATTTTGTTCTTTACTGTTCTCCGGATTCCTTCGCGATATTTAATAGCCATGAAATTAAGTATGAACCGTACCTGAAGTATGGATCTAAAATTACACTACCGCCCAATAATCCCATCTAACCAAAATCGCTCCCTAAAACGAAGAAACAAAACCTCGTCCAAGAAGCCCTATGATCCTACAAAACCCAATCTTTCTATCGCATTCTCGAAAACCATACACTAACTCTAACATCCCTGCAAGAAGCTACCTAATCTTTTAACGTGCTCACAGAAACAGCGAACCATTCTTTGTACTAACAAACGATAGCGTTTCCGTATTTATAGAAACACTTGCTTTCTTTCACTTCATAGCTTGCGTTCTATTCTATTAAAAACCCAAGCTACAGTATTGTATTATTCTTTATTATTGATGTATTATTTAACCAAAAAATAATTCCGCTAAGAATAAAATTGTGCATTTTCAACCGATTGGCTCGAGAAAATTGCATGTACTTTAAGGGGTTAAAGCAGCACACGTACACCATCGGTGCATCGAACCCGACCGCTTTTATGGGAGAAGATCAACACCTTTTCGTCGAGCCGGGTCCACTTTTCTCACCATGGTTGCATATGGACACGCGATACCGGGCGGAACGCGAGAACAGGAACAGGAATACAGGATGGTATCATAGTGCTCGACTAGCTCGCTATGGCAACAGAGACAGGCATGGCGGATTTCTAGCAACAGGCAGGCGTGTGTACACGCGAACCGTGCGCGTTTCAGCGTACAGAGAATGGGACCCGGGCGACACTTTCACTTGCATGCTGCCAATGTCCGATCGGCTGTAGGCATGCGGTCCAACAACCGAGCTGGCGTTACAGTTTCGTTCCACTGGTCAGAGAATTCAGTTCCCCACGACTGACAATACGATCTCAGCCGATCCGACAATAGACCTCTTGTCCAGGTTGCTCGAGCCGTTGGTCGAGAGAAAGAGGAGAGATCGCGCCAAGATTCGAGAGAGTAAAAAGTTCCAGACGCGTAAGATCACCTTCGACGATGGTTTCTATGAATTGGATCCGCCTCGAAGGTACGACGGTCTATGGACTTTGCGCGTCAGCTTCTTTGGAAGTGACGAATCCTTGTACTCGATACGTTTAGGATGTTCGCTATTAGACTACGAGACGTCTATGCGAATTTTTACGAATATATTAATTTTGCAATATTAAACCGCGGTTTCTTGCGCGCATTCTATATATAAAATTTTATCTACTAACGTTGAAGGAGATTAACAATCCGGGTAATCCCACCAGGATGAATATCGGTCGGCTGTTGTAAAGAGTTGAAAGCAATGGAACGTTGGTTTTATCGCTGGGAAAGCAGTTTGGTTATCTGGCGTTCCTCAAGAGGGTAGAATAGGCTGGTTTGGTACTATAATCGAGGTCTCTTCTGTGATAACGTATTGTAAAGGAAAGAATGGCATTTCGAGGGAATTCCTGTGGGAATATGTGGAACGATCTTGAATGCCTGCACGAGAGGTGGTCGCGAAAGACGAGAGTAGGTTATACAATCGAAATAACTAGGCGCGTCGTGCACGTTTGTTGAACTTCCGTCATCAACGGTTGACCTGTTAGGGAAATAAGAACATGCGGGCAATTACAGTTACGCGAATTAAAAATAGAAAGATATTTTGAAAGTAGGAAGACAGCTGTGATGGATTGTCCGTATAATAAGTGACAAGAAAAATATATATAAATTATAACATCGTAACCGTTACGTAAATGAACGATAATAAATAACTATCATTTTGCCGATAAATTGACCAATTTTTTATATAAGTCAATTATACAACAACAGATTTAAATTTCGTTTTCTTAAGTTAATCCTCCAACGGTCGCAGTATTTTGCATTAATTTGAAAATTGAAAGTTAAATAGATCACTTTCTACGGTACCAGTTTCAGAATCACGTAGCGACACAGTGATAAATAAATAAAATAAAATATGGGAAATATCCATATCGCGATATAACGTTAAAGAGATGGAATGGAATTAAAAAATGAAGCGATGATCTGACGTAACAGCCAGGGAAAAATGATAATATCGCGTGTTAGACAAAACCAAAGTGACCCGTTTATAACTCTGCAACGCCTGCTGTTTGATGCTTCATAAATTTGGCGTTAACTAGCTTGTTAATCATTTCCTAATAAACTTCTTTTACAACAATAATGAGTTGTATTATTTACTACCATCGGCGTTCACCCACAGAAAAATGATTTACACATGAAAACACAGAGTAACTGGGTAGATAATAAAGCAACTAAAAATACTACACCATTAAATTTCACGCCAATTATCCGCAATGGTAAATTTCTTATACCTATCGATGCTTCGTAAAACGTACTATTTTACCTATCCGATATCTTTATTCTCTTTTATGAATAATACAGGAAATAAATAATCGAAAGTAACTCTGCATGAAAGCAACTACGAAGTTCGATCGATTTTAATCATCCTGGGAACTGTATACGTAAAAGCGAAACTTTCTTCGTTAGAAAAAGAAACAGAAACAGTTTATGTGGTAAAAGGAAAATTCTCGATAATTTTCGCGTGCAAGGGGAAAAGCAGGAATTCGAATGCACTTTCGAGTTGTGGTTACCGTGCTCGTTCGCGATCGCCAGGAATTCGGAATGACTTATGCTCGGAGAAAGCTCGGCTCAACCTTTAATGGAATCTCGACTGCATCATCAAGGACGGCTACATCGATGTAACCGCGACAATTCCACTATGGAAAGGTTAATTTAATTCATTCGATCAGCTTTATTCTCTTTCGTTTGGTAGAACATAGGTAAATTTTTCACAGAGTAGATATTTCAAATAGACAAGGTAGATATTTCACGACCAAATTTTTATACTTTCCTCGTATTTCATTAGCTTTTTCTTATGTGAAACGTTCGATCATGTACGGCGACATTGACGCCAGAAGAAGGATACGAGAACAAGAAATCGTCGATTAATCAGAAACAGTCGCGTATTATCGCGAGGAAAGCTGAACATCTTTCTCTACGTAGTTTCCATGACATCATCGAGGTCAATTTCTTCGTGTTGTTCGATCAAACGATTCGTACGATCCGGTTAGATACGATTAGTCGGACAATCAACGACATTCTTGATCGCTAGACAAGCAAACAGGTAAAATTAAGAGAGGAAGGAAATGAGAGAGTTGGAAGTCACTCAATGATTAGTATAATTAGAGACGAGAGTCGTAGTTGGCAGTATACTTATCAGATTCTAATTAATCAGAAGTAATTTGCAGCGAAATTCAGTGATCACTTTTCCTTGGCGATTAAACGTTCATTACTTGCTAAGTATCTTTCATTGTTCAATTACTCTTAATGATAATTTCGTTACTTAAACCACGTAATTATGTTCTATGTTATCTCAGGGATCGTGCTTTTGTGTCGTGCTTCTTATTGATGGTTTCGTTAACTCTTGAAAATGTTGACAATTGTATGGTAATTATCTCGTCAAAGAGATTAACATTAGCGTAAAACGTGATTATTAGATGTTCGAATCGTATAGATCAATTGGTGATAATGAATTTAATGGCAAAATTTTATTACCGCCGATGTTTTATATAATTATTCGTTCGTTTCTCCATTTATTTTTACATCGTTCGATCTGAATGCGGAAAACGCGATTCCTTGGAAGCGCTAACTCAACAGGAAGCTGAAACGCCGCCATTAACATTCCGATTTCGACTGGTGGCAAGTGTGAACGCGACTTGATCAACCTTCTTTTGCCCTAACGGTAACGTCAAGGACGTTTCCCTTTGTTTTTCTTCTTTCTTCTCGTCTTCTTCCTGACACCCCTCGCGTCGAACAACGATTACCGTTTCCACGGAAACTGGAACGTCACGGAACCAGATGGAAACGAGAGCACCACAACGTGTACAGACAGGAAGATGTTGATGCAATCGTAATCAACCGACAACGCAACCTAACTGTCTCTTCGTCTAATTGAACCGTTCGAGGACAACGATTGTCCGCTGGTCTAGTTGCTTATACCGTATAGTTATCGGAGGTCGCGGTTGTGGAATGAGATCCTTCGGCCTTTCACAACCTGTTCTTGTGGCTTTACGCGGTCGAACCGTTTGAATACGAGTTGAAATATTTGGGAAAAATTCTACGAATGAATTTAATCGAAAGTTATACGAACGAAACGATTATTCGTTACTCTAAACAATTTCAACGATATTGCCAAATAAACTAAAGCGATAAAATTCATCGAATATAATCATGCTGAATCCTTGATCGTTTCTTCTTCGAAAGAACGAACGTTCACGAGCGTAAATTGTCATATATGTTGCAAAGTCTCCATACGCGGCATCTGTGTAAAATTTAAAATTATTCATAATAGACAATATAGCTAAACGAACGTTTCCCCTGTGTTCTCGAATATTACGACTAAAAGGATCGATCACGATTAGACCTCGTGACTGGGGGATTTCTAGGCGGGAGAAAAACCTGTTGCGCCCCATGGATGGACAGAAGAAATCCTCCTGTTGCTTGATTACTCACTTAGCAGCTTTCATTTGAGTTTCTATCAACGCAGCTGGTTACTTTCGAGTACGGCTCGCCGTTTTTCAGCTTAGTGTCTCCCCTATCCGACTATGGTAATTGCCGTTTCGTTTCGTGATGCGCGATGGATATTCGTTCCTGCGTATCGTTCCATCCTTGTCTCGTTTCGACGAGCCGTTTTTTTTTCATTGTCTCGATGAGACAATGGAATGGAACAAGATTTTTCTTTCAGTCCATTTAGCGTGTCTTCGATGAAAGTGAGTTCGATAGGCAGCTGCTAGTTTTCTGCAATCGAGAGAATATCTAATATTTCAGAATTAAAGTTTAACCCTAGCATCAGGTTTTTATATCTTTCCTAATATCTTTATTTTCTGAAAATATTTAGCGAAAATATCACACGATCTAATCGCTCCGAATTTCCATTCTTTGGATATCGTTTACGATTTCACACTGAAATTTATGCAAAAGTTTGAAATATTAACAACAGGTATAATTTCCCACCGTAGTAAGGTAACTGATTAATAGAGACGAGTTGAATCTACGAAGACAACAGTTTGTTCTAATGATACCGAAGGTGTCCGAGTATTCTTGGAACGCGTGTTCTCAATTCGACTCGTCCCGATTTCCGCGCATTTCTTTCCAGCCGCGTACCTTTTCTCCGTCACTGACTTGACAGCGATCGCTTACTCTGTCTTACTCGTGCGATTTCAAGTGGATTTCATTTCGACTTCGTTTCAAACGCGTCGTTTAGTTCGTTAAAAGACAAAATGAAACGACGCGTGAAGATATTCTCAAACAGTGAAATTGTTGAGTGTAAAAAATTTTCAACGATAGTGTTACGATCGTTCGCGGAGAGACGCGGTCGCTAGGAAAACGCATCAGCGAGAGGCGCAAATTCTCGCTACGTTTCTGTTAATCGACGCCGCGAAATAGTCGTTCCCCTGTTTCGATTAAGATAACAGAGGTGGTTCAATGAATGTAACACTGTATTCACAGGTTCACATAAAATAATATATTTGATA
Organism: Bombus flavifrons; assembly: GCF_040668555.2. NCBI lineage: Eukaryota > Metazoa > Arthropoda > Insecta > Hymenoptera > Apidae > Bombus > Bombus flavifrons. The sequence goes on from NC_138450.1 coordinate 13,889,536, forward strand.
ATAATATGATGAATACGCCACAAATTGTTTAACAATGAATAAAGTAATATACTATAGAAAGTTGACTCGACTTTATGATGTCTTTGAATGTATTCGTTGGACTTTGTGATTTTGATTTTGCTCGTCAGACCTCTCGATGTATAACGTTTGGCTCGTCAGAAGGGACTGATCGCCTTTCGATCATTTCTTTGTCTTGTTTGGAAGACGACCCCCACTATGCTCGGGTCACGCCACCGCCGCAGCATATTTCGATTTATTAGATTTGCTCACAGGGCAAAATGTACATGTACCTAAAATTCACGTGGCGATCAACGTGTTGAAAGTGTAAACGTCGAACAAGGAGAATCTCTCTGGTGACCCAAAAAATAGCGGCTCCTGCCGGTCCAACGATCGCCGAAGAATCCGCGACCGAGCTCTCGAAGAAGTCCTGTTACCTTGGTACCGATATGTTAATTCAAAAGTAATAAGGTATTTAGCGAGGCCTCCTTCTCGATCCGGTCGGTGGAACTGGCTGAACGATGACTCGCCTCTGCCAGCCGGACGAATTTTAAATGGTGAAAGTCTCCCCTTACTCGATCGATGCGTACGAAAAACGTCGTGTCCTACAACGATACGCGAAAAATGTGATCGTACGTTTCGGACCGCCTCTGCTCACCTATCGTTTGGATCGACATTTCTTTCTACGTAGGAATCGTTTTGACTTTAAAAACTTGTTTGCGTAGAATTTGATAAAAAGAGGACGTCTTAAACTTGAGTTGGATAAGATCTCTTTTCAGAAAAGGAGGACGATCTTTCGAGTTCAACGGTTTACGTGTAAAATGAAACCGATTGAGTGGACCTCCCTGTGAGATAGTAGAAAAACATTTCGCGTTTGTCGGGTCAAAGATGTGTTGGATAACATTTTTTAACGATAGAGAATATCTCAACTTTGAATGTATCAAATTATGTATTTAGATAATTATGATATTATCAATATTTGAACGAATCTATCAAATTATCGATTAAAAATAATTAATGCAAAATTAGTAATGAAAAATTTGAGAATTCGAGATCGGAGATTGAATGAAAGTCTTCTTACTCGATCGTTGGATATTTCTCCACATACGTGAAAACGCTATGAACGAATATGATCGTTGATGAATATTTTAGAACTACAATGAATCGATTCGTGTCTTACTTGAAAGTTCTTCGTTATTCGCTCGGGCCTTTTTACTGCGTTTTTCGAAGGAAAATCATGCGAATCAGCCATAATTGCGAGATAAAGTAACGCGTTATAAATGACTAAACGTTTATCGGTTTGATTACTTGCGTATTGTCGAACAGGATACGAACAGCATACCGAACAGGATGAAGAATGCGGATTGAACGTATCCAAGAAGCTCGAAAGACCAGATACCTGTCCTGGTTGAAAATATAATATCGCGTGATTCAAAAATTGCGGTCGTTTAAACAATTTTAAGATTAAATTAGACTAAACTTTTTAAATTAAAATAGCTGAAAAATATTCTCTGTTCTACTTGTAAAAAGTATTAGTAAGAACAGGAGATTGAAATTACTAAAAAATGTACGTCTTTCGAGCGAAAAATGAAAGAAAAGATGAGATGTCTATCGAATCGTCGAAATTGTAAATGCATATATATGTGCATATATTACATAAAATAAATGAAAATCGTTTATTTTAAATTACAATTTACCCGTAACCATTTGTAACTAGAAATATCTCTAACGAAGAAGAAACGTTTATCGTAGTTACAAATAATTCACGTCAACCAACTATCTCATGACATAACAAACGTGATAACGTTTATTATAAAACATTACGTGCAACGCGTTCGGATGATGGTGCTTTCCATTTACAGATGCATCGATGTTAATAAATGTTCCTTTTACGATTGATCGTCGTATGTGCGTGCTTACGTAAATAGTATTGCGTATGGAACACGTTTCGTGGCGCACAGATCACAATTCGACACGGTCTTTATACGAACTTTTACATAATCGAACGGTACGAGCCACGATTGTGACCGACCATTATATTCGTTCAAATCGTTTCATCGTTATGAAAGTCCCCACAGAAATGATTTTCCTCGTTAGCGTACGGACGAAAGTCGGTTCACTCTTTTAGCCAACGTAACAGACGAAATGAAGTTTGATTGCTTCACTTGCAAAAGTGTACCGTAAATCGTTCTGGATCGATATAATGGATACTTATTTTGGAGGAAAGAAAACAAGCAAATACGAAGGGTTTCTTGGTACACTTTTCCATTTACACTTCCCGTTGAAGAATTATTCGTATTGTATTTGTGAAAATTAACGTTCAAATACCTTTTTAGGTAATTAGAATTTCAACTTCTCATATCAAAAAGACTTAAAATTGAATTCTCCGCTTACACCGTTAAAGAATCTACGTACAATTAAATTCTTCGTTTTTAACATCTCGAGAGACCGATCGTAACGTTCTAGGATCGTAAGATCGAGTCTCGTTTTCTCCTTCGAGGCAAGAACGGAGCTCGTATTACCCGCGGTGTTCGATAAACAGCGAAGCATAACCGTGGCAAGGCACATACGCACGTAGCCAGCTATTTTCGATCCGGTGGCCGTTTTGAAATCGAACAGGCCGCTGTGAATCGGAGCACGCTCCGCGGGGTGGTTTGTCGGTGACTCGTTGCACATACAAGTGTAGCGCCGCAGGTGTAGCCTCGAAGTGACGTCAGAGTCCATTGTTCGCCGCGTGGCGCAGCATCATGGATCTTGAGCTGTTCGCAGTGCAACGACTTTCCTACGTCGCCTTTCTTAGTCGGTTCGTTCTCTTCTTTCTTTCTTTCTTTCTTTCTTTTCACTCTCTTCTCTTCTCGTTTTCTTTGCTGCTTCGTGGCGTTTCGACCGTACTACAAAACAACGCATAAAGACAGCCGTCTTACGTATCTGTGTAAAGCGAATCGTTCGAAAGTTTTAGCTTTTATTCGAAGAATTGGTTCGGTAGAGTTTCGTTAGAGGTAGAATTCGTTGAAAAGTTGAGAAATCGGTCGAACGAGAGATTTTGTTGGAAACAGTGGTTATTTTTAAGTCGAGAAGCTGCCTCAATGACATTTCTTTAAGAGTCAAAATCATTTTCAAGGAACCAAGAAGAAAAATTAAAAAGGCTTGGAATAAACGGGAAAAAAGGAGAAGCGCAAACATCGTGAGCAAACCACAGATTCGTCAGGGTATTTCCTTTTCCTAATGAATTCGACGAAAGCCTTTTCACCATGTACGCTCGCGCGCGCGAGTTAACGTGGAGGTCGATAGAATTTCAGACATCAAGGCGAACCGCGGATCTTTTATTTACGTTCGAACCCCCGTTTCCGATCCGTAACAAGGAAGATCTTTAAAAAATCCGCAACCAGCGTGTCCCGTGAACACTGGACCCACGAAGCTCACAGCTCTGCCTGCTGGGCCACGATGCACGCGTCTTCTACAGCCGGTTCGACTGCATTTCATGGCTACTCTACACACACGTGCACGTCACCAATACAACAAAGCGTTTCCCCACGTTCCGTGTGCACCACGTATACACTTTCGATCTCATATGCAAAACACATGGAAACGATTGAGCGAGCCACGGACCGGCCTCGAGTCCAAAGCCTGGCGAAATTTCGCCAGGAACACGATTGATGAATAATGGTGTCGGCGTGAATGGCGAGGAAATTTTTGTTTCTGCAGGATCGCCTCGTGATATAGTGCGAAGGATATTCAGTGGGTGATTGGAACATGCAGTGAGACAAGATGGATCAATTTTTGATTGATTTCTGTATTACGAAGATCACAGATACCAAATACGATAAGATGTATTTCCTATCTTTTATAGAAGTGGAATATTTAAATTCATTTCGTCGACCAATTCCATGTGAAAATTATCCTTTCCTTCTGATAAGATATTCAAGTTGATTTTACTGCGCGTATCTACTATATACGTAGATCTGTAGATAGGGATATATAAAGATAATGTACAAACTGAGCAACAACTTACAGCTCACTCTGACAGATAATTACCATAGCCAAGAAAATCTTAATTTTCAACGAATTACGCTGTACCTGGGATTCATGTACAAGCAGATAATTACCAATATTTAAGAAAATCTTGATTTCCTGCTAATTGGCATCGATTTAGATCCTACTTGATGGGTATAAATGTCAATAGGCAAGAAAACATTTTTCTAAATTAGCCTAAAATCCACTGAATCTTCTCTAAGGAAATTGGCAACGTCATTAACCGCGTTGTATTTCTCGAATTTTTTAAGCCTCGATCTCACTCCTGTTTCAGCAGATAAAGATTATTAACGTTTTGAGAACATTTTATGCAGAGATTACGTGAGTATATACGTATCAATAACGATTCCTCTGTTTTATCTTCAAATTTAAAGAAACATTTTAGCCATAGAAACATGCGATTGAATCGGAAATAGCTCAAAGAATTCAACAGGATCAAGTATTATACAACTTCTGCAAATATCTCTAAAAATTTCATATACATGCTCTCTAGTTCAAAACGAGAAAATTACGTAAATGTTTCCACCGTCCAAAAATTCTACCCATTCGAACAAATGAAGCAAATTGAAGAAAGTAAAAGAAGATATAAGCATCGGATTCCAGTAATTGGTTCCCCTAGTCATGGCACACATACGATAATTTCTCTAGAGTCTATGCACTGTTGGGTTCTTTATCCTACGAAAGAGAGCTCAGGACACTTAGAAGACACTTAAGATTCCATCATCTAGCCGCGACGCATTCGTTCGGCGTATTAACCTAGCATGACTCCATCTGTACAGAGACGCACGTAGAAAGGAACACGTCCGTCCGTTCGGCCTAACCTCCCCTTCCCGGACACGCCTGGAATCACAATTTCAAATGTCCTAACCGATCCTCCGATCGTCTGCCTAACCCATGCAAAGCCGTAACTTCGTCATAGTTGTTTACCGAACAATACGGACAATTTCATTGATCAATTTAAAAAGATTTGTCATTGAACTTGTTCATTAACGTTGGAAAGATCAACGAAACAATCTTGAAATGTAATTGAAACGATTTTCAGCATCTGTTCTACATCTTGAAATTCTACTTCAAGTGTCCTTGAGAATCTTAAGGAAGTAGTAAGAGTCGTCTTGGATCGTTGATCATTGGAGAGGTTTATAAGCAGTTAGTTAAGACCAGATGATGACGCCCGGTAAGCTTGAAAGTAAATTTTATAGACCTTCGTCTTAAATTAAATTACTGGGGAAATAGTAACGTTTAAGAACATCTCCTATTTTTGTTACATTCCTATATATTGCTTTAAAAAAATGTTCTTTAATTATTTAAGTTTACGAGCTTCGTGGTATTAATCTTTATGGCTAGGATTTTTTTAAAATCCTACTGTAACACCTAATTAAATGGAACTTACGATTATCAGACCACGTAGTGTAATTATGCAGATAATTATTAGATTTGAAGCATCATTAAAAGTATCGCGAGAGAGAAAATTGTCTCCAACAGCTTTCCGATTTTCTTATAAATACTAATCGCAACAGTAACTCGCATCGTTTGCTTTGACATTACGACCCTAATTAAGATTTTCCATGACACGAGACTGCCTATTTTTAGCCACGCTATAATCATTCCGTGTAAAGAGACTTCTACGTCTCTATATAGTCTGTTCGATCTAACGCACTTTGCATTTTTATGCAACACAGACTGAACAAAGGGCGTTTAGAAGCGAAAGATCGTCGACTTTATCACCGTATCGTGCATTCGAATAACCGGTCAGTGCTCCTGCCAGCCACTTTCTTTGTTACAGCGCAACTCATTTGCAGCAGGGAACTCAATGAAATTAATTCCTAGACCTTAACTCGTTTCCGTAGGGTGCCTGCTGTTACGAGCATAACGGCAACACCTACTCTCAGCCTACTATCTGATACGAACATCCCTATAATTAATGTATATATGTACATACATCGACCAACTTGTACCACGACTGATTTTTCTCAAAGGATCTACCTTCAACATGACAGAAAAACACACGTCTTCCTGTTCCAATAAAATCAACGATCACCAATATCAATCACTCGTTAAACATTCTCAATCTCAATTGCAGAGTATCCGAGAATTTATCGTAGAACGCAAAATTTTCAGTAGCGCGAACAGACTCACCCTCGCCGGCGTTCCTAGATCCCCATGACACTTGGCACACTGGTAAACACAACGATCGTTTCTGGATCCTTTGAAACGTATTGAACAAGTTTCACCGTGATGATTCTCTGACAAGTTCTCTGATATCCTTTGGATCACGTGTACACTCGCGCGAGCAGTTTACGACGACCAATTTCGGGGTGAAAAATCGCGACGTGACGAAAGAAACGCGGGAAAACACGGACTGACCGGACGCTGACGAGACGAGCGCGATCCGAGGCCTTCCCTCGCGATGGAAACAGACTTTGGGCCCCCGAACTGGCCGCTGCTCTCGGTCACAGGACCCAGGACACCGTGCGCATGCGTCGAGAAACCCCCACCATGGTGAAATGGGTCTCATGGTGGGGGAACCAACCGGCAACCCTCTTACGTGGACCTGCTTGTTTTCACGACGTCCCATGCACACCCGATTCGTCCACCTGCGGATTTTCCTGCTCAGGTGGCAGCACTTCATCTGACACCCGATTCAGCCGGTGTTTATTACAGTGGCGTAAGAAAGGATTTTTTTTCAATAAACAGGGTTTCTACGTTGGATTCGGTGAATTGCGATGGTGCAAGCTGTGGAATTTATTTGAATTTTTGGAGGAAATTGCAGAAGGTAGATTTCACGATTGATGTTCCTTTGGTCTAATTTTATTCATGGTTCTTTATTTATTTTATTTCATTTATTTCTATCGTTTAATTCTATTGTTCCGAGGGCTTAATTCTTTTAGGAACGAATTCATCAAAGCTAAAAAGAGTTTCTTATCTCTCGGTCGTTTTTATTTAAAGTATAGTTGCAGATATTAAACGGGATAGACAATATTTGGAATATATTTTGATATCTCTGAAAAGTATAGTGCTCGTATATTACAGTTTAGTATTTTTTGAAATGACGCTTGAATCGAAGGAATATGTATTAGGTTTTCCCATATGTGTTCGTATCTTTCAAAAGGTTAGAGCGTCGATAGAGATTCAATTCAACTTCCATATGCTACAATTTGTTTCTAAAGTAGCAGTTTGCATATGTAAAGTGCAATTAAGCTGAATATATGAATATTATCTATTGCACAATCTTCTAACAAATTATCTATTATGAATCAGATGCAACCTAACGTAAAAACAAATATATTGTTTACATAATGAAGTATATTGAAATATGTTTACTCGAAATTACTATGTAATTTTGAAGTTCAATTACTATCCTTGCAATGTCTTATGTAATTATTTCCGCTCTTTTTCTATGCGATATTCTAAACATCACGACATCGAGACATCCTGACAGCGATTTTATTACGTTTTCCTTTCATAATTTACTATCTCGAGGTGTAATTTGGAAGTGTCCCTTGAAACTAGTACAGTGTACAGTGTATAATAATCTCCGGAGCACACAAAATTATTATCGAAGACGTACAGGATTACCGGCCAACCCCCTTCGTGAACCTGTTCCTTTTCATCTTGAACACTATTCACCTGTGGATATTCTCGTTCGCCTAATCCTGGCGCCGCATTGGCGTATGAATGATCTCTTCCGCTTGTTTATGATTTCTAGTTTCTCGGGTCTTGAAGAACTTGATTCTTCGATATTTTAATGAAAATGTTGCTACGAAGAATCGATACGATCATCGTATGAAAAGTTATCGTCAAGATTATTCCTTAATTTCAGTAAAATAATATAAATCATAAAGCGGTTTTTAATGCGATTAAAACACCCAATACTCGGTATAATCTCCACTATAATAAATCTTTTGAACAGTTCTCATAAAAGTTCCAATTCACTGCGCAGAGACAAACATACTGCTCGGTGTTGAATTCTGCCAGCAATTTTCCCTTATGCGGCGCCACTTTTGTTTTTCATTCCAAGTAAAAAGTCCATGAATAAGGAATTAAACAGTAACATGGAAATGTTCTACGATCGTTGTTCCAAGAAAAACTCAGAACTGTTACATAGTTTGCGTAAATCATTCACTTTTTTTGCAAATTTTTCTTCGCATTACGCAAGTTGATCGTACGGCCCATTACGTTTCGTTTGCGTCCGCCCGGTAATTACGTGGTTAAGCGTAATAGTAATACATTTTCAGACATAATTGGACGATACATATTGGACATAATGGAACAATAAATTCGTACTTTTGTCGCTAGCTTTCCCCGCATACGCGAGCTCATGATCGTCGTTATAAATTTTCGAAACATTTTGTCGATGCTTACGTAATTATTTCACTGTTGGACAGCGTGTAACGTCTGATTACATAAAGTCGCTACCATTAACTTTAATTGTCCTTGGCTAACGAATTCATTATGCTAATACGCGAATGATAGAAATATAAACCACATAAATAGGCAATTAAAATAAAAGTGTAATAGTAAAATAGATTGTATTTTAGCAATTGTTTGTAAGATGTGAAAAAGGTTTCGAAGTTATAAAGAGGTGTATTACAAGAGCATTTATATGAGACTAGTAATATCGATTGGAGGAAATTCTGATATTCTTAACGCTAATGATACAATAAATATCAAAGTCGAGGAAACCGTGTGGTTACAAATGTGCAAACAAAGGAAAGAGAAAAAAGAATCATCGATCAGATGATTATCTCAGTAGCTGTGCCCTCGACCGTGCTGCTTCTTCCTCGATTCCTAGACGATACGTTCTATCTGGAAGAATTTCGCATTTGTTCGTTGAACAAGGCGAGGGGAAAGGAGAAGAAACCGAGAGGAAAAGGGACTAAGCTGCATCAACGGACAGTTGGATGCACATCGTTGACCTCACCGTACGTTAATAATTCACTCCTCTTCCTTTCGTACCTTCGGTTCGCTTTCGTGCTCGTTTGTGTGTTGAAAAAATAATTACGATCGCCTCGTGCAGCGTCCATCGTCTTCAAACCCTCCTTCTGTTTGCGTCCGTTAATTTGTCTCTTCTAATTTGTATCTACCGTTTTCTTTGACATTCCTTTTTCGTCTTATCAATCTCTCAGCGTTGATCGTTTATCACTTCCACATTTATTACTTTCACGTTTATCTCCTAACGTGGTAGAGCAGTTTACCAGACTAAACTTTGATTGAACTTGATGACAGATCGGTGACAGAATCGTGACACACGATTCAACGAGCGTCTGCAATATTTAATGGCGGAATAAATTCGCACGTGCCTCGGGAGAAATGCCGCGTCACGCGGAGAACAGAGTAATTTCCGGGCAAGTCGATGCACACCGGAGAATGGAAGAGAACAAAACAGAACCGAGTGGAATACATAGCAGGGAATACAGTCACGATTATAACACGCGTACGTGTTGCTTTACGAGCTGCGAATTCGCGCGGGGGTGACTCGCTGGCGAAATTTACGATCGAGTTATCGGACGTCGAACCGGAAGTAGCGGGACGCGACGCGTTCGCTGTCGTCTTAAATCAGAAACTACCGGTGCACACGCTTCGATAATAGCAGAGTGGATCCAGTACAGTAGACTTTGAACATTGGATAAAATTACTGTTGATCAAGAATCGTATGTATCTTGTCGATACTTACTGTCGCGTCTTAAAACAAAGCTATCAAACCTGTCAACGTGACGTTTTCGCGGTTAGATTAGAAGAAGAAAATTAATGTTGGGCGTTTTTCCTTTTCATCGTGTCGATTTAATTGTAATCATCTGTATACGATTAAGATACCTACAGTTAAAGAAGAAATATCCAAATTCAGTAACAGATATAACATAAGAGTTAACATCCACGAAAGCCCATTAGTTAGCCAATTACTTGACACGACGGATCAGATCCGCAGACTAAAAAGACATTGCCCTTTAGATTTAAGCATTAGATTCAACTAGAATCAAACATGCGATAAACACTTATTATCCAAGTTATAGTACCACGCTAGAATAATTTACTTATAATTCTCAATGAGAATGATTGTAAAATTCTACCAAATAAAAAAAAAATCTGTATACCACAGATATGTAATATCATGTAGATATACATCAAAGGTTGGCAGTCATTGAGCAAGGTAACATCATTATGTAAGTGGTTTAAAAATGTAGAACTGGCTTAAAACCTGGCTAAAAGAAATGTCTGTCTATGAAATTATACTTGGAAATGTATCACTGTACCGAGAGTATATTATTCAATAGAATGAAACACAAAATAGTTTGACTTCTATAAATATATTCGATAGCAAGAAAACGCTGTTTAATGTAACTGATTACGTAACAATATCGTTTTGCAAAGCATTATCTATATCCTGTAATAAGTTTTCAATTTAATTGTAAAAGTAAAATAAGATGAGAACAGGGAACTAGTTTTACTTGGAACTCTGGATGACCAGTGCCGGTGAGGTGAATCATCGACAGAGAAACTATCGATTTCCATGGGTGTCGTTGCACATGCACGTGCACGCAGCGTCGCGCAAGCGGCGTCAGACCAGGATCGCTATTGTTCCAAAAGAATTCACATACGTGCGTGGGTGTGTCGCGAATGCGCAAATGCCTTGGAATTTTAAGGGTATGTAGAAAACGCGACACGTTACTCGCGATCGAGAGTGAAAATCTATGTTGGATGTAAGTCACGACTCGAGTTGCGTGAACGGCTACTTTTTATGAAACTCAACGTTTTATGTTAAGCAGAGGATTCATCAATTACAGCGATACCAGAGAATATTAAATAAAAATGTTGTTTTTATTAAAGATACGTTGAAATATAATTATTCTATGATATCTAACATAACCGAAAAGATATCATCGACGAAGTACATTAATAGCGATAACGATTAAAATTATGCGCGAGTGCATGTAAGTACAATTCTTTCGTAATTTGTCTTTGATGATTTTAATGCGACGAAAATTCGATAGGAACAAACTTTCGTCGATATTAACCTGTTCTTTATCAAAAAGATTTTGTTTGTACATAAGATTTCCGCTTTAGGGTCGTGCCTCTTATTAACTGCAAGTAAAAGTCCATTAACGATGATAAAACTTAAATTCTTTCTTAGGAAAATAATTATTTTCTAATCTATTGATTTATTTATCGGTAAAATATAAGTGATTTCACTTTCTTTCAAAATTTTTCGTCCGTTAAAAGTAGCTGTTCTCGATCGATTACACTTGACACTTAAAGCGCAGAAATGTGTTGTGCATCTGCATCCTGAGAATACTGTTTGAGACATCTGAGGCTAAATCTGTGCCTTTGGTAACCCTCGTATCCCTTCGAATCTGCCATTTCTTCAATTGGGGACGAGTGACGGAAGGCAGAAGCGCGTTTACTTTTTCTTTTTCTTTACTTTCTCATAAAGAAACGACATATCCTAAATTCGATCCTTCGATAAAAATGTTTTTGACTCTTTCGTTGCGACGATAAATTCTTTTAGATTACTTAATAATCGAGTTAGACGAATTCGTAAGACAGTTTCACTCGCATAAAAACAGTAAAAAGTTTTTACTAAAGCAAATTAATCCTATTCGATGTATTTATCATATAAACACAAGTTAAATAAATAAGAATTACGTTTCACACCGTGAACCCATTTCTACCGCGTACAATTTTTATCAAAAAGTTTTCTAAAATAGCAAAACTCATATCAGTTTCAAAGTTTCGACTGGTAATGTATAAAATCATTTCAATTATTAAAATTATTTCAATTCCAACATTTTTCAATAATTTTATTCCTCGGCATCGATAACCTTGCGTTTCTTTTTTATCATTTTTATTCGTTAGTTACTATCTGTTACTCAACGAAAGAATCAAAACGTACCCCGCCATAAATTTTTCTACCCTAAATACGACCGAAGAGGCTTTCCCAAACGTTGAGTTAGGCTCACGAAGCTTGACAATACTGCCGGGCACGACCCTATCCGAGATTTTCCTGTCCGCGTGTCCCATTGAATGACTGCAGCCATCACGTGGTCAACTCTAGATACCTTTTCGTCTCGATCGAACCATAACTATGGGAATAACGGCCGCTGTACGATGCTCGAGACCAAGCACCGGCTCTGTTCGAATAACTGTTGCACACGATCAGGGAGTTCATGCCGCTGGGCCTATCGATCGGCACGCCCTGACCGCGAACATGACGATGACTTCCGCTCCGCGAGCGTTCGCTGTCCGTCAACGGTATCCTCAAGTGTTCCGTCGCGCTGATCTCTGTGTATTGTTTATGTCTTTGTGTGCAGACGCTTAAGAACACTGCCGCCATCACGCCCTGAAAGATAACACGAGAATTTTTATTTAGAATCGATCTGAAGATCGTTGTAAGTCAATGTTTTCTATCCTTCCTTGAATCGCGACCATCTTTTATAATAGGTGAATAAAACCTGTGATCTCTGCCTTCGAATTTAAGGAAGGAACATATTGAATAAGACAGTGAGAACACGTTAAAAATATTCCAGAATATAATTGTATATTTAATCTGTAAGGACTACGATTGCTAATTAAGATATGCATGATGTATTAAGATACTATATTTTTATTTTCAAGAGAATGGAATTGGCCTTTAAATCTTTAAGATGTGTTCGCTTTGGGAAAAGACACGCACACTCTTTCAAATGATGCGTCATTCTAGATCATTCTACCTAGTGAAATCGTTTTCTACGACTTTCGTTCACATTCTTCCTTTTAGAGTGTAAATCCGGCCGGCAAGGCCGCGCAATTTTTATCTTTTTCATCTGGGACCTATTTCTCAGAAATCTGCTCTGTGTTCGCAACATCGTAATGAAGGTCCGAGTGTATAACAGTCGGGTGTCTTTAGAATTTCTTGGAACGTGTCGTTAAGTGTTGAATTTGATGGGAATTTGATTGGTGCGATTATTTTGATGAATTTGGAACTGTTTTTCACAAGGATCTCAAATATTGATATTAAAATTCAACTTTGAGAGATCGTTATCGAATGATTAAGAAATTCCAAAATTAATTTTTGTTACTAGGGGGAGTTTTAAATTTAATCTTTATTACTAGAGAGGAAGGGTTTAAATTTAATCGTTACCAATGATATCTTACCACAAGCATGTGAAGAAACACGATGAACATAGTAGCATTTCGAAATCCAATATTGTCCAATAAAATTCCTGCTACGCTCGGACCAATAAATGCTCCAAGAGCAAACGTGCTGGTCCATAGTCCACTGATTAGGCCGTAGGTCTCCAGATTATTTGAAAATCCGTATTGTCTAAACATTACAAACATTATTTTCGATAGTCAAGCCACGATAAAGTAGTTATAATTTCTGTTCAGTGCTAAGAACTTGAACTAAAAATCTTAATACACGTAATTCATCACTAATTTGTCAATTCTGACACTTTTTACTAATCTCAATTTATTTTTCACAACTCCCTTTTCAATTTCAAGGTTATAAGCACTTGAGTTTACATTTTTAAATTTGTGTATTCTAAAATTCGTCCTAAACGCAAAACTTTAATCGTGGTTCTTTACGCATAAGAAAGAGTTCAGCTATGTAGGGTTAATGTCCATTATTAAAAATAGCCGTAAATATATCAAAATGCAAACAGACTAGATAGAGAATTAATAATTTGCTATGTTAACGTACATCGATGTCCTCAATGCATCCGTGAAACTGGCAACCAGCTGTGCAGCCATGCCTAAACCGTGAACTACCAAACCACAAATCGTCATCCAAAGCGTAGTCGAACACGGTATGAAAGGTGCTGGACCTACTAAACAAAATCCTACGACCACGAGAATACATCCAGCTACGGTGGCCACCTGAAAATTTAATTCAAATTGAAATTAAATCACATAGGATTGAAAACTACGAACGAGATAAGTTGACGTAGAAAATCGTTAAATACGAGGAATTTAAATTAGTGAAGATCGAGTAGTATTAGTAGGGTGGTTAATGAATAATTAGTGCAACATTTCGATAGTTACTTTTGGATGTGAATGCTTATCGCAGAGCCAGCCCCACGCAGGAGCGGTAATGGCATAGGTGCCACCGTTAATGACAAACATTAAGCCCAGAACGATAGGGCTCAAGTTAAATTGCCTTAAATGTGGCTCAAGGGTAGCTTGCAAAAATCCTATGCTCATGCTCGTTGCGATTATGGATGATGTGGCGATCAGTACGCCTGGAATTCTCAACGCCTTCGTCACGCCTGTAAAAATATTTTAAATTCACAATATTTATCCGCATCTCTGCTATTTTCTCTTGTATAATAATTTATTGTTAAAACCTTACCTACTGTACTTTGAGTTGTTTCGCTGCTGGTGGGGTGAACCGGTAGGATAAAAATGGTCATAACTGCAGTCGTAAAGAGGGCTGATCCTAAGACAACAAATGGCGTCGTATATCCACCGACCTATATTGAAAATATTGACAAAAAGATTACATACCTTTTATTCACATGTCGATTTTTAATTATCCAATTTAATAATTCATGTGTATTCTATTAAATTTATTAAATTTTTCGATTAAGAGAAAATTCTGATATTCAATTAGTCGTTACAATGATACTCATTCGTTAAAAGGATAAACAAAATATCGAAACAGAGAGTGTCTAACATCCTAACATACAAACAAGTTCTGTATGGTCCACTTTTTTCTCCGACTAAATCGTAAAAGGCTCATTATTTTAAGTTAGAACCGCTAGATTTTAGTTAAGGCCATTAACCAAGGTTTTAACCTCGACCATTCCGAGGAAAAAGGATCAAACATCTTCGAATAATTCACAACGTACTACCCTTAATGGATTTCAAGAAAAACAGTAGATCGATACCAAAATATTTGGAAGCGCATTGGTTTACCTGATAAAGGGCACCGCCAACAGTTGGCCCGACAATGAGACCCAGGCCAAAAAATGTCTCCAAGCTGGCAAAGGTGGTAGCGACGTTTTCCGGGAATTCCTTGGCGATAATGGCGAAGCTGGCGGTGAGAAACGCCGCATTTCCTATAGCCTCGACGATTCTAATCACGAACGAAAGGACTATAAAGGGATAATGGCCGTTCACCTTGTCCAGTAGACCGAAGAAGATGGCGCAGGTTCCTGTCGTCAGGATGCCGCCGTTGAACAATAGTTTTGGTCCGATTCGATGTAACTAAGCACGTGAATGGCAGTGAATGCAATCAACGTTGAAGTACTTGAGGAAAAGTAGATAAAAGTAGTCAAAAAGTTAGACAAATATTCTAGTGTGTAGGTAATGTAAGTAAAATCCATTTTCTCTAACTTCCTTTTAAATCGTAAAAATAGAAAACCTAATGAATAACAAAAGTCTAAAATTACATCTCTGCATTTAGAATTCTAAAACTTGGTTTTCTTGTTCGTCAAAACAAATTGTAAATGAGTAGTTACGCGTTTCTCTGGTTTCAACATTGAACTAAGCATAGTTCAAAGCGAAAAATAGATTTGTTATGAGTAGAAATACGAATAGCTATGGTGCAAGTGTTTTGGTAGCCGACGGGCGATATTTTATCGTTCAGACCTTTTGATCATGTTATTCTTTTCTTTCTTACCGATAAAGATAAAGATAAAGATAAAGATTTATTGAAAAAGGGACTTTTGCTCCGTAAATACGATAAGGAGGGAGGACATTTACAGCTGTGTGTGTTAAACGATCTATTAATTTTAGACGGTTTCTTTCCTTCGTTTATTTTAATTTAATAGCTTTATTTAGACCCATGAACGTGATCGTCCGAGTATTTCGTCAGAGTAAGGGGAAAAACAACGCTGATAAAAGTGACCGCCTGAAAGTAGGCAATCTCCGACATCTAAGTGAACGAAGCTGTCGTCGTTTAGGGTCTCGTATCCTCCTACATCTTTAAAACTTTAGGATTTAAAGGAAACAGAATTGCTCATTCAATTGTACTTTTTTCAATCTTTGTCAATTTTTTGAACCAACGTCTCTCTTATACACATATACATTTTGAATATGCCTTTTCAACTATAAGTATAATTTATATATATATATATCTAGTTTCTTTCTCTTTGTCATAGCAAAAATGAAATCAGTGTAAAATTTCTAAAAAATTCGTAAAAATTTGACTAAACTTTTTGTCACCAACTAAAAAAAAAAGATTTCACCATAAAGAAAGTAATATATTTGAAGAGTAAATTCTAAAATTGTAAATATAATAGAATGAAGATTTTTTTATATATGTTGGTGTATAATAATTAACTGTTATAAATATTATCAAAGGATCAATAAAAAATTATGGTGTAATAATTATTTTACTCACGTATTGTCCATAAACGGGACTGATGATAAAGACGATGAATTCGAAAATTCCAAAGACCAATCCATATTCTGACGGGGATGCTCCTTTCTTCTCAGCCTGCAAATGAACAGATAAGAAAATGATAAATTACGATCGATCAAAGTATAATAAACGCGTGCAATTTTTCATACAAATTTTTGATTTTACGCGAAGGAATACGAAATGTTAGACGATTCCGTGTTATTGCTACGCATTTCGTCGCATTATCACGCGTTCGACTGCAATTAACGCTGGCCATGATAAATGCCGATAAACTTTAGACACTTCACAGCAGCAGAGAATCACGAACGTGGATAGGAAACGATTTCAGAAAGCAAGGAAATCTTCTGTCAAAGATTGGGTTTTTAACAGTAGGCTCGTTGTCGCTGATGCTTGGATGGAAATAATAAGTTTTACAAGAAATTCTATATTTTTCACGGAGATAGAAAATGAAAATTACGAATCATACGAAGAGTTGAAAATTTTGAGATGGTTTAATGCCAGGAAAAGTCTATAGGATGCCAGGAAATAAAGTCTAAATTATTCGAATAAATCTCAAAGTATTATATGTATATAACATTTCAAAGTTATATATATACATAACGTGTACGATTTTGTGTTACACTTTTTCCACATCTTCTCAGATCAAAATCACTTTTACCTAAATATAGCTTGATAAAATATTAAAAAAAAAACATATAATCTTTATGCTTCGAAGTTAAGATTAACAAATTTAGAGTATATGTAAGTACATAAATACATTTAAATTGGATGATTAGCTTAAAGAAATTTGTACTCTAGATGATGTAGCTATTAAATTAATCAGAATGAGATAAGGTACAGTATTCAATGAAACTTACGAGGAGAATTTCGCTATGGCTATGAAAGCTGATGAAACTTCATCTTTGGATTGATCCGTTTGACTTTTAGTCGAATGTTTGTGCTCCATTTCGACGAATAATCGTCTGTTATACGCATGTAATCATATTACACGGTGTCTTGTCTACCACAGACAAATTATACCTACTAAGTGGTAAAAACGGTGGATCGGTCGACGAAACTGATCAAAGTTAATTTTTAAATGTACGTTAATGTTAATTTATGTACGTTGCCCTGTTGCTCTTTCATTCGTGAAATCTTCGTTCGCAGAGTGTTAATCGTTGTGATAGGAGGTTCTGACAATGAAAAAAACTCGTTGATCGACAAGAATCATGTATTTCGTGTTACAGGAGTAAATAAGGTGATTAGGATGCGTTAAATCCTTGGTTTGATTTAGAAACGTAGACAGGAAATTGTGAAAAGGATTTTATAAATTGAAAATTACGTCTATAAATAGATAGTTTTCTATTTCAATGTTATTTACCCATCTCATAAATTTATTTTTCCCAATTCTTTAACTTTATCCTTAAGGCAACGGCGCACTTGCAAAATGTTATTTTATTTTCTCTTTTAATAAAATTCCTATAAACACGCGAAACATCTTCAGCGTTAGAGACAGAATTAACTTGTATTCATTTGTATCTACGTTTTAATCGTCATTAAAACGAAGCTCGTTGTTAGTTACTTCCTTGTATCTAAATTACCATTCATATTTCTCTAATATCTTCGCAAGAGATAATTAGAATCTGCACGTGCTGTGCTGTGTACATACGATTGTATTCTAATTAAAGTGTTTAGTACGCGTACAGTGGGATTATGCGCACATATGTGTAATACTATAATGAAGACTTCCTGAAAATCTGGAATAGAGATCAAAACATGAATTATCTCCCTTCATTATGAGTACAGTGTACTCTAAAATAGAACTCTAACAATAACAAGAGATAACAAAGAGAAGTAATTCTTACTTATATAGGATAGCGTAATTACAAAGATACGTGGCAGGAAGATATACGTTATATATATTACATATATTACATATTACATATAATAGTGTAACTTTTTAGCCTACAAATTATTTAATTAAATTTTTAATATTTATAAATTACTTTTTGTACTTTTTATGGTAGTTATCGGAATATTCGATCTAAGATCATTTTTCAGTAGGTAAATGTCGTTTAAAAAAGGACTGGAAAAGTAGTTGAGAGATCGATACAAGACTAGAAATCTGGAAAAACGGACAAGTAAATGTTTACGTTAAATACGCAAAAATCACATCACTGTAATACGCTGAAGTTTACGATGTATTTTCATATAAGCAAGTATGTTTACCGAAGTAATAAAACGAAAGTAGGATTTTACTCGATAAACAAATTTTTGCGATTTAATCAGTTCCTAAGATGTGAAAACGAAGAATTGGAAATGTAAGACAGATGGAAAAGAAAGTTTGTTAAAGAAATTTCTTTTTCTACAAATACAATTAGAAAACAAATTAGGATAGTTTCGTAGGAAACGCAACATTCTGTTCTATTCTTTGGTGCGTAACATCATTAGATAATTTCAATCTAGAATCGTACATAAAACGCTTAGTATACGAGTATGCGTCATCGATAACTCTCGCCCTGTTTGAGATGTGAATCATCGAAAAAATACTCGAAACTGTTATTTCAGTATTCCATAATTAGCAGCGTCTAACTCATGGTTAATTTATTTGTGGCACGACCGATTATCGTTTCAGAATTATCATTTACACGTAAGCTTCGCATGTTTCATCGCGAAAATCCTTTTTACAGTTACATTGAACTATCTTGCTTACTTCAAACTATCTTACATCACCTACGAAGTTTTTAATGGATATGTGGATTTTAATTTAAACAATTTCTACGTTTTAATCTTGTGAAATTTCTTAATATCAGATTCAACGTTTTAATCTTCGAAATTTCTTAAGCCAGTTCAAAATTATTTCCTCTAATTAGTGTTATATAAACGTCTAAAGGTGATTCATTGATTTCAAAGAAGAAAATGAGAATAGACGATAGCTTTGTTCGACTTGCGTAAAATGGAAATTTCTAAGCAGAAAATCAAGAGCAATAGGAAAGTTCGTACATTAGTTTATTATCGGAAAATGTCATTAACATCTCTAGTTAACGTTTATCCGACGAGGCATCTACGTTTTGTATTTCTGAGATTACAGCGCGATGCACTTGTGCATTGCACAATTCGTTTATTGGATGATCCATTTCAATTTACATACTGGGAAGTTGCTGTTCTATTTTCTCAAAAATTACATTTGCCGTTATTCAATTTGAATCATTGAAAACAGAGAACAAAAATTAATTCCTTTTTATAACCGTTGAATTACTGTATTTGTATTATTTAATTCTATACTTGGAATAATATTCAACCAAGAAGCAACCAAGTTAAGAGATAAATCGTGGATTTTATGTTATCGGTGATTATCAAAGGCAACATTTTAATTCGCGTCATATCTCTTGAACTTTCACATCTAAAATTTGTATTTTTGTAGTTTGTCATTTGTAGTTTCGTCAGGATCTTCTTAATATTTTTTTCTTGATTGGCGGAATTTGTTTGTTTTTGATATCGAAGAGTCTCGTTTTGTTAAGTCAAGTTAAGTTTGGAGCGTAAACCTCAGATTAAAGTACTTGAAATTAATACTTGGACACAAAAGAAAGCTCTTGTATTTAAGTTCGTAAAATTGAATAATTCGTGATATTTCAATCTTTCTTAATTAATATTATTTTCGAATAGAATCGTAGCCATTTAAAGTTAATAGTTACAGGATTATATGGTGCATCAAAATACAGTATTTTTTTTGCAACATTTTAATTGTCGACGATACAATTTTAATAGATCAATGACCTCAAAAAACAATTTCAATAATTTAGATAACATTACAATTTCCGTGTAGCAAAAGAGAAACTTCCACGTCCGCTGTATTCCAGCCAATTTGTTATTTTGCATATTTCCCTTACAATCTTTTTTATCAAGCGTACGAAGAATGCAGTATAATTTACGAGACTTAAACCATCGTTTCTCTTTATGAAAGAAAGATTACTTGTTTTCGAGCAGGGTTACAGATTTATTTATAAATATTAAGAAAAAAATTGTAGTATCGATAAACTTTCAAATCTGACTGACGTAAACGACGCCACAACGAGACATTTTTACGTCTACGTTACACAATTTGTACGATCTCCATGAATCGTATGCGCAAAATTATTTCAATAGACATTGTAATTTTATTAAACGATGATTAAACGCGCGAACAATATTATCATAATAAAAATTCATCGAATAAACATCGCTGTCAAAAACTGGAATCTTTCTTCGCATTTTTCAAACACAATTGAGTAAATTAATGACTCGACAGATCATGCATGCTGCATTAATTGGTAATTGCGTCCCGATTTATGTTAGCCTGTCACTGACGATGAGATTAATTTCCCTCAAACGCTTGAATCGGATCGAACACACTTCGTGTATTATCAGGATAATTTCTTCACTGAATTTTGTACCGTCGGATAAACGATAGCGAATTTTGAAGGACTATCCTCGTAGTTCGTATTTCTCTATTTTTATGTGATTAATTAAGACAATTCTGCATAAACAACGAAATACGTAGGTAAAAAATCTCGGTAAGAAACGATGATATTTTTCATTTTTTTTTTTTTGCACTATGTCCCTGAATGTTTCGCGACAACGTGATTCTTGTGTGCAGAATTATTGTAGATTTTTCAGCAAGCGTCGCGTGGATAGCGATTATGTTTCTTAATGAACCACGTAAATTGATAACTCGTACTCGAGCAACGATAATTAACCCTTAACCAGACGGATCGATAAGCGGTGATTATTATGGAAAACGTTCTTTCGATCACAAAACAACTTATCAACGTACGCAAAATTTCTTTTCCTTGTTCGCATCTTTTCAGCGTTTTCTCGACACATTTTTTCAAATGTGTTTTTCCAGTATCCGATACGTTTCTGTCGACACGGTTTGATAAAACAGATTCGATAGCGGCGAAACATCGAGTTTTAGGCTGCTCCTCAACAAGTTGAACGAATTTACATTCTATCGTTGTAACGATAATTTTCATTTATCACAGCATTCTTCCTTCCACGAATAGCATCGAACGTGATCGTGGTGTTATCGTTTCGCCAGGACTCATTGATCGTAATTTAATATCTTGTACAAACTCGAGTAACCTCGTAAACGCAATATAATTTCAATAACTGTACGCTACAATGTTTTATTATTTTGTAAGAGGAAACTAATTGCTAACTCGAAAGAACAATTATTTTCAATTCGTTCGCTGATAATAAGGTCAACAAGGTTGACTTTGACTCACGAATGCGTTTGATTTACTTAAAAATAGCGTCCAAGCAAATTGTTTACAAACAATACTAAACTACAATGGTCAACATTTGTGTTCACGCGTGTTCCACTCGAACGAAAGTAGAAATTCCCTCGATTTCCTACTGTCTTTTTACTCACCTCCTGCGGATAGAACGGCGCCTGTAACGATACACAGATCGCGTTCGCGAAATCAGCGATGCTGATGACGATCAGTGTGAGCCATTGCCTCTTGGTGAATTGAGCCATCATCTTGGCCTTCCTTTCCCAGCAACTTCCTTCGAAAGACAACACCAACGGCTTTCACGATCCTCTGTCTCGACGATTCGCGCGTTACAAATCGTGTTCGTCGCGTTGCATCAGCAACCACCGACATCAGAATCGATCGGTCTTCGACTGACCGTTGTTCGTTCGGCCCACCCTTATCACCGATTTGTCGTTGCAAACGACGAGCGTACGCGAACGTGTAACAGTTCGTTCCCGGTTTGATCTCGAAACGCTTGTGACTCGACTATCCAAGGAACCAGTTACTTTTCACTAAGGGAATCTTTGGCAAGCAACAGAAGAGACAAAGAGGGAGAACGAAGCAGGGTCAGGGGTCGAACGATACGCATTCTACCAGCCTACCACGATTCTAATTTCCATTATCAGCCAACATTAAACAACCTCTACGTTTCGTTTCTCGTTTCAATTGCTTCATGATCGTGCTAATAGATCGTTGGTCGACGTACGAAGGAATTTTCTTCCTTTTTTTCACTCTTTCTTCGGGGATCATTCGTGAACGCAATGAGGGAATCTTTTAGCTTTTCCTTTTTTTTATCGAAGATTTGTGAGAATTCTAAGGGAATATGATTTATCTGATATAGCGACGACAACGATGATTTATTATTTTTTTGTAACAAAATACTAGTTAAACGTACGGATAGAGGAAATGGAATTAGCGAAGCCTTTGACGATTTTTGTCTTGATTTCTATGTAAGTGCGATACGCGGAGAAACTTATTGTCTTATTAATTTAAGAAACCTTTGGAAAGTGAATATGATTGGTTGGTGTACGAACCTATAGAAGAAGTTTGAAGATGATTATCTTTCGTAATGATTTGTGAAGTATCGGGAAAGAAAATTTGATTGGTCGTTCGATCAAAAATTACCCTCTCGATCGATTTGTGGAACGTACGGAAAGGAAATTCTGGTTAGCTAGTGTATTGAAACTCTATAAGAAGTTTCGTTCGTAGGATGTATTAACGTGTATACAAACCAAGTATAATATGTTCCATAAACGTAAACGCGACAGTCACGATGAAAATATACGATTTACAAATATTTCCATATAACTAAGACACGACGTATACCGTTAACTTATTCTCATAATATACCTTTGTAAACAAGAAACTGTCCGAAAATCGGCAGCTATTATTATACAATGTACACAGAAAATTTAACTGTCTTGAAATCTCGTGACTCGTCTTTGACAACTTATCTACAATGTCTTAGATAAAGTTCTTTTATTTTCCTTTGTCTATATAAGCAACTTTGTCTGTCTAAGCAAGAAATAAGACAACGCAAAAGTTAAGCGAGAGATCATTGCATATTGAAATTAACGATAAGTATATTACGCTATAAGTTTACTTGCTTGTTAAAAGCAGCAGAAAGTAATACGGTGTGACAAAGATTGTTTGAACAGAAAATAAAAACATTTTAAAAGGTTGAAAGTACCTGAAAAAATACTTGAAACTTTGAAAAAAAAAAAAAGAAAAATAAAGGAAAGTAAAAAGTAATGAGAATATTAAACTGATCAAAATAAACGAATCAAAATTACGATGATGACTTGTAAATTTGTTCTATATTCTATACACTACGATACATTTGGAATAAATTATCCTTCAACTACGGTTCAAGCAATCAAAGTTCCACCCTAAGACTAACCGAACAACAACAGTATTCACAACTCGATAATTCCTACAAAAAATTTCTCTCTATTAATCTTCTTTACCTACCATCGACGATAAAATGCACAGAAATGCACGATACATACGAATTTAGTCCAGCGAAATCCATCTTCGATTTTCAATCGTTCTTCTGTTTCACGTGCAACACGGTTCGTCTGTTCCACGTTCAAATCGCGCTTGAAAATAATGAAAAAGCGCGACTTTCTTCTATAACGTTCATAGAAAGGAACGATCCGAAGAAACTACGTGTCACGAAGCCAAACTTTCAACGGGATCTTGGTCAAGGCTTTGCCAAGGAAATTCTTAAAGTGTTTGGCGATGCTGGCACTGGCGGCTGGTCTCATTTCTTCGATGATTTCCTTCGCGTTCTGGTTCAGGAACTGATTCATCGCCTGACCGATCACGTTGTCACCGTTTAACTGATCGACCACGCGGAATCGTGCTCGACCCAGGCTGAAATCGATCAGCATTCGTGCCACTTCCAAGTAACGAATCCCATCGCGGATCACCTCTGCTCCTTGGACACGAGCGATGGCTTGAACGTCGCCTGGAAAACACATTTCCCTGGATTTTTGTAGGATTATCCGAGAACCAGATTTTTCAAACTTTGTCCTCCAAGGGTATACGGGAGAAAAAAATATTTTGCGGATATTTTACGGGGATATATATGTGTGTGTGTGTGTTTAATAGAACTCACGTAGAAAATATTCGAAAACTCTCGAGCAGAGTTTTAGAAATGTAATCGACTCACCAAAAAGCGCCCAAAATTCCCCATGGCTTTGAATAGGGAAGAGCAGTACGTTTCCTACCACTTCGTAGCGGCCTTCAAGTTCGATCTTTGGGAATGCCAAATGAAGATCAAGCCTATATGTCTGTATGTCGATTCGTGTTTTCGAAATTGTATAATTTCCCGCTCCTATGACGGTGATGTTAGAGAACAACGCTTTAATACGAACGGCTCCTTGGCCGTTCTCCATTCCCAATTCCGGGATGATCAGTGGTTCGATCGGAGGTAAATCCAGATCAGGAATACCTAAGAAAGTGGAATTCTGTGTAATGAAAATAATTAATTCTCTCTCTCTCTCTCTCTCTCTTTATGCATATATTATATTCGCAATTCCGTTTGTCTGTAAAAAGGTATAACGGAGCTTCTATTCAGTCAGCGTTTTAGTACGAGCGGTAGACGAATAGATATTTGGGAATAAGGACACGAACGAGGCAAGCTTTCAAAGTGATGGAAAGGCCGCTAGTTTATATAAGAACTTCAAATTACATGCGCTTATTAATCACAGGTTATATAAATACTAAAATATTATACGTAGCGATTAAACCAATGTTCAGAAATCTATTACACAACACACCTTCGCTCTAATGCAATTCGATAGCGTACTCATAATTTCTGAAAGAGTCGATTCACTTCGATGTGCAATGGTAATGCTCGCCTCGATTCAACACAAAGAATTCAGTCTCGAAACTTAATCTTCAACTTACCCTTAAGTAAATACGGCTGCAGATGGTTCAAAGTTTTCTGAAAGCATACGTCTATCTTGGGATCTGACCTACTGCACGGTAATATGTACTCGGCTGTGGAAAAGGACAAATTTTGGAAGAATAGATTCAGAAAATTGAACAATTATTTTTACACGACGGCAGACCCGTGAAATTTTCAGTCACGCGATTCTAACTTCGGTTGTTAGATTATCGCGTGTCTTCCTACTTCCGGTACCTTTATGCAACCACTCTCACTTCCGATCTTCTCGGTAAACGAACCTAATTTTTCTAGCGAGCCAATTTGCTAGTTAATTATTCGCTGAGCGATTATCAGCCATTTTATAATTATTTAACGATTATCTATGCTTTTTAAAGAGTTTAGTTTGGCTTTTGCGTTTCGAGGCTTTTAATTTAATTACGAAGCTCTTTGTTTAACTCTCGAAGGACTTTCTGTTTGTTTTCGAAATTCATGTTGGTGGAAAAGATAATCGACGAAGTGTACGCGAATTAAATATATTTCACACCTTTCATCGTTTCAATTTTGCGTCTATCGTGAAAATTCGTAGACATTTTCTTATCTTTTTCGTTATTTATTTTACAAATAACGGTAATCATGTGCTTTTTCCTGATAGAAATGCAAAGCACCTACGGTCGGTCGATCTTGACATACAATTCAATTCGACGCTCAGTGAATTCCTTAAAAGTTCCTAAAATTGATTCTTATCGATAAATAAATGCAAATTTTCTACGCGTAATGGAGAACTTGTAGAATATTAATTTCTACGCACTAATATTGAAGCAATGACGCAATGGTAGAGTACGACGTCACAATATCGACCAAAGAGATAAAATTTATAAGATACAGGTACTTGAATATGTATAACTTTGAAATTATCAGGTTGTCCGGAAAGTGTCTTTCTTTCGCAAACGTGTATTTTACAACAATGCACCTTCGTACGAACGTGAAAGCAAGTCTGTGAAATGTCGCGGTGTTTATCTCAACAGAACAAAATGACATAAAACAAAAAACGTTGTGCGTCTATTATTTCCTCATAAAACGAAAGAAACTTTTCACACAACTTAATACGTAGCATTATAAGGCGTTAAATAATAATAACTTCGTTTAAAAACGTCTTTTTATATTGGAATTTTCCCTCGTTTCGTCATCGAACAATTTGCTTGAATACATGGCATGATTTATTTTCCTCTAACGTAGGAACTGCGTTTATGCCAACAAATTCTTTAAAACATCGAATGAGAACCAATCACAATGATTGTACGTTACATCAGTGGAGAAAATTTACGACGCTTGATTTTCTCTATTTTTTCTTTTCTTTTTTATGCTATACGTTACAAAAGGATACAAAGAGCTGACAAGCTTAACGTTTATACTGAAATTTACTAGTTCTCTTACTTTAATTCTCATTTGGCTCGAGAACAATTCGTTTACTCGTTGAATAATCGTTAAATCATAAAATGCTTTATATTGGCTAGAAATTTATGCCATTAAATACAAACGGATCGGTTCTTGCGTTAGATTCGTTTGACGCATTGCTGTAATGGTCGAGAATAACGCGCAATGGCCCGATGTTGTAACATTTGGAATTTTATGGAATACTTTAATCCTGTTACGTTCTTTAAGTCACTTTCGACGCAACGTTGTTCGTCCATCGTCCATCCTGAAGTTTCAACCAGTTTTAAGCAGTGGAATTAAATGTAAATGGAGACAAGTCAGTTTCGGTCTTTGCGAATGTATCAGTATGTTTGAACTAAAATCTATGTACGCTGGTATAACACTGAATATGCTAATAGTTCAAACGGAGTTGCCTGGAAATACGCTGAAATATTAGGTTGTCCGAAAAGTGTCTTTCTTTCGCAAACGTGTATTTTACAACAATGCACCTTCGCACAACCGTGAAAGCGTCTGTGAAATGTCGCGGTGTCTATCTCAACAGAACAAGATGGATCGTACGTAATTCGACAAAATAATACATAACAGAACAAAATGATATAAAACAAAAAACGTTGTGCGTCTATTGTTTCTTCATAAAACGAAAGAAACTTATCGGACAACCTAATAATATACAGCGTCATGAATGCAATAGTAGGATATCATCGATACTGTGATACAATGTGCATATATTAATTACCTTTGAATAATACAACCGATAAATACCAAGATTAATTTATACTAAAACTTCCCATAAATTATTACGTTACCTTAGCATCGCACCTGTGAATTTTATCACGAACATAGGAAAGCTAATATTTCAACGATTGTTTGCTACGTCGACTAAGAACACTCAGATCTAAGTTCATACTCTACCCAAAATATCTATACGTACGTATATGTCGACCATACGAAATTCTGCAAAACTAGACGATCAAACGTCACCTTTTTGACGAACAGCGAAAATCGACAAAACCGTCAAGCATATTCGAAACCACGCTCATCAACAACGTGCCATACAAGGTCCACGACCAAAGAAACGATCTGGACCGTTCGATGCACCGTCCCGGTTGCGTTGTATAGGCTTTCACTCTGGAGGAATCGCAGCAAGGGTCGGACTCGCGCGAAGACGAGCGTGTAAGCGGTTGGTCGAGGATACGCCATCGTAAGACCGACTCTACGTAAGCGTCGACCGCGTCGCCACTTTCTCCGGCCGATTACCGTCGATCCACGGACCCGTTACGCAATCTCTGACATAACCTTCGCCACGCCATCGAGAGCCGTTACGCCATGCTCGCTACCATTACGTCGGACGCGCTGACCAACGATACCTTTGACGTTTTCGAACGTTCGCTTGGCCGGTCCAACTGGCCTCTGTACGATCCAGGAATTTTAAATTGTAATTCTTATCGAAGTAGAACGACGATGTTGCGTTTAACGACAACAGGTCATTCTTGAGGACCGTGAGAGGGGTTGGAGGGTAGAGACCGAGGCTTTTCGACAGTTTCGTGCGATCGAATTTTTGACAGAGTTCGGTTTAGGACGAAGAGGAGCTTTTAGAATTTTTGCCATTATGAATTTTCCGCGATTGACGGTTTTGGGTCGTTGCGTGACAGTTGCGACGAGAATTTTAATATCGTCGAGCGATTTCGTGGGATCAAATGGTTAACGGAATTGATTTTTTCGGTGATCTGATGAATATGCACTTCTGTTTGCTCGAAAGAATCAAACGAAAGACCGCAATAGTCCAGCAGTTTTTCAAGCGAATACATTGAACAGCGTACTGTGAATTGGCGTCGTAAATTCGATGATGAAGCGTCCGTGGTTTTCGAAACGAGTTTGAAAGCTCGACCTTCGTTCGATGTAACGACGCAACTAGAAAATTCGCTAGCATTCCACAACTAATGTGCAATTTCCTTGTGCTCTACCTACGTAGAAAGAGAAAGTATCATGCCAGGAATATGTCAAGAAAAATGTCCGATTCAATTTGTAGGTATTCGTTCATCTTATGTTTCTTATGGCGATAAGAATCTCTAATACCACAGTGAAGACAAGTCTTCGAAAAGAAACGAAAATAATCGAACAATCGAACACAAACCTAATCCCAATCGATTAAAATTCCATAACAGATCTCGCAATTCTTCGATTTGATTTTCAAAAGAAATTTCCTCAAGGAGCAATAAACGACGGACTCGTCCAAAATTCTACGTGAAAATTACAGTTCCTCGATTACAGTTTTAAACAGAATTTTCTATAGAGAAAATAAATTTTCGCATGGCAAAGTTAGTCAGAATTGTTCAGTTTCGTTAAAAATCTTATCAAAATCTGCAATTTTATTCTCGAACCAACGAAACGTTAAATAATCGAATAATCAACTCATTGTCAGTCAAACTTACGTAGTAATTTTCACACACGTACACCTATACTACCCACGCGTTTCTTCGACCTCGCTTTAAATCCTCACAACGAAATTCTCTAATTTAAGCTGTCTCCAATAAACATCCAAGAGGAAATGAAAATAATCGGACAACCGACACGGTCAATGCGTTGCACAGAAGCCTCGATTTCTCGAGAAAAAGAAAGGATTTGATAACAAAGGGAAACGCGTGCGATGCAATACGCTTTCGCGATATAATCGTTTCCCACAATTGCCGTCCGCGTGGAAAGAGAAAGGTAGATACGCTCAATGGTCGTAAAAGGAAAATACGAGTAATAATTACTCGTTCGTAACGTGATTTAACTTCATTCTACGCCAGTTACGTACGCTCTTGTTAAACGAAGCTGCCAGCTAATCGAGAACGACGCTTGTCACCTTCCATAGAATCCCGGAATTTCCAACACCCTCTAATTATTATCCAACGTTCGTCCGAATAAGAGTCGACTCTTGAGTCATCGTAATATCGTGGAAAGTGATTGCATAACGACATTTGTTTCATTGACTCTCGAACGTCAGTCGTCGATTTTTAGTTGCCAATTAATTATTTTATCGACCGATTGTCACCGTTAAATTATGTCAAAAAATGAATTTCGTTGACAGATTACTTTACAGACTTGATAAGAAAATGATCGAGACACGTGCGCCTCGCAAAATTGCGGTAGAATTTTACTTATTCGAATTGCAGTTCATATAATGGGAATTCACTGATCCTTCAGGCACTTGTGACTTTTCGTTTATATCGTGGGAACGCACATTCAAACGAGCAGATTCAACGAAGATTTCGTTAAATTCGCGTACATCCTCGGTAAATGGAGTTTGCATAAACAAAGTTCCACCGTAGCGTAAAAGAGGCACTAAAGAGGCTTACGTATCTCGAAGTTCGGCTCATTCGGCACAGGATTGTTTTGCTCCTTGTCAGAGGACACGAGTTCTCCAGAGAACAGTGCGAATATCACCACACAGAGTATCCCTCGCTGTTGTAACATTCTGGAGAACTTCGACCTCGATCGAGGTCCCCTGGTAGATTTTTAATTGGTCCTGGACGTTGTACGTGTTTTGAAATATTTCTAAATTTTTCCAGCAACTTCGAACGTTAGGGTGCAACTTAGAAATTCTATTTTAAATATCCAACAGTCGATGGTCTCTTTTTAATTTGTCGACGAATACACTTTGTAGGTTTTATCAACCGTTCCGGTACACCGATTCACTGTTCTTTTAATCAATTTGTTTCTTTGTTTTAATTTTCGATAATTTGGGAATCTTTTGATCTTCTTTCGAAAGCAACACGAGATGTATAAAGAAAAATGGTGAATGGAAGCGAGGGATCAGGGTGGTAGCTGAATGGATCGATTCTCGTAAACTAAACACGCGTTCTCTTCGTATTCTGTCTTATATGCGAGGGTTCCCCTACTCTGACTTCTGTTCGGCTGTAAACGCCATCGTATTCGACTCTGCTTTTTATTAGTACAGGTGTAATCCATACTTTTTATTTTGCAGCTAGAAAAATAAGTTTCTGATAAAAATTGAAAAATAATTCATCGGATGCTCCTGTGTTTTCGCATTCCTTTTATTCCCATTTCATATCTTAGCCGAAGTAAAACGATATTTTACCTTTACCTGTTGGTAATTGAGTTATCGTTAATGAAATAAAATTAATTACAGCTTTGTTTCATAGGTTAAAGTAACAATTAACACCGACTGAATATCAACGAATACCATGTCTATAACATATTTTCAATTTCAATTAATTATCCTGTCACGTTATTTAAAAAGTCATAATATTCGTCTGTCATACAACATACAACTAACAAAGAAACGTGTCTGCAATTCACTGTCACACATTTCTGTCACAAGTCTATTATTACACGCTTATGTGGTTCGATAAACCGTAGATAGATCCAGAACCCTCGTTAT
This sequence comes from Bombus flavifrons, assembly GCF_040668555.2. Taxonomy (NCBI): domain Eukaryota; kingdom Metazoa; phylum Arthropoda; class Insecta; order Hymenoptera; family Apidae; genus Bombus; species Bombus flavifrons. Next base: position 13,920,393 of record NC_138450.1, read on the forward strand.
ATCAGAATTATCGAGACCGTGCAATTTTCTGATCGAATTTACCTGTTATAGACGACATTTAATTTTAGGAGTCTAACGTTACGCAATATGGTGTGGAGGAAACATAACAGTCGGACCCAAAAAAGCGTATACCTATGCACTGCCGAATGAACAGTATAATTTGCGCAATCGCGCTTCGTTGGGTCATTGCGAGAGCTCTACATCATCCGGACGACCTATTACGAGTATTTTAATGATATTAATTCAAGCAGATGGAGAATGCTCATTGCGAAACTACCTTGTTTCGCTTGCTCGTGCTCTTCTTTGTAATTTCACTCATTTTGTTCCGCGCCATTGTCTTCTGCATTTTCATAAATGACGAAAGTCAGTTTTGGAGAATCGTTGAAATTAAAGGAAAAATAGATGTTCGTGCGAATAATTGTTCGGTGCGTGAAATATTGTGTAATAAATGAAACGTTTAGGTTGGCTTTTATAAGAGAGGGATCGAGGTTGTAGCAAGCGAAATTTTATTGAGAAACATTCATCATCGTCTTTTTTTCGAGATTGCAAGGACGACGAACATTGGAATTTTCTATGAAGTGCTTCTCAACCGTTGTTATTCTTAAACCAGTTATTTACAAATTTTCTTTTCTTTGATATCGATAAATATTATTTCCATCAATCCCAATATCTTCGACGCGTAATTCTTTTTAATAAAATTTCATAAAATCGTCTTTATTTCCTCTCTTAGCATCGATTAAATCAGGCAGAATGAGATAAGATTGAATTTAACTAAATTTTAAGTCGTCCAACTAATTTTTACTCCCAGAGTGATTGAACAGAAAGTGTTTGAATATGAATTATATGCGATAAGAGTAAATCGATTGGGACAAAATTAGAGAAGAAACAGGAATTTAGTGGTTGAAAGTATTATGTAAAAATTGATAGTTTATTTTAAGCCTCTGGCGAGAAGTATTAATGGCTGATAATAGTAAGTCACGATGTTCGTTGCATAGCTGGCCATGAATGTATAATGCGGCATTGTCTTTTCGAATTGGTCCTTGATAGAGATCGTGCACTGCATGCTTGACAAATTACTCGGAAATAAGCAACGAAGAAAGCTACATTTTGCAAGACTTCTTCCAATCTGATAGAATAAATATATACCCAAGTGTGCAATTTATTTTCGAAAGTTCACGATCAGAAATTCATATTTCACGTATGATCCTTAATTAAATTTAATTAAATTGCGTAGATAGAGATGTTACAAAGAAATAACTTAATTTTTTACTTTACGAATCTGCCTTAAATGGATATACTTACCGCTAGAAAATGTAAGATTTTGCTTGAAAAATTGGAAGAATTTAGTTATTATATTTCTAAATACCCCACTAGTGAACACGGTCTTTTATTTCATTCATTCTTAATTATCGATTTTCGTTAGTTTAGATAATTTAAATTATTTAGATGCATTTTTAAGCAAATATCTTTGATATAAAAATATTAAGAAAATATCAAGCAATTTTTCCTTTCGAATATCAAAAACAAAATAACGATGATTTAGTTCCTTGAATTCTCTACTTTTAACAAAGGAAGACATAGGCGTTATATGAGTAAATATTTCACGAACCTATTCCGGTTTTAATGATCCAACTAGTCGCTTAGGCACCTTGAAACTTTCGGATGTTTCACGGTGTTTGAAGAAATTCCGAAAGAACTTGTCGCTGTTGCCCAATTTGTAACTGGTAAGAAACCAAATGTCGACATCAATGCTTTGTAGTACGAGATTTTTATAAATGTACATAAATACTTTAGAAATGAAAGAACAGTTCTGCAATTGAAAATAGGGAACATTGAGAAGGATATGGAAAATCTTCGTAGTAATTTTTCTAAAGTTTCTAAGTATAAGTATGTGATATAAGCGACAGAAGAAAACTTGTAATAAAACGAGCAATGGTAATAATAAAAAATTACAAATTTCAAATTCGACGGAAAATTATCATAGAGAAGAAGACAGGAGTATCGACTATCTATTACCAATAATTAAATTAAATGCAAACAGATCTCGTAACAATTATTCAACTATACAATTGCAATAACGAGTACACTATATCCTGTGATATTCATGAAATTGTTTCGACCATTGTTTGGTAGTACCATCGTACATCGATTATTGAAAATGTCAAACGTATTATAAGAATTCCAAAGGTGTTTCGGAATATATGCAAATCCCCACCGGGAATCATTTACGAATGCGTTACGTTGTAGTCGGCTGAGGTACATTGGCTTCAACGTGACTATACATACTTTCGCGAAGATGAACGAAAGGCTTTTAAAGGCTATTTTCTTGCGACACCGGTGTATAATTGCAAAGGAAATTACTCATTCTCGTGGACTGTTTAGAAAAATCAATATTTTGTAAACTTTATTAAATGAAATAAAAGTTTTATAAAGCATTGTTTCTCTTAATTTTCTAATCTCTGAATTTTTTAAATAATTTCTTATCTCAAGCGAAGGAAACGAAGCAAATACATTGGAACATTGCAGCAACAAAAACAGTTTTCACGCACATAATCATTCGCGCAGTTAGGATCTTTTTGGTAATACCAATGGCAATGATCGACGCTGAAAGGAAACAGGATAATATAAATGTCTCGTAAATTAAAAATTTTTAAAAGCAACCGATTAGCTGACCTAAAATTACATCAACAGACCCGTTGATTTCTCAGTCTTTAATTTCTTCGTAGCGTTTTTCGCAATAGTATCATTACTCCGCAACAATAGTTGAGCAGCAAAGAATTACGACCCTTGATTCGTAATTCGAATCTGCTGCGAGTAAAACATTATTTAAACAAAGAGCCTTGTTCATATTTATAAAACCATGCATATGTATCTATTTAAATTCCTGAAGTAACAAATATAAGTTGACCGAACTTATATCTTTTATAAAATTCAATCGGAAATTAATCAAAAATATCAACATCCAAGTCTTATTTATCGTGTACTAAAATAATATTGTACATGTATAATTGCTTTTATTTTTTCACACCATTTGAGAATCTACTGTTAATATATTTTTCAAAAATTGAAGTTTCAAAGTAAGAAAATTTATAATCTGGAAACTAGATAGTTTTATTTGCTATTTATTATAGAATTCTAATAAGAATACAAGGAATATGATATAATGATTTACTTTCGGTATAAAACTGAGCGAGGATTTTTATTAGCGCCTACAATGCTGTTCTACGATTTACACACTCGTCGTGCGGTTATCTTCGTTTAGGCTCATGAGTTGTAGGAAACTGTAAAATTAATTATCGAATACTAATTACGTATTTTCAAATAATTAGAGAAGCGTTGAAAGAAATCTGAAAACTATCTTGAAAAAATGTTTAGAAATTTTTAAGAGAAAATAGAAATAACTGCAATTTGTAATTTTATAACAACTTCGAAAACAATATTTAAAAACAAGATATAAAAATTTAGAAAAACTTACAAAATCAATCAATACATCGCATTAACGTGTTTACAGGAGAAAAAAAATATATAATATTTTACTTCAAGGTGGCAATAATACATCCTCCGGAAACACCGAGAAAATCGTATTCGTGAAATTCGTGACCAACATGGCAACGGTCTCCTCCAATTTCGGCCTTATTTCCGTTATCACCGTGCTCCAGTTCTCGTTCAGGAAAAGATTCATGGCGGCTGAAAGCGTTTCGTCGCCGTTGAACAAATTATCTAAGCGTACAGTGGCATGGCCGATCTCAAAATCGACATAAATGTCCTCCACCTTCTGATGAATCAACCCTGTTCTTTCGTTACGGTAACGTTCCAACTGTAGAGCGACAATGGCATCGATGTCTGTGAAGTTTCCGTATCCGATACCATTTCCTGTGATTGGTAGCATTATAATTCTACCATCCATGATGTAATTCGCTACCATTTCCAGTCGTGGAATGTAGAGTTCCAGGTGTACTACATTTTTGTCTAAGTCGAAGCTGGTAAAAAGATATTATTCGTAGAGTTAATCTAAATACTTAAGATTAAGAGATCATTTTTTAAGAAAATGGTTTATTTTTATTATCATTACATATATACAGGGTAGTTGGTAACTGGTAGTACAAGCGGAAAGGGGTGAATATACGCGAAAAAAGAAGTCGAAAATATAGAATAAAAATTTCTTTTTTTAATTTTTCCATCGAGACAACGATCTACAGTGAGATCCGTTATAACGAGACGTGATAAAGCGCAGGCGTACCGAGCGAAAATTCAAAGTCGATTTTCTCGAAAACAAAGCCTCGAACGAAAAATTTTTATTCTATATTTTCGACTTCTTTTTTCGCCTAGAATCACCCCCTTTCCGCTTGTACCACCAGTTACCAACCACCCTGTATATTTATTATTATTTCTTGTTCTTTTAATTTTTTAGAGGATTAGCAACGCATGGTTCGTTAGTTTTTCATTAATCCAGGTACAGTACAGGCGAAAGATACGACGAAAATTATTGCGATTAAATATTTCGGAATATACGAAGTTCACCGACGAATGATCAAAGCCCGACAAATCGATATACAAGGAATTACAAACTATTGTGTTGGCAATTAAGCGATTGCGGATTTTGTCAATAGGTGAAATTGACAAAATCACTTAGTTGCCAACCTAATATATTGTACGTATTTCGAGCGATGTGTGAGTTATAGAAAGGAAGAAAAATACATAGAGATATTGATTGAAATTCAAGGACATACCTGATGCTCTTAGGTACGAAGTTAGTGCCACCATAAATGGACACGTTGTTATACCTCGCGTGAATATAGATTGGTCCGGAACTTTGGTCAATTTGGATTTCTTCTAAATGAAGCGGTTCACACTTTGGAATCCCAAGAGCTGTTATTCCATTTTTTAAATACGGTTTCAAGGAAACGACACTTTGCATTATACAATCGTCGAGGAATGGATCACTTTGATGACATATCTTCAAGAACGATGCTAAAAGGAACCACGTTGTTTTATTTCGTTGATTCAAAATAAAAAATAAAATTCGATGTCTTATTCGTTAAATACTTCATTCTTATCCGTTACTTATATAAAATGTGCGAAAAAGAAACGATACGAATTATACTTTATATAAAAATTCGCATGAAACATTTCATTTTCATCGACTACAAATAAAGTAGGTGTTTTCCCTTCGTTAGAAGAAAAATCCAAGTATTATGTTCGCTGTTTATTAGCCTTCGATCTCGTCCAGAATTCAAGTTAGACCTGAATTCTTTGTACAATTAGATCGCATGATTTTCTATACGATTCATCGTGAATTAAATGCAAGCGTTCCAGTTTGCAATGATAACGTCTGCATACCGGGTGTTTTAAGAATCTATCGTGACAATATGTCGTTGTGTCATATAGCAGCGAAATATTTAAGAAGCAAATATTTCATTTTAATTTCAAATATTGCTATAAATTGCTTTGTCAAATAAAATTACACTGGATTAATCTTAGACAATATGTAGTTTCAGTCCAATAATGTAAATATTATTTCAAATATTTCGTTTAGATAGAATGAAGAAAATGAAGATACAGTAAAAATTGTGTAGCGACATTTACGAGAAAAATAGGGTACTTACGGATTTCTGGAACGAGTAAAGAAATCGACGAGCGACTTGTCACCAAAAGTATTAAGAAAAATCCGTAGAACCGCATTGTTGTTGTCACGACGGTGTTCGATCGCGAAATAATTTTGTGCCATCGAAAATTGCCAACGTGTTATTGATTGCCAATCCGCTGACATCGTCATTTCTATTACACCTGCAGTTCCTTTTACGGGTTACGCAATTTAATGTTCCGATATTTGTCTTGCGTCAATTTTATCGCACTTGTCATTCCTTCGTGTCCACTGAATTTCCTCGCAAATTAATTCATTCACTCGAGAAACTAAAAGATATTGTTTCGAATCTTCCTAACGAACGTTCCCTTGCGAGTGTTTTTAATCGGATATCAATTTTCCATCAAAATAACAAGCTTTTACACCGACTTGAAATAATAAGATACATTTTTATTTGACCATTATTTCTTTGCGATAATAATACAATTGTTGCATCGGGCACGTAAAAATACCTAAATCTAACAAATTTTCATCGAGGCGTAACAAAACACACGAAAATGGATCGGCATGTTCGAATCTAAATAAAAAATCCGAAGGAAACCTTCGACGATATTTTTATAATAAAACTTAGCCTCACCTTCACCCAAAAACCAAGTTCGTCGCACCTCCCCATTTTCCCCCCACATTTTTCCCAACCTTCCCACCGAATCATTGAACAAAGCACAACTACGCTCCCCATTAAGCGTCATGTCGCAGCTACCACATACTGCGATGTACATTTAAGAACAAGCTATTACGCAACAGCGAACAACTCCGGTGGTGCGCTATTTGCGGCCATAATGTCTTCCACTTAAGGTCGGGGAAGGACCTTGCCCCCTATTACGTCGCATCGAGGGCGAAACGCGATGTTCAAGTGGCTGGAGGAAGAAAGAAAAGAAGTTGTATAGACAACTAGAAAGAACGCCTAGTTAACGAGTATCAGAAGAATCAGAGTGGTCCATGGCCCAGATCCGATGCCCTTCCACGCTGCTGTATAAAACGCATCATCCACTCGCGATCGCCGCTTTTGCACGAGCACACGCCTTAGGGACAAACGTCGAACGACGCTAACCAGTGATAGTAATGGTCGTGAAGGATCTTGTCGACTTGACTTTAGTCTTGGATTAATCGAGAACAGCCTGGAAGAAGAACGAATCATCGGTCCAGGTGCCAAAGTGTTGATGTGCGCCGCCCTCTTCTGCTTCCTTCTGGTCTTCATCGTGGTTGCCATCGTTGTTCTCTTGGTGTTTAAGCCTATCTACGTCTGGGAGATGAAAAGCGTGGAATAGAAACTTGTCCGAAGACTTCTGATTCTTCAGCAATGAGATTCTAAACGTTCGAACATAACACTTAGAAATGTTATAATATAAAACACCTATGATACTTTGGTGCACTTCCTTTGAAGATTCTTTACTTCTGAAGAGCTATTTCGAAATATTCGATTGAAATATTTCAAAAATAGTATTTACAAGTACTTAGAAGTACTCGAGCGCTAAAGAACTGAATCTACGGTAGCGAGGAAGGGTTCAAGAAATAAAGACACGCGATGACGAAGGTTGTAGCTGTCACATTGTTTGCTCTGGGTCTGCTGACCCTGGCGAACTGTCAGGGATCCTTGCTAGAGATGTCTCAACAACTGTGGACGAAGCTTTTATCAGGAGGATTCTCTAAAGCTGGCAAGCTAGATCCACTAAAGGTGCCGGTAATCAAAGTGGATCAATCCGAAGGAAACACCAGCTACAGAATAATTCTTCGGAACGTGGAGATCACTGGACTAAACGAATCCACACTGGACAGCATCCACATAGCTCGAGGCCGATTGAAATCGAACCTCAGCGAGCTAGAAGCTGGCTACGTGAGCTACAGCGACCTGAGAGATCTGGACTCCATCAGATACAGATTCCATACATTGATCAAGGAACCTAAAGAACAAAACGAAAGCTTCGAGGCCATTGTCTCTGCCACTAATCAAGAGAACAAGTTCGTGGCTAGTGCCAGAGAGCAAGAGAGTCGTTTCGAAAGACTCAGACAATACGATCCCTTCTTGATGAAGATTCAAGCGGAGAAGATGAAGGAACCAGCGACTGATCGCCCTCAGAGTAATCACAAACTGCATCGAGAATCTGGATTTGGGACTTACAGCATGGAAGACGCAAAGGTTCTCTCAAAATCGGACACCAGTCGAATTATAGAGAACCTGAGGTACCCTTCTGACGTTCAAATGATTTACGCGATGAGCGCAATAAATTCTGGTTTCAACTCGAAGAATTCTGAGCAGAAACAGGATTACGATAGATCCAGATCGGCTTCTTACGATGGTCGGAACAAAGAACACGGCAGACAGAGTTATAGAAGAGAGAATTCCGCCAGGGGAAGAACCGAGGAACGTCACGAGGATGTTGAGACTTCAGCATCAGAGAACGTGGAGAGTACGGTGACGGGTCAGAGGTTTGTTCCTGGACAGATTAGCAGAGAACAGGCGTATGGTAAAGAATCGAAACGTCTAGAGGAACAACCAGGTTATATCGACATAGTTTACGCGGATGAGAACCGTAATGGCGGCGTGAGGCGTTTTGGGAACGACAGAATGAAATCTAAGGGGGATGCAAGAGTGTTTGGTACGAAGGATGCTTCAAAGGTAACGAAATAATTTTACTTGTTGAAGGAACGAAGATTTTTGTAATGTTCTTTCGAAGAGGAGATGTTTGATTTGCTAATTTCGTAGAAAAGTCGATGATAACAATTTTCCTACGTGTTTCCTATAAGTTAATCGACTTATACTCCTCTTCCTGCTTTTCATGTTGCGAGTTTCCGCTAGAAAGTAAAATAAAAAGGGATAACATTCATTTTTCTATAACTTCCTGGTATTTAATAAATAGTACGCGCTATACTAATGCGATTAGGTAGAGAGATAATATAACAATTCTACATTAAATAGCAGCGTTTGAAGATACGTGTGAACCTACTGTCGTAGATACGTTAATTTGAGATAGTAGATAGAATTGTAGAATTATTTTTCTAGCGATTATGTTAGGACCACCATCTTGTAAATAAGTAAAATTACCATCACGATGAAACGAATTTTTTAATACGTTAAAAATCCAGCCACAAATCTATGAAAACGTATAATAATTTTTTAGAAACGTTGTATGGAAATTTGTAAAAGTTGCGCGGGAAATCTTAGAAACGGTATCGAGAAACTCTTGAATGTAATTTACGGAATATTTTGAAAAATCCTACGGAAGCATTAAAAGTTCCTAAGAAATAGTAGAAAATTCTTAAAATGTTAAGAATTTCTGAAATAAACCGCTAGACAAATTTTTAAACTCCGTGAAATCCTAAAATTTTCTTTCTGGGAAGCTGATCGAAAAAACTTTAGAAAGAGGCAATAATACGTACCTTTGTCAGAGTCAGCATTTAATCATCAGAAAATTAGCAGGTACTCGAACCAACGATTTAACGTCAACCTCGTTATTCTTAAACGCCATAATAGCAATTTACTATTATAAATAGATATTGCTATGTATATATACCTTCATCTTGTTGCTAAGCCGCAGTAAAGTAGTTAACCGATGTAAACAGGATATCCTCGAGAATAAACGGGTTATTAGTCGCAACTGTACCGAGGGAGAATCCTTGACGAAGAGGAACGACGCGGTTAAGGCGGCCATAGAGGCAAAGAGATTGGATGGTTTGTCTAGATACGCGAAAAACTATCAGGAGAAGCAAGGATACTTCGAAGAAGGGATGCAATTGGTCTATCATTATGGTGGAATGGATCGAAAGAATCCTGGGGAAGAGAAACTTGCTCAAGGGGCTAGATACAAGCGCGCTCATAGAGGCAATGATACCGATGTAAGTACACACTATGTTCTTCTTAGTGTGCAATTCGTATCTCTACTTGTTTTAGTTATGGAGCTATTTCCCTTTTTTCTTTTTTTTTTATTTTTTTGTCGTTCGTTAGAACTTGAGAAGAATTTCTCACGGATTTTCAAATCGACATGGTCACTTTTCTTCTTTCTTATTTTAAATAATTAATCTGAATTGTTATTCTACCGAATTCTGTTATTCTATTTACTATTCTATTATTATTCTATTTATTATTATTCTCGGTAAGGTTTCTAATTATCTTTCAATTTCTTTTCTACCGATTTCCAAGGATGATGTTATGCACGTCATTATGAAAATCAGAATTCCCCTGCTTCGCGTGAAATCCGATTATCATCTGATGGGTAAAGTTGGCCAGGAACTAGTGAGAGGAAACGGGCAGCTAAATGGCAACTTCAGTGAGTGTGTTCTTTGTGTCAAGTTTATTGGTTGCGGGAAAAAAGTGTTGGTTCTTGATTGTTACTTTCTCCTAGTGCGTAATATTTTTACTTATGATGGAAATTTTGTCGCGAAAAACAAGTTTTATGATAGGAAATTTATAGTTACAAAGAGAATGACAATAATGTTAAAGATCGAGGAAGAATTAAAAGAACTACTCTAAACAGAGAAGAATAATTATAAAAATTAGTCGATATTTTTAAAATAATATTTGTTGATTTGAACGAATGTAGCCGATGTCGTTGGCGACTTCACGATCGAATTGAAAAAAACCAGTGGACAGGATGCGTTAATTGTTCGCGCAGCAAGAAGCAAATTGAATTCCAGGAAGCAAAATGTCTCTCTTCAAGGAATGAACGAAGAGGGACCAGTAAAGTCCATTCTAAGTCACAGTGAGTTTTTTGTGTTATTTATATTTTCTCTAATCATTGACTCTTCTAATTAAATCTGACTCACACAATATATATATATATATATATATTAATATGTCATACTAAATATAGTATTTCTTTGAAAGAAGATTTTAATCTTTCAAAGCGATAAAAAGCTATGTCTAAAACATTCACGAAAACATAACGCGTTACAAATAAAATTTCAACTCAAAGTGAAAATATAATGCGAAAGCAGAAATAAAATTGGTCGTTAAAAAATTATTGCCGCAAATTATTGATTAAAAATGATTATTAGATCAAAGATGGAGTTAATAACAATGAAATATTATGTACTTGAGGAAATATTTATTTTGCCTGTAAGTGGGAAACGGTGGGAACAAAGCAATTACGGGACATTATGTAAAAGCTTCTCATTTGTCCTCGTTACGTCATAGAACCGGTATTCTTCCTTAATTAGCAGGCGACGTGAAAAACGCCGGAAAAAGTGGAATTTTATAGAGAAAAGCGACGTGAATGGATTTAAAAAGTGGCGGTTGAATATCGACGACCGATGATGTATGCTGCATGTTAAAATCGTGGAACGTGGCAGGCATGCGTGTAATTACATAAAATATGAGAATCATAGAAAGAAAAACGTTTCCTTTGAAAAGAATCAACGTGAAAATACGTTCATAAAATTCTTTTTACAATCGATCTATTTTAAATCGGTCAATTAACAAATCTTTAAATTTCCGTAAATTCACAAATTCACAAACATCTTCGCGTCTAATTATTAAAAATATCCTCATAATCTTTCGTACGTAGCCTGTGGACAATTATGCAAATTAGTATTCTTAGATGCAAGAGAAAAGAGATCGACGTATACGTAAGAAACCTAAAGACGAATTTGTTGCACACTTTGGATATTACGATCAACACTTTAATTTAGATATTTTATATAGTTTCCCATATCATGTGCTTTCTATGGACTATATCTTTAAATCTCCCATAAATGCATGAAAAATAACTTGTATAAATATTCGACAAACATTTTCATAATCATTATGGATCAATTATTCCACGAGAACTAATCGATTTCACTAATTCCGTTGTCGCGATGGATTATTTCGCTCGCTATCGAAAGAAATGCACGTTTCGCGTACGTTACTAGGAAACAATGGAAGAAAGTAAAAGTGCTTGGGTGTATTGACATCGATCGAGCGAAGTAAAAGTATGTCCACTTTCAATGGACGTCTTAATGCACCCCATGACCATCCATGCGCGACATCCAACGTATTAACTCGCTTAATCATAGATTCACGATTGACTTTCGACCATAGGTTTGATGGCTGCAGAAGCGGTAGCCGCCATGCTTGCCGATGACCTGGCTACCAAGGCCCTCAACGACAAAACGGCGGACGCGATGATTTATAGGATGTACAAAAACCTTCCGGTCAATTAAAGTGGCGTCGAGGACATTCTACCGTTCAATTGGACTTTTGTAATTCTCACAGGTTTATATCGTATAAAGTACGTTGACGCATAATGCTCAAAACAATTGTTTCAAGATGATTGTATCAAAAAAAAAAAAAAAAAAAAAGAAAATTGGAAAAGCACACACAGGTTCAAAAAGATAGCACAGGTTTAAGGAATTTCCTATGAATTTTTAACATTGAATTACCGAAAGATTTTTAGACTTCACTATTTAAGCAAATATTTTTATTTCCTTCAACGTTAGGTTTCTTAAATAATCGTTTGAAATATTAATCAATAAAATGCATGCTTCTATTTATTTACTTATTTATTTGTTTCTGTTCATAGTTACAGAACCGATTAATTTATTAGTAACGTTATATTCTATTTTATCTTCTACAACGTAGCTCGTGTTTTAACGTTATATTCAAGTTTATACATATATTTATTACACACATGTTTTACATTACATACGCGTATTAGAAATACCTTATAATTTATATACCACAAGTCAATCTAGCTTAGTTCGTAGAATTTGTACTTAGACTGCTAAATCATTTGTCCCTTCGTTGCTAAAGAAATAAAATTGTCAGCTCGTTCAATATGGAAACGATCCGGTACACGCGTTATCTCACGACCTTTAGCCGCAGAAACCGGAAACTCCTCTGCGTAGCCGATCACGTTCCCCGAGTTGTGTCACCGTGTGATTGCAGTGGCGCGATTTGCAAACGGGTTCCCGAACGTTACATGCCGTTTACACCATACGCGGCACCATCGCCAAACCAGTTGGGATCCGTCGGATTTTACATAATCGCATTTGGGAAATTCAGCGAGTTGCAATAACGTTCATCGACTCGGGGAAAGTAGTTGTGAAACGTGTAGAAATTTCATAAAATCTGGAGGCTGCAGCGATTTTTCTTTACGCTTTTCGTTTTTTAATCGATCGTGCAATCTTGTCGTTGCTCTGCATTTCGTAATTTTCCTTAGATTTAGATATCGATGGAAACATCGGTTTTAGCGTTATACCGTTAGCTTTAGAATATCAATATCGTTTTTAGCAGAATATTACATGTAATTAGGGTATGGTAGGTGGTAAATAATGTTTCAACGCTTTCATTATAACGCATAGTTGAATAACGCGAAGTAATATCGATTAGCTATTGATTTTTGCAATGCCGTAAATCGAAAGAAAAGATGGCTACGTTTTTCGACCTTTTAACGCAAGAAACACTGGCGTGACGCTTGATAATATACAAAGTAAAATACCAGTAGTATATAAAAAATTAAATTATCGTTGGAATCTTCAAAAGACGCACTGTAGTAAATTTATAAAATTTCTGAAGATCACGAATTAGTCGTTTGTTTCTCCTTAGTTTCGTAGTTTTAGCGTTAAAATGGAAATATAATATTCAAGGACTTGGAAATGGTTTCCTTTCGAGAGAGAAGTAATTGCATTAGAATGTGGCACACGTTATACGTGTTAAATTTTTTCAAACTTTTGTTCTCTTTTTGATCGCTGGTCAAAACCGTGTCGACCAAATAGCAATTATGCGTTATACGGATATATAGATCGTTATATCGTTAGGTATTTGAACAATGGAACATGAACGATGTAAAAAAGAATGAATTAAATGTAACGCGTACCAAGACAGTGGCCTGTGCATTTATTGATCGCACAACGATCTAACTTGGATTGTGCAATCTAAAGCTATACATCTATAGTATACATCTAAAAGCTATTTTCCAGGATGAAAGGGTTAATACAATTAATATAGATAATATTTATATGGAGAATATGCTATAAAGTTAGAACTGAATTACGGAAAATGGTTACACTGTTATGTATAATAACGATAATAGCGATAGAGTAAAGGAAATGTAGAATCTGTATCACGAAATAGAAATATATACTCTTAACAAAACGCATATAATAATTGTAGAAATAATTCATGCATAAGAATACATAAATGTACTAATATTATAGTAAATATGTATACACATATTGATATGTAAGAATCTTCTAACGTATTGGAGATTTAAGATGTGAAATAAAAAGATTTATCTAGGCAATAAGTTTAATATGTTTTTCATAGTCTGTAAATTGTTCGTTACAATCTATTTCAATCTATAACATGAAGCTATATTTTTAAAATAATAATTTCTCCTTCGAACAACGTTACATATTAGCGAAAGAAATTTATTACAAAGGGAATAAACACATCGTTAAAATAATGTCAAATCTCTACGATATATTTTCGATGGAACAGATGAAAGAAATAGTTAGGAAACTTTCAACGCCGAAGGATTCCATCACGTCTGAAAAAGAAGGAAATTCTGTTTCAACAACCCGAAACACAGAAGGTTTGCGTCATTTCACGATTAGCATTAACAGAAAAAGATAATTAACAGTTTCACGTCTGGAACTTTCTGCAAAACATCGCATAAAGTGATTCACGATATTTGTGACCTAAATGTGGCAAGGCTTTGCGTGCCAACTATTGCAAAAGCTTAGGAAAGCACTCGAAATTTTTCCATCGTTTCACACCCAACGATAACATCTTTCTCGAACAATCGTTTGCTCGAACTATTATCTTTTATCCTACTCTTTCGAAATTACGAATTATTACACGAAACATTAGGCGGAATTTGCGACAAGGACGCAATGATTGTCAGATTAACGACGAATCATTGCAAGGAGAATTATTATCGCGATTCTTGGCCAGTTGCGAGAGAAATTATTGCGATGGGAGGATGTCGCTAAAGGAAACCGTAATTGACGGAAGAAATTACTTGATGCAAAAAAAAAATTCAAATTAGAATTCCGTTGTTCGATGGATTATAATTTAGTGAGAATTTTACTTGCTATTATTTTATTCATTTTATTCTATTAGAGGATTGTTATCAGAGAATTTTTCTTTCCAATTACTTTATGATTACCCACAATTATTTATGGATAAACATATTTGTTTATAGATAGCAGAAATTAATTTTTAAACATACAGAACACGTCCTTTATAACTAGACAAATCAGTATTTTTATAAACAGAATATAATTTCTAGAATTTCCCTTACAGAAAAGGATTAAGTTTCTTATATTTTCAATTTTTTCAACTATGTCTCACTTATTTTAACAACTCTTTTGTGCTATGAATATCAATTAAAAATATCTGTCAAGTCAGTATGTTTCTTCTCTCTATGAATATATTATAAACGTATATTGCCTGCTTACTATATACTATTTACTATATACTTAGCATGTTTTACAGAGGTAAATCATTAATCGAGAGTAATTCGACGATTTTTAGCGCGAGACATTACTACTTTCTACAGTCGATTTGATTATTATAAGCATGATATTATATAAATGTAAAATCGATTACTTTGGAATTTATAGCCTAAACATGGCAAGTCTTTTAAATAATTAATGATTCTTACTTTCCAAAAGTTGACCACAGGGAAGCTTGTGACAATTGTGCAACGTGCGTTAATCATATAATTCATTCTCGACGTACCAATTAATTTTTCATTCGCTATTGAATCTTTCAACAAAAATTAATCGAAATTAAGATCTATTACTAAACGATTAACCCTGATTAATTCAAATCACAAGCAAAACCCTTTTAGTTATACATTCAATTCAATATATAAATATTTAATTTACGGAGTTACTCGGCAATTGTGTTCATTATGCTATTCCCAACAATTATTTGCAATGTTTTGATTATAAGGAACCTTGATAAAATCAATCGATTAATCGATTCAGTATAATACGTTAAAGATTCGCTCGAGCACTCTACTCACGAGAACATCCTTCGGACACTCTCAACAAAGTCTGACTGGACGAATTTCAATGGCCCAACTTTTATTTTCTTTGCACGTATCTGACATAATAGCCAATTACAAATGCAAATGCATGCAACGAAGGAAAATAACATCGACAAAGCGCAGATTGTCCAATTAGCTTGAATCCATATTATTTTTTAACATACAATGCGATACGATAAACTTAAGAACGGAAGTTCCTTTTTATTTACATAAAAATAAAATTGAATTGGCAAAATTGAATTCGATATTAGGGTTATATCGTTAACGATTGACTTTATTTGTCAGAAATATTGTACGAAATTTACTCTTCTAAGGAAGACTGGAGAGAAGAAGAAGATAACACTCGCCATGCTTTTAGCACAGGATTAAAAACTAAAAGCTTGTAATAAAGCTTGTAAAGCGGTAATAGAAACATAGGAAAGGGACCAAGTAAATAAATAGGAACAGGAATGCCCAAATACCAAAAACTCTGTCAGAACAATTAATAATAATAAATAAAAGCAATTAATGATAATAAATGGTAGTATACAACCCGAGGGAAAGATAAAGATATTGAAAATATTTTATTAAACGGATATAGCAAACATTCGTATCTACTATCCTGACGAACAGAAGTGGAATGAAAATACTAAAAAATTCACCGCTGCAAGAATAAACAAAGCAAGATCTAGATTAACACTGAATATACTTTATCGAGTAAAAACAGAAAAACACCTTATTAATTTTTCTCACCGAAGAAGAAGAAAATGTACAGGGTATCGAGCGAAAACAATGAAAAATCCCACGTTACCTCGTCGTTACCTTCTGTGTCTAATCCTGACCTACCTTCGCGCGATTCCGCGTAGAAGCACCGCGAATTCTATCAAATGGAATACGGTGTGCATGGCTACGGCCCTGACTGAGTTAAAAGAAGGCATTCTACCGTGATAAATTCACCATTACGGCGAGTGGGGCGGCATACAGTCGGAGAAAGTGGCGTTAGTTGATATATACCCAGGCAACGCGGGCCATCGCACGCATTTTCAATATCGCTCTCGCTAATTTCAATCGGTGGAGATAAATCACGTCCTCCTGACACCGGCCAGCGACAGGATGACGTTGTTGATCGGATTGTTCCTGATTGCCAGCTGGACCGGAGCTGCCTTTTCCGAACTACGTGAGTACCATTTTCATCTTCACGCTTCTAAATCCTGTTACGGACTTGAAGTAACATTTGCATCTGGTTTTGTTCAAACGTCGTTGTATCTTGGGAAACGATGACATGTTTCGTCCGCTAGATGTTCTAAGGAGCGCTATTCTTCGTATATTTTATGCATTTTGTGCATATTATGAACGTTCTATACAATTTTGCATCTTCAAATTTCGCATAGATGGATAAAAAACCGCGGTTTCGTAATTACTAATGCGACATAATAGACGCTACTCGATTCCAAACGTCGCGATACTTCATAGCTGTTACTTAAAAGATGTTTAACACAACTTGCATCCAAGAAGAACGTTTGCCATGTCCTGGCTAAGTAAACTGAAACGTCAATGATACCTTTACTACGTTGATCTGATCTTTCTCAGTGTTGAAACGTTGATACGGACACGCGATTATCCACCACTCGTGTATAGAAACGTTTCAAGGACGATATTAATGAAAATTGATTCCTAATATGGTAACTATTGTCATGGTTCGACTTCGTTATTGATAGGTATTTACGTACATAATAAAATTAACTTCTCATAGTTTGAGGATTTTCTGGGAATCTTACAAGAATATCAAGCATTTTGACAAATAAAATAATTTAAGATTGTTTGTCTTTAGGAGAATATCCCGCTTAGAGTAGTTTATGTCACAACACGAAATACGTAGTTCAATAAAGTAGTTAAGTAGTTTAGTTAAAGTACTTCGAGTATTTTTGTACCACTTTTATTTTACAAGTATATTGTCAGTTTAAATGTTATAAACATAAGTACATATTTTACAAAGCCTTTTGGTAAATCTATCTTCAGTTTAATTACTACGGATCTAAAGTGCAAAACTTATAAGACAAAATTTCTTTTACCAACAGTGTTAAAACGTTCCTGAAAAAGTTACCCCACTAAATCCTTTTTATTTACGATGCAACGTAGCGAAGTTCTTATTGCTTCGATAAAATAAAGAAAAAAACAATAAGATACGTACGATGTTTGGGAAAAAAGATGGAACAGGCGAGATATTTAAAAAATTTATCGTCCGAAGAACTTTCGATGTTGTGTAGCTATAACTTGACACCTGTAAACATCTGTTAAAGGTGCGTTGTGTAAAATGACGTTGCGTGACGTAACGAACGTGTTGGACGGTTCTGGTTTTCGACGTGAATGCAATCGACCGTGACGAAAGAAATTGCTCAAAGAACAAAATCAAACTTTGTTCTTCGAATGTCTTTTACTTTCGAGCGTATATGAATTTTGTTGCCCAATAAAAATAGAAAACGTTGGCGAAACAAGGAAGCAACGTAGCAGATATCCAAACGAAACGCGAAAAATTTCTTACGGGGAGAAGATTGAAAATAATGTCATCAAAATATTCGAAAATATTAAATTATTTTACATACGAAATCTCACACGATCCTTATTCGACGTTTTATAGAAAATAAAAATAAAAAGATAAGAAAGAAGCTAAATGTTAAAATATAAGAAAATAGAAACAAAAGACAAAATATTTTCATAAAATACTACCAAGCGTTAAAATACTTTCGTAAGTCACTGTACATATTTCTCTAATTTTGTCGTACAAATCTCTCGAGTTCTAATCACGCGCAATATGGTGGGATACGCATGAAGGAACGATAATTCTACTGTTAAACCAACCCTTAGCCCCAATCAACGTTATTGTCACCTCGTTTCACTCTCAACTTCATGCTTCGAGTTTTACGATGGAACTCTTTTTATCGGTCGTTTAGAAATTCGGGTCGAACGGACCGGCTGCAGGTCGTAAGGACATTCTCGAAGAACGATCAATCGTCCTCAACGGTCCGCTCTTTCTAGCTATCGGCGATCTATCAATCAGTAACAACGCGGCGCCGCGCCGATCCCGTTGATCCCCTGTATCGATCGATCCTTTCTCGAACACGTGTGTTTTCTTCTCTCCTGCCTTCGGACTCTTCAGCACTGAGAATTCGCCTTTACGGTCGTAGAAAGAGCATGGACACTCGCCAACGTAATTTCACTTTCTACCGAACGTCTATTCACTTTCGATTTTAAGCCTGGCCTCCAGCAACTGGCAAAAAGACGCTCACCGTGACTCTTTGGTCATCAACCATCGTTGATCGTTCAATCGCCCAAGGTTTGCACGTTGTTCGTAGACTCTTCACGCAGTGCGTTGCATATATTGTTCGTCGTTCGTACAGTGGTGGACAAAAGGAAATTTGTAGAATAAGAAATATAAAAAGACGCGATCATTTTGCAAAATCGATTTATATCTGGTGGTGGACAAAAGGGAATTTGTAGAATAAAAAATATAAAAAGATGCGATCATTTTGCAAAATCGATTTAAATCTGGTGGTGGACAAAAGGAAATTTGTAGACTAAACAATAACAAGACTAAACAATAAAAAGACGCGATCATTTTGCAAAATCGATTTTTATCTGGTGGTGGAAAAAAGGAAATTTATTGAATAAGAAATATAAAAAGACACGATCATTTTGCAAAATCGATTTATATCTGGTGGTGGACAAAAGGAAATTTATAGAATAAGAAATATAAAAAGACGCGATCATTTTGCAAAACCGATTTATATCTCGTGGTGGAAAAAAGGAAATTTATTGAATAAGAAATATAAAAAGACGCGATCATTTTGCAAAATCGATTTATATCTGGTAGGAGCAATTATTTCTAATCTCTCTCTTTTTGTTTGTTACGTTTAATAATAAACGACTGTTATCGGCATGGTAAAATGTTTATGGGAAATATCACGGAAACTGAAATAATGGACGAAAAGTAATTATATAGATACTTAACTGTTTAATGATGTATGTATATTATTTATTGTAGCGAGGCTTAAAGTCTAATGCGGTCTTCGTTTACATAGGTACACGTTGAGTAGAATTTCGTTTGCTCTTTTAACGTGTTACTTATAACAATGTTCGCAGTGTTTCCGATTAATCGTTCGATGAGTGAGATTAATCGAATTCGTCTTGGATATTAAAATAAGCGTTTGCGTTGGTTAGCTGGTAGGAAAGTAGGTCATTTAAATTGCTTAAGCTGCGTCCAGCTAAAATAATTATAGGTTCTACAAACACGCGAGTCGTTGCTTTTCACCGATTGGAATGTCAGGACCCCTTTCGCAACGTAAATGGAAGTTTCGCTATGTCACGCCGGTTAGACGCATTCTTCTGCAAACGTTTTCATATTGCATCTAAAGAAATTGTTAATTAAACGTTTTATACGATGAACGAACATCATTTGAATTCCTAAGTAATAATATAAAACAAACATTTTCTTACTTCGCTATCCATGTTCACAAATATTTAATTTCCAAGAAAGAAAAGATTTCTAACAGATTCCCTTACGTAATTCGAATATTTTTCATAACGAAACAAATGACATATTTTTGTAAACAAATTTTTTACACATTTCATAAATTATCTGATTGTTCTATTCAACGAAAAATGATAAAATCGTTAAGGAGAAGCACATAATTTATAACTTGTCAATTTGCTATTATTATCAACTGTTAAATTATCGCCTACTAAGAGACTTCGAAGCCCTGTAACAGCGTCCATATTTAAAAAATCCAAATTCTTTCGTTCAGAAACCTTCCATCGATATCATCTATTACCAAGAAACGTTTCACTTTTCGTCGTCGCCAAAATTACACTATTACATCTGCTTTGCAGCACCTGGTGTGCAGCCTTGTCCACGAGCGCTCGACCTGCCGCAATACGACAGATGCGTGGTGCAGCAATTGAACGCTATAACGCCGTACCTGGCCAAGGGAATCCCGTCTTTGAAGTTGCCAGCCTTAGATCCTCTATTTCTACCATCGTTAACGGTGGATAGAAACTTGGATTCGCTGAAGATCAAGGCGAACATGAGCCAGATTCGCGTGTACGGCGCAACGAATTTCGTTATTAGCGATTTGAAGGCCAATCCGAATGATCTGTCGGTTCGTCTCAAAGTTCAGCTGCCCCATGTCCATGTGAATGGAGATTACGATGTACAAGGAAGATTGCTGTTACTTCCATTGAATGGAGCTGGTAGTTTCAAAGGAAACTTCAGTGAGTATCTAAATTTAAATATCTAAATATTTCTGCCTCTCGTACTATCGAATTGATTTATTGCTACAGCTAGCACGGAAGCGCAAGTAACCGCTCAAGGCAAAGAAGTCACCGATAAGAATGGAATACAAAGGATCGAGATCGATAAGCTGGTGACAAAGATTCGCGTAGGAGACGGAAACATCAGACTAAAAGCACCCCCTAGTCACACTGTAGCTGGTAACTATCTACTTAATCTGTAACTTAACTTTCGTCTCGAATCGAAAAACGAAGAGAAGCTGAGCTTAATTCGTTAAAAGAGGTTAATTCACTGGGCAATTTAATTCTTTTAAAAAATCGTCTACCGCTGTAATGCCAAATCTGTCCATATTTCTTAAAGATAATTTGAATGATCGCTTAAACGAAAATACAAATACAAAAGCCAATTGTGAATTCTGCATAAATTTCCCGTTAAACAGACATAATAACATTCTTCCTAACAATCGAAATTCAATAGTATGAAATACTTCCTTTTCTTTGGCTCGATAACTTTAAATCTGCTCCGGCAACCACAATCTGCGAGGCTTTTGTCCAACTTCCTCCCTTCTTCGTTCTTCGATCTTCCCTCTTTCCCTTCTTTTTCTCACCTTTCGCTGCAATTTCGTCTTTTCAGCTGACGCAGCGGCCACGTTTTTCAACTCGAATCCACGCTTAGTCCTGGATATCGCCAGCCCGATTATCGAGGACACAGCCGCGACTGTTAGCAGAGCATTGGCCGCCAGAGCATTAGGGGCTCTCACAAAAGAGGAATTACTTCCCTAGTCCACGTTCGCTACGTTAGGCGATCCCATAAGTAATGGTAGAGTGCGTTTAACGCGTTTCCTGTCTCGTCGATTATGAACAATCCAATAATTCGTATTCATTGAAATATGAATATTATTCAACTCGAAATTATCAATTTCAAATGATACACGTTTGGCAAATTAAATTATTAATTGTATTTAATACACGCGAAAAGTGTTGTAAAATGTGAAATGCTTGGTGTCGGATTATGTCAAGTAGCAAGTATTTGTATTTTGCAAGGTATTGTAATTTTATACTTGGACACATTTGCACATTTTCTTTGTTAATAATCTTATAAATATTTAAAAGCATATTCACTGAGCAAAGTTATTTGTCCAGACGTAACTTAAATACTACAGTTTCTTTTTCCTAATAATAATCTTTCCGATATTATAAATATTAGCACGCATATACTGCATAATTTCTTAAGTCCTATAAACGTTTCTTTCTGATTTAATGAGCATTTTTGCAACGTTCTGGAATATCAGGAACAAAATTGTCGATTTCGATATGGAAAATCAGGTCCGACAGGAAACGTATTAAAGTGAAAAACAGAGAATTTTTTAAATTGTAAGTACGTACTTAGATCGTTTTTATACTGCATATTAGATATAGCTTGATGTGATTAACTATAGTAAGTAACGAATGGTAGTTTGTTGTCGTCATAGCCTAGATCGAAAATAGCATTTTTAAACAACCAAAAAGGAGAAAGATATTTTAAATTTTGAACATTATACTTTAAATAACTGAATGTACGTTATTCTTGTTATTGTAAAATCTTGATTAATTCCTCGTTATTTGTTACAAAATACGATTACAATGAAACAATATAGAATCTGTTTGTATATATAAATGTGTACTTTCATATAGATGTCGAATATTATAAGCTTGTTATTAATTTTCAAGTGTAATTGTTAAAGCAAATCATTTTACGATCTTTTGATAAAATTTTATTATTCATGAGGCAAAATGTTTCGTTACAATTGGACGTTCCTTTGTACATTTAAAATTATTCGCCTGCTTTTGTACAAATCGTTCGACATGTTAGAACGTAATTACACAATTTCACAACTTCATTGTAAAATCATTTGTTGCAACTACGTATCGTGTTGACGCATTTTCTGTCTGGTTTCTTGTTTGTCGTTCGTTGATCGAAAACTTTTGTAATAAGCCGAATAAGTGTTATAATAAATCCTAAGCTGAATATATTTTACCTTAATCTTACAGTAACATTTAATAATAAATTTTAAAAGCACGCCTAAATGCTTTTACAAATTTTATATATTTAGTTTATTTTCCAATTATTCGTTGATAATTCTTTAACAAGATAATACTGTCGAAATGTGTTCTTTTATTCGTTTATAAAATATACGACGTATGCAAATGTATGCCCGTATGAATATACATTGACAATAAAAGATAACAAAAGTAGCTGTACAAATTTTTACAAGATTATCGAAACCGAATCTTAACGATTTAAACAGTTTAATCGTCCGGAAATAGTTCTTTGTAGGTGAAAGTCTTTGTGATTTTATTGGCCACGTCCGTGAAAAGTGTTGCCAGCGATGTTTCCAGCACCGGTGTGATTTCGTCCAGAAATAGAGCGTTGTTGTTGTTTAACAACTCGTGGGTGGTAGCGGCTGATCGAACGAAAAATGCGATTAACACCTCGAAAACGTATTAATGCAATTCTTAATGCAATAATGCAATAATTATCCAGTGTTACAAGGATCTGAGAAATAATTAGGATACTACAAAAGCAATTAAGAAAAATTACTAATGTAATTTACTGATGGGAACATATAGTTAAGATAACAATTAGCTTACCAAGAACAGTATCGCCGCCAAACAAATTACTGAGATTTAAATGTGCCTTGCCGATTTTGATCTTCATCTTCATCTTCTCAAAATTAAGATAGACGTCGTTATCTCTGTGCACTTTGCGTGCTCGTAGGACGACGTCCGAATCGTAATTGGCTTTGGAATAAAAATCAATCAAATCAACGGTAGATAGAATTTAGAAATGAAATAAAGAAATTTAATTACTGAAAGATCCAGTGATATCACCCTGTCCTGTCAATTTCAGCAAAAGCAGCCTTGCGTCGATCTGGTACTTCCCTTGAAAGCTCAACTTATCGAAATTCACCTTGAAGGTGAAGACTACGTTCTCTACGTCAGCTTTAAGGTCTCGGATATTGAACGAAGATGGACCAAACACCTAATTTTCGATTATTAATGTAAAAAAAACAAGAACAAATTATGACAAAGAAAAGAAAAGGAAGCGAGGATCAAGCAAGTAACGTCGATCTATGCAAATGATCGCGTTCCGTTTTACAAATTTACCCGCAAATCCGTGAGATTGACGTCGAGTCTCGCTCCGACTGGTCCTCGAGACAGACGAATTTGTTTGAGGTTTAGGGGTTCGATGGCTGGTGCACCGAGTTCTGGTATCCCAACTGATAATTTATCACGAAGCTGATCGATGGACCTGGTGATGCATTTGTTGATATCTGGATCGCTCTTCTTGCACGGCTTTATGTAAGACGCTGAAATTGAACGATTGCTCAAACTGGATTAATTGTTGACGCGTTGAAATCGTCTCGTGCGATTCGAACGTTCAAAGTAATACGAAGAAATGTATCGCGCAATTTTGTACAAATGCGTATTTTGGTTGAAGAAGTTGAAAGGTTGAAAAAGTTAAGCAATTAAAAATCATGAATCAAAGATTAAGAATTGAAGATCTGGAATTAAAAATCAGAAATGAAGAAGGAATAATTATGGATCATTTGAAACAGGAATTAACAACGTCGTTTTAGCGAAAATTGCGTTACTTTGTGCACGAGATTGGAATCTGCATAACGTTTGCTATTTTGCTAGCGTGATTATTAACAATTAGATCATGCGCGTTGAAGCAAATTTAAATTCTTAGAGATACAAAGAAAAATAGAGCCTGTATTGTGATTTGTTTGATTCATCATTGATGGAAATAGAAAATACAAGATTGCCTCGTCAATACGATTCCATTTATTTGTCACGTTATATCAACTGTATCGTTCTAGATTCTAATTTTATTATTCAGATCAATTTCACGTTACTTGTTCTATAAAAAGGAATAATACAAGGAAATATTTATTATCTTCGATCTCTTTAACAATTTCAAAGTCCAACACGTACAAATGATAAAAAAGTTACTACACTTATAACAAGGATTGCCAATCCATATAGCTAACGTTTTTAAATAAAAAGTGTAAGGTTTTATTCCACAATATCTATTTGTTACTACTTAATTACGAAATCCACTATACAACGCAAGAAGATCTTCGTTCCGTCGCTTGTTCAATATCACCTTTAACTATTATTTTCGTTATTGTCTTCAGCGTATCACTTGCTGTCATTCCAAAAATATAACGACGAATCGTAACGAGAGCGAATCTTCTACTACGAAATTCTATCTTCTATTTCATCCAATTTACTATGGAAATATTGTTTTTCGTTAAAGGTTCAGGGGGATGAATTCTTAATCGACCAGAGATTTTAAGAGAGAGATCGTCGAAACGAACCAGATCGGCGATCTTGTTTCTTGTTGTTAATCGAGTTCAATGTCGTGGATGCAGTCCTGTTTTAAAAAACCGAAAGCGGCACGATAGATGTCGAAACGCGTTTAAAATGCACGCTACATGTGTACTCACTTCTGTCTTTCATGGAGAGCCACTACTGAAATTTTGCAATCGATCCTTAATACCTATCGACACATTCTCGAGAAGATCTCGTTGGCATTAAGCAAGACACAAAAATTAGGATAAGGACTGGTGAAAGGAGATTAATTCCTTTGAAACTCGCGGATGACCGATCGTTCGATGAGCGATTTGCGCGAAATTTCCTTTTACTTGGTAGAGTGATTCGAAGCGGATAGAATTTCTCGGTAGAGATCGTTTCGGAATTTTCCTTTTAATTTTAATTTATAGGATTTTTATATTTTTAATTTTGTAATCCTTCGTTTCTGATTTTATATGCTTTTGTTATGGAAATACTCACGCAAAACAGCAAGGACTGCGGAGAACAGAGTCGCTGTTAAGCTGAAAAAATAGAAAAATATTAATTGCTATTTTATTGCATCGTAAGGTACATCTCTAGTTTCATTCCATGTTTTTGTAACAAAAGACTATAGAATCTCGGTACTTTACCTTTATCGATCTAATTTTCTTCGTTTAAGTGAGAAGTATGAATGGTGCTTTATTTAGGGGAAAGATATCGAAAGAGAAGAAAAAGTAGCATAAAAGGTGATTATTTTATATTATACAAATTGTTTGACTTTTAAACGAATATAGCTGTATATATATATATGGTTTTATTTATAAATATAACCTAACCTAAAATAAAACTAACCTTAAATAACTAGCCTTAACTATCCTAACCTTAAATAAAACCATCTTTATATATTTTTTATTTAAGATTTCTTCATAAACTATGAACTATGAACTACTGAATTAACTTGTCATGTACTTGAATTTATTTACATCGAACTTGAACAAAGGACTCTATCCAATCAGAGATTAGCTCGTAAATCGTAAGTGTACGCTTCATGAAGAAACTGTATGCTGGTGAGATTCTTTAAACGAACGATGCCAAGGTTGTCTTATATACGTTGCACAAAGACGTCTTAAACACATCTGTAATTACTATGATTAACGAAACATTGTATTTTAACTACGTAATCCAAAATAATTTGCTATAGTAATGTATCAGATATTTTCGTAAGTAATCGTCTGAAAACACGTCAGTTACAAACATTTATTCAAAAGATAATCCATCAACTCGAGAGCGTGTAGTACATCATTAAATAATCGATTGAAACAGAAAGGGAATAGCCGCTGCTTGGCTTGAACCGAGATTGGTATTGCATCACTGTGTAGCATTTCCAAACCACAACATACTCGAACCGTGGTTTGTGTAACTTTATGTCTTCCGCGTTTTACGATCTTGCAAATTTTCGTCGAGAGTTAGTCATTAAAGAAACATTTCTTATGTCCATAACTTTTTACTTTTAAACTTTCCACGGTTTCTTATGCACTTTATCACGCGTAATGTACATGTTCCTATCGTTTCACGACATCGACAAATTCAGAAGATCAAAGTTAGAAATTAAATGATTATTTGTTTGATTTACAGATGTCACATCCACCTAACTCGCACGAAGAAAACGTAACACCTCGAAGTGTTAAGAAATATCCTTAGCTGCTTTTAAAATAAAATCGAGAATAAAACCAGTTTACACGAGTATTTGATAAATGACGACCACTTTTTTCGCGCTACGATTATCGTCTGGATCAAGTTCAATATGTAATTACGAATCTACGTTAATTTCAATAAAATTTTCCCTTGTAGGTTTGAAATTCTACTTATATAAGTCGTCTATTTCCTCAAGCGCTCGCAAAGTGTCGCCTCGTTCATAACATTTTCCAGTACATCGATGCGGATATTTCTCTTTTTAAACAAATAAAATATTTATATAATATATATTTATAAAATAAAGAATATCATGGTAGATTTCGAATATTCCTTTATAAATGTTTCCACTTTGATATCTGAACGTTCGAATCTATCAACAAGATCCTCATATTCTTCGATAACTATAGTACGATACAGTACAATCTTCAAGCTTTCAAAGACACCCTGTTAACAGTACGCACTTATCTCCCCTAACCGCACATTTCCAAACTCTCACTGAACACATATTTCACTGGAAACTTTTACTCACGATCGGCTAATAAAATTACAAAAAATAAAAATCAAGAAAATAGAGAAAAAATAACGCGCCCATCGACCCTCGATCGTGTAATATGATAATACAACCATAACAATTGCGACGTAACACAAGCAGCCAAAATTCCCTTTAACCAGTTAAACGCGATTACAGTTAAAGATCGATCCTTAGTGGCTTAAGTTAATTTTGAATCCGTAACCGAAAGAAACTAAGAAGGAGAAAGAAGACAAATTGGTCGTACCAAAGGCGCACAAGAAGAGCGTACATCACGGCCGGTCAGCAGGTTCTCTGGCGTCTAACCGATCGAAAGACGGGGATGATATGTAAAGCCACGATCCCCGGACAGGACTGCAGGGATTGCCTTATCGCATTAAGCATGCTGATTACCTCGTGCCACTTGTCGGTCATTGGTCCAGCCCCGTGGCTCGCGCCACACCGATGCTAACTTCTGGAGAACGGTGTTGCACACCGTCGAATCGCCTTTTGCCTCCATCCATCCGTCTTTCTTCGCGATTTTCACGACTCGCTCGATGCTCGAGTTCTATCTCTTTAACGCGTTCACTGTCGCGGCTTTCCAGAACTTTCTCGTTCGCCGCTACCGAACAAGCGGGCTGCGCACTCGACTTTCCTGTTTGGCGGAACGCGGCAACTATCGCGACCAACGGGTTGCCACTAGTTGTTTATCCGCGTTTCCTAATTTTGCTTCCTTTGAATTTAAAAACCGCGCCGCAGTGAACACGTTAGAGCAGTTTAGAGGAAGATTGAGAGTTCAAAGAGTCAGGTAGGTGGTGGCTACGGTAGAAGAGCGGAGAGCCAAGGGGCGGTGGATCGTTCGGACAGGACGATTCTCTTGACGAAACATTGTTTCGCCAGATTTTCGTATTTTAATAATTCGTATTTTATTTGTTATTTGGTATTTTAACAATTAAAGGAGATTTAGAATTCTCAAGGGAAATTAGGGCAGAAAATGAAAATGGGAGACTTTTAGGGCAGGCACGTTTCAAGTGTTTCAACGGTTTACGGTTCGTGCGGTTGGGACGATTTTCGGGTTTTAATAGCCAAAGGCGGATTTGGATTTTTGAAAGATGGCTAGGCATAGATAATTTCAGGAGAATGAAGACTGGAGTTTTTAAGTGTAGATAGTTTGAAGCGTTTGAGTGACGAAAAAATTGAAACGTTTTGGGAGATTTGAAGTGAAAGAACATCGAGGAAAGATATCAAATTAAGAAATGTTGAAATTAGCAGCTCGAAACCTGCGAAGAAGGAGAAGTTGAAATTGAGAGAATTTACGGAATTCTTAAAGTTCTGTGATCGTAGTTTGTTTGTCTCCTCTTGGAAGGGGTTGTTGATGCTTGTAATTGAAAATGATACTAAAAACACTTGTAAATAATAAAAATTATATTCTATATCTGGTACGTTAATCAAAGAAGAAGTTATTACTGAATGGGGAAGAAATACTATCAAAATAAAAATAACAAATTTACAATACAAATGACTCTGAACACAGAGAAACGTATGCAACGTTTAACTTTACCTTAAGAATTCATCGTGTAATAACAGATACGAGAATTATAACGTGAAGAATGTACAGTTGCAAGCGTATATGCATTTATTGCAAGAACTAGGAATGTTGTGCTAGAGAAATTGACGAACCGAGTAAAAACTTGTAAACAGTTGTAAATCACGGTAAACGTTACGTCACACTTTCATTTAGGTTACTTGGTTATGTAGTTTTGTGCAGCTCCTTGCTACATCCAGGGATTTAATAAATTAATAAAGAAATGGAAGAATAAACGGGTGAAAGGAGGAACGGGCATAGCTGATTTATGGCAACGTGAGATTTGAATAATTCTATGGCCCACGTTAGAGATAGAAAATTTATAATGAACATAAAGATACTTGAAGATAATTTTAATTGCAAAACGCGCGACGATTAACTCGTCACATCCTGAATTATAAATAATACTCGAACTATTAGTACCACGTACATTAATCTTTTTGCCTTTGGCGGAAGAAGAAATATCATATTAATAAAAGAAAGACGCATTTTACGCTTTTTAAAAAATAAAAACAATCTTTATTTAGTAACACCATTACCATACCATTAACTATCAAAAATCCCTTAAGAGAAAGAAGAATTCTCAAAATAAGACTTCACGAGGAAATCAAACAAACTTGCCTTCCGTGTCATTGGAAGAAACACAATTGCAAATTTCCAATTATTGTATATTATTAATCATTATATTAAATGAATTTCCTGTGTATATTATCAGATTATTTAAATTGATATCACGTGTTTTAAATTGCACAGGATTGCAATAACAGTAATACATAGTACCAAGGGCATAACAATTAACAATCGTTACAACAGCCTGTTACTTTTACATAACAAATCGAACAATGTCCAAAATTGTTACGTGAACCAGAAAACCCTACCGTTGTCGTCCACAGATATTGCCATTGATTTAGGATATATTTTGCCACATATCGCTCGGTTAATAACAATTTTTGCGTGTAGGACGATAAGAGTTATGCGAGTAACTATTAATTCGTAGTATTTTAGCTCTTTTTCTCCTCTTAAAGGCAATTCCTCGTTCGATTTCATCTAATTTTAGCTTCTGATTTATCAAAAATCCCGAAACTAAAAAAAATTCAATTTAACTTCAGCAAAACCCGTAAGCCTAATTTCCTGAACAAAAAATCGAACGATTCTCATAATTTTTAATACATTTTTCCTTTCTTATTGTCAGAACCAACGATCAACTTTAGTCGAACCAGACACGTTTCCATCAATGACGTACACATGCAATTATCTTCGAGTTGTCGACGCTTGAATACTAATCGCGATTCCGCTAATAAACTTCACCAAGTAAATATTCACTTTTACTACCAACCAATCGTTAATAGCTATGCTAATCGATCGAAACGACAAAGTGGTCACGTAAAAAACAATTGTTCCAAGAGAACGATCCACTGAGATCGTGAGAGTTCGATGTTCTTCCACCATTGCGAATTAGAGTATTCGTACAGCGGCGAAGGAAGGGGATGAAAGAAGGGAGAAACAGTCGGTCGTGGCGATTTCTGCGGTTTTTACGAGGATCGTTAAGCGACGGCGAAAGTTGCAAAAGCGATCGCCGCGGTACTGGCCCTAAATTCCGCGATCCGTGACAAAATATGCGAGTAAACCTGGTCACTTACCTCGAAGCGTGATCTTAATCATCGTACCACGTTCGTGGAATAATGTTGCAACCCGATCAGGGATTTTATTAACTGTTTCTCTACCTTTCTCATTTCCCTCCCTTCTTCCCCTTTTCTTTTCGTTCTTAAGTCGATGAATTTAAGAAACAAGTTTGAGTTTCTCATCGAGTATCCTCTTCGCGATTTTAACGTGTTTTTACTAGAGAAAGAATCAACTATTGAGATTTATTAAGAGATTACAGCAAATCATCAATTTATGACGGGAATTAGTTATGCGCATAGTTTACTCAGTTTGTATGTGCATGAATTTAACTATAGTACCAGATATATCTATTAACTTATTAACTATAGTATCAGATATAAATATATATCTTATTTACAATTTAATTGCATAGATGATATTGCTCGATCCTCAAAATGTCTTGCTTAATGTCGCAATTACGAGATCTTTGGTATTTAACATATCTTCCTTTTCTTAGCTTTCTGTTTGTATTGGGTTAGCAACTAAGCGAGTGCAGATTTTGTCATTACCACCTACTGACAAAATCCACGATCATTTAGTTGCCAACCGAATACTACGTAGATTTTCAAGCGATCTCTTTGTTCCTTATTGTATCGTCTGCGACGATTATGCCCAGCTTCGCGGCTATTTTCATGGTTTCAAAAAATTTCTTCCGTTCCTCCTCCTTCCCTCTCCACTGTATAAATAATACAAAGAAGTAATTAACGTATTAAAGTAGAATTATAGTAAAAGAATAATTGGGAAATTGTCTCGTGGATCAATGGAGAAGAAAATGTTGTTTCTTTGCTTATACGCGAATGTATGATATATATCATACATTTCATAAAATATCGTATCTCCCGATCTTGCGAAATGTCTGAGAATAAACAAGTTGTTTGTTCAGCATGAATAAAACATATTAATGATAAGTTTGAAAGAAATAAATTTAGAAAATGAATGTGAAACTCAAGATGAAAAATTAGGATAATAATTAAATTAAGAAAAGTTATTTCTTAAAATGAAATATTATATTGCAAAAGATCCGAGGATTGTCTGGCAACTACCAATCCATTTCACCTTACTCGCTTGCAGTTTTTCACTTCTTTATCGCGAGAATAACGATAAGAAACTTTTCTTACAAACAAAGTAGGGAAAAAAGAGTACTAAATACAGTAGTTTCTCATATTATGCATTCTGTACTAGTGTACGATTAAAATACTAGTCATAATTCTTGGTCTGTGAATCGAGAAGTACTTCTGGCTACAAACCATACGCTTTCTTACTTTCTTTTATATTTCCTCCCCTCTTATAATAACCATAACCATATCATAGATCAATGAAAGATAAATTCAATAACAATGATAATTTAATTCCTTGTTCGCGTTTGTAAAAATAATATACCCAAAAATCTGTCAAATATTTCCTATTCCGTCGTCTCGGGACAAAAACATTATAATATTACGATAACAACAAAATAAATTTAGCACTTACACGCAAACAGATGGATCAAAGAAGAAAAATAAGATAGGAAAAAGAAAGGAATAACGTGAAATATCGATTACATAAATATTTATTATACTCATTAATATTCTAAGTTGAAAAAGACTAATTGATAAAACAAACTCAGTGGGGGAAGACTCTTCCTATGTTTTTTTGTAATCATGACCGTCGTGGACTCTGATGATTCAGAATCGTTGTCGATTCAGCATACCCTGAGAGTATATATAAGAGGTTGGCAGACGGCCGAAGATCAGTTCCGATTTGTGCAGAAAAACGGAGATCTGTGATTGTTTCCGCTTTTAATATTGAACCTGACAGAACGAAAGAATGTCGTCCAGGTCGCTTCTCTTTCTGACGATTGTTGTTGGATTTGTGGCAGCTGAAGTTCGTAAGTAAATTTCAAGTTCGATATGATTTTTTCGTTTTTTTAAATAAAACAATATATCTTACTTAAACTTCTTATACACTTGAAAGCTTGTTAATTAATATTTTAAATTTCTTTAAAATAAACATTTATACCTATAAATAAGATTTTAGATTTTTAAATCTAAAATTTAGAAAATTATGGTGATCAGAAAGTTGAAAGAAGCGAAAAGAACAGGATAGCCGAAAGTTGAAAATAAAACATCGGCTACTTACATATGCGGTGTGTTAATTAATTTACATATATAAATTATATCGTGTATTATATTATTATATTACTAAATATTAATTGCGTAGAATATTCGTATAGATCAAGCAGAATTCATATATTCCGAGAAGGCAAACATTAATTTAAATAAAGAAACAAATATAGATTGTATAAATATTAATCGAGTTTTGTAAATTATAATTGATTAAATCATAGCAGTTAATTAAACTACGGTTAACCAATTAATATCGGTGAAAAATTCACTTATTTGTTGTTTTAGAGTTAGTTAGTTTGGGAGTTGTTTCAGATCTCTTCTCGTTCTTCATTTTCCGGTAAACCAGTTAGTAGGAAAAATAGTAAAACTTGAGAAAGCCTTTAATATTTAATTTACTCTTTGATATTATGATTAATCTTCGATAAAATCTATAATCCTGCATTAGTGTTTATTGAATATTCGATAAATGTGTAATACAACGTAATACAGAATAAAGTATCAAATGTCACAATATATAGAAATATATATACGTACACTAAGTATAATTTTACGTTAAATATTGACACTGAAAACTCGCACTGCAACGCGAAACAGACACTTTGAAGTGTTGCTAAGATAATAATCAAACACGTTGTAACTTCCTCTAAATTTAGTATTCTTCACTGTGAATTATTTTAGTCAATTCAATGGTAAAACAAATATAATTCCACTGTAACAAATACAACCATGAGTTCAACGAAAATACAAGCAACGTTTATTAAAATACAATTTCAACTGCATAATACGGATAGATACGATTTAGAAGAAATCTTTTTATTGTAACTTAAACACATCGTATCGATAGAGCTAATTAATCAGAATCATGTAAGAGGACATGAAATAAAGATAAATAAAAAAGTGAGAAAAAGGCTTTTTCATGCTGATATTTCAATTAAGCGGTTATAGATGATTAATACACGGATATGTCGAGGATATCCATAAATGAATAAATATCATGGACGACATGAAGGCTGTGCATCGTAACACAGAAGAAAACTTTGCATGCCATACAAATACTATCGATGCTGTCGAAAACCAGGAAGCTCGCAAATCCGATTGCGCATAGAATTTAAAGAATTACAGTTTACAACAGATTGGTAAAATATGTTAAACGTTGAGTGTTGAATATTTATTTGCGTAGGTAAAAACATTTTACGAAATTGTATGTTAACTTAACTTATCCAAGATGATCTAGTCGACTGAAAAGTAGTATTAAAGTGAGAATATTTTACGCAATTTGTACATTACATTATACACCGTATATTAAATGAAGTATTTCGCAATTAAATTCATTGCATAAAAATAGAACACCGACATATGTAAGTAGGTGTAATAACTTAAATATAAGATATAAATATAAAGAAAAAGGAATACATCAAATGTATCGATCTGGAATTTGAAATATATCTCCTTTTATCTCTTTATGAAGAATAACACTTTTCTTATCGAATTGTATATATAACATAAATAAGCTATTATACGTAGCTATCGACTTAGTCGTAAGTGTGAAAATAAAAACTAAAAATCTAAAAAAACAGGAAATAAAGTAATCGTTCGTGCCAGCAGAAACGGATAATAATTAAATAATATTCTACCTTTTTATGCAAACAGTGCCGAAGTAGTTCATACCCTAGAAGGATCGTTATTTAATTGGTCAGTAACACCTATAAACGAATAACAATTTTATATATTATATGTTGAATTTTTAAGAAGAATGGTAGTCTATTGAAAAATATTCTTAAGAAAAATGGAAATATCTATCCAAATAGGCTAATTATCAGACTACTTTACGTAATCGACTTGGAATTGCTAATCATTCTGCATTTGTACAACATTTAAAATTAATTTCCTTGCGAAGAAAAAAGTAAACGCGTGTGTTCTTGGAAATCTATGTTTTTCCTCTTTTCTGTTTCTTTTTCTATTCGTCTTTATGATAAAATATTAGGGAAAATAAATTAGGAGAAAACAAAGAAGATTAGAAATAAAAAATATCAAATTGCTAAAAAATTGCGAACGAACTCGTATATTTTAAACTTCAGAGGAATAAAAATACGTAATAAGTAATTTCAAGTAGCAGGATGATCAATTTTTAATTATCGACTCAACCATTTTCTTCACAGAAACAAATATATAATTCTACGGAAAATATATCTTACAAGAAAAGGATTAAGAATAAAAAGTTTCAAGAAAAAATAATTTTCTTTTACTGTTCTTTCCCCTTAACGGGTTTGAGGGATTTCCGTGCCCTTTACAAAATGCCTTACAGTATCCTTAAGTTACCTTATCAACTAACTTATTTTCTTACTATTGAGTTGGCAACTAAGTAACTGCGGATTTTATCAATACCACCTAATGACAAAATCCGCAATCACTTAGTTACCAACCCAATATTTACCTGACCAACTATCTTGCTTCCAATCGCTCAGGTTCTACGGACATCGAGTGTTCCCAGGATTTCCATTTCTTCTTACGCTCTAATATCTCGTGCCAACGGTGACTCTGATTATTTCCTTTTCCTTTTGTCACTTCTCTTTTTTCGTTCCTTCTTTTTTCTCTGTTTAACGATATAAAAGAATATAAAATCTTGCAAAGATCGAAATAGGAAGATTCAGGGCCCGATATTACAAAAACAATAGAATATAATCGTAACTGATGTTTCGAAGAATAAGATTGAAAGATAAATATTGATAAATCTGATAACCATCTTTGCAGCTCCTTACATACAAATTTGCGGCATCAAAAATCCGAATCTCGATGACTGCATCATCAAGAGCGTGGCTGGTCTATCCAAGAAACTCGGCGCTGGTATACCAGAGTTGAATGTTCCAGCAACAGACCCGATGGTAATCGGGGACATGGCACTTATTGACGTCGAAAACTTTAAGGCCGTTGGATCCGACGTCACGCTCAGTGGCTTATTGACGTATCATATAAATAGTCTGCACTTAGATCTCGAGAAGCGCCAAGTAGACATCGATATGAATTTGGCTGAAGCTAAAATAGATGGCAATTACAATATTAGCGCTAAGATCTTGATCCCTATAAATGGAAGAGGACCTCTCACCTTTACCACAAGTAAGTTAAAGAATTATACGTACGTTTCATCGTATCGTTATATAATTTTTTATATTTAGAAAATATTAATTCGTTCGGTCTAATTTCTGGCGATGCGCACGAGTCATAAGGCATATTATTGTACGAGTAGAATTCAAGTAAACTGTAGAATACATACGAACTTTGTATGTACGTCATTTTCAAAATAATAATATCCGCGCCTTGGAAGAAGTATTTCTGGATTCTATTCGTAAAAACTTGTAATGTGTTATAAGAAACAGCACCAATTTGGTGCAAGCCAAAGTGAAGTTGAACTTATAAAATTATGGATACGTACATTGGCTCGAGAAACTACATATTTCGACACTTGTCATAGAAAAATTCTGTACGCATATTGTATGCGCTATATAAATTTCGAGAGGGTTGCTCCATGCCTAACGGACCACTTAGAGATGAAATATGCTACAGTCCATGTGAAATTAGCCAGAGTTTGACTTTTATTGATTTCGAATTTGTTTAAGAAATACGAACCTTTGAATTTCGCAACGTTTGCCCATTTTTACAAAGTCGGTTTACAATTGTTTAGATACGATTCTTTCGAGAAAAGATCGGAAGAAATCGACTGTTATCCGCTCTAGCCATTCCCCTCGCCTCACGTTCACCGTCAAAACCGCAACTGAAAAATCTTTCCGTAACGATAATTACAAACTCCTTTTACAGATGACGTAAACGCAAAGATAAAATTGTTGTACAACCTAGTCGAACACGCTGGAAAACAGTATATCTACTTCTCGTCGATGACCACGCACTTGAACGTCAAGGATTATACCATCAAATACGAGCCGGAAAATTTCGACGAAACTCTGCGAGATGCGTTCAAACAGGCGGTTGGCCACAATAATCGGGAAATATTGGAAATGACCAGACCTAATTTGGAGAAAGCCATTTCCCAGAGATGTCTAGAAATATCTAACAAGATCTGCAAGCATTTCTCTTACGACGAACTTTTCCCCGATCGGGAGTAAACGAGATCGTTAAGAGATCGCTGCGAAAATCCCTGTGAAATAAAAGGAAATAACTGTTCGAACGAAATAAGCAGTTGTGTTACGTTTCCCATAAAATAAACCGTTCGTTATTCGAATATTTTTTTAACCGTATATTAGCCACGGTGTTTATCGATGACAAATTTGTCAACATCTTTAGAGTGACTGAAATAACATAAATTTCGTGCATTAAAAAATTGTCAACTATGTGAGTGATTTAAATACATCTTCGTTATTCTTGTAATTAATTTCTTATTTATGTATTTTATGTAAATTATCTCCTTGTTAAACGTCCTACGATATTCTGTAAGAAAATGTACCCTACACGCTTATTAGTAAAAAATATGCATTTCTGAAAATACTTGATACAATGGTTTATTGTGATAATAAATTGTATAAAATCTTTTAGAATTATACTTTTGTTTATTATCTTACCAATTTCTTGTATTAGTATCGTTCTATGTAATTAACCAAAAACAGATGTAACTGTAAACGTAATGTAAAATTAATCTCTTTATTTGACTCACTAATTGCCCCCTTAAGCATTATACAGATAACCATTTTCTTTCTCACAATTCATCGCAAAGTATTGTGATAATCACAAAACATCGAAGATGGCAACTGAAGAATTACAATATTACAAATGTATTTTTAAATTAATTAAGAAAGAAAATTCAAACGACAACGCAATAATAATTGCAAACGGAAGATAGAAAACTCAATGAAAGAAACTAACATATTAACGCGATTATTACGAACGATAGCGAAAAAGTATAAGTTCGTCTTGTATATTTCGTCAACAGACTGCGAGTATTGATGCATTTACACTAAAAAAAAACAAAAAGAAATAGAATTTATGCAGAAATTTGTTCCATCCATGCGTTATAAACTACTTATATACATATACTATTTGGATATTTCATATATTTTCTGTATTACATGTATTCTATGCATATTTTTACATTTTTCAATTTCCCATAATATGCATAAAAATCCGTAATGTACCCGACACTCACATTTTTCCATCTTTCAAACAAGTAAGTACAATAATCTCCTGCAATCTCGTCAACATAATCCGAGAGCAAAATCATAATTCTAGATTTAAGAATACTAAGAAATTTTCTTCGTCGTTTACTAACATACTTCAATGAATTTCTTTAAAAATGACATAGATCATCTCACTGTGGTCGGTGCTCGATCATTGATTTACGATATTTTTTGGTACGTTTTTACGATTCTGGGAAAAGCATCTCGTAAGTAAACTCTTGCAGGATACCGTTTACAATCCCTGTGAACGTGTTGGAGATTCCGCTTTCGATAGATGGCTTTATTTCTTGGAGAAAGGAGTCGAAGTTGCTGTTGATGGCGGTGTTAACAGCTTCGCCAAGAACTGGATCACCGCCGAACAGATTTTGCAGATTCAGTTTACCACTTCCTACCGAGATTCTGGTCTTAAGTTCGACCAGTTTCAGATAATTTTCACCGTCGTTTCTCTTTGCCTTCTGCATCTGCAGTTTCACCAACGCCTTGCAATTTGTAAAATCGCCAGTCATCGGCCCGCTTCCTTTAATCTGAAGAAGGATTACTCGTCCATCCACGTCGTAATTTCCTTCGATAGAAAGATTTGGAAGGTCCAGCTCGACTACGAAGTTTAGGGTATCCAAATTGGCTCTGCGGAAAATCCAGTGTATGAAGGATTGAAAGAATACAAGAATTTCTTAAATTTTAAAGCGTTGAACGTCAACGTGGACTCCGATGAGCCAGGTTGACATACAGGGTGGTTGGTAATTGGTGGTACAAGCGGAAAGGGGGTGATTCTACGCGAAAAAAGAAGACGAAAATATAGAATAAAAATTTGTCGTTCGAGGCTTTGTTTTCGAGAAAATCGACTTTGAATTTTCGCTCGGTACGCGTGCGGTACGTTATAACGGATCTCGCTGTAGATCGTTGTCTCGATGGAAAAATTGAAAAAAAAAAGAAAAAGAAAATGTTTATTCTATAATTTCGACTTCTTTTTTCGCGTAGAATCACCCCCTTTCCGCTTGTACCACCAGTTACCAACCACCCTGTATATTTTGCAAAAATTCAACGTTACGGTGCAGTATATCTCGATTTATTCCGATATTCTCAGGGTAAAATGTATAAAAATCTCGTGACGATCGAAGAATATTTACTTTTGTAATTTTATATAATTTCCTATGCTCGTAAAGAACTTTTAGTTAAAATAGAAACGATTCTGATTGATAGAAACAAGGAGAATCGTTTGATTAATAAATTACAAGTAACTGACATTCATCGTTTCCAAACATACGGTTTCCATCCCTTTTTGCAATTCACCTGTCACGTTCGCCATACAAATTATTTCCAACTAGAGCCACAGCAGTTCGTGTCACGGTCACTCGTGCATATGCGGAATACAAAGAGAGGATCTCTTACTGTTGTTTTATTTATTTGTTTATGAGTCACCCGGTCGGGAATCAATCATCACCAATGAATTGCATCTGATTTTCAAGACTTAAGAACGATAAATAACGAAGTGTGAGACGAAACATTGAAAAAGATATAAACCAGAAAAAGGGGAAATATAAAAAATGTGAAAGATGATTAACACTAGAACTACCACACCAGTCAAATTGGCTGGTTCTACAATTTTATTTGAAAATTCCTACTTTATGTTATATCTTTTTTCCGCAATGATGTAACGACTTTCGCAACGATAACTAAAAGAATAATATAATGAATTTTATTTTGTTTTTTATGTATTCAAACTGAAAATAATTTTGTATCAAGGCTACTTATACCAATACCAGTGAAAATTACTGGTACTTGTCAAAATGTAAAAGGGTCCTGCAATCTGTTCATCAAACCCCAATTAACCAGTTTCCTCGGTTTGTACAATTTGCCACACGTTTTTTAAATTTTTACTGCGTATAATTCATTATAATTCGTTCTTCTATATTTTTAAAAAATTACGATAAATTAGATAATCCCGATACCAAAGAATGGAATTTTTTAGGTTTCCGATTATCCGAATTCTCTGGAACATTTGAAATTAATTCGATTCTCTTCGAGTCCAAGTTCGTCTTCGCGAACATACTTAACTGCTACGCTATACGACGTCGTCATTTCCGAATGTCATTTCAAAGCAGGTGGTTCATCGCCGAGTTCATAACATGTGTCATTACCCGGTTAATTTGACATAATGACGGAAGCCAAGTTTGTTTTATGAAACCCGCCACGCAATCTTCCTTCATATTCGCTGAAACTCGTCTCGAATAATTAACTTACAGTGACAGTAGGTAAATCGAATTTTGCAACAACATCATTATTTTCGTAATAAACAAACTTTGTACAATCTATTGTAAAGGGAAACATAGCAAGTTTCTAGCAATTTTAATTCACAGTCAAAATTGTATTATATACGATACTGAATACTTGTGAAATTTACTGAATACTTGAAATATGAATAACTTCATCCTTATGACGCAGAGGTACAAAAGCTAAACTGAATTATTTTAATTATTTAAAATTTTAAATAATCGTGATCTTGTCACTTCTCGAACATGAATGTCATGCTATGATAAAAACTGATGATTGATGAATCAACGACACATTATAGCGTCTAGACACAACGACTCTTTCACTGTTATATAGACATATCGTTCATAATCAAGATTACAACTCAGACACAACAATGATGCTCGAATCTGACATTTTCCCTGATCCTATCGACTTTCTATTACGCAAACTTAATGACGCTACGTTATCATAAATCAATCGCATTTACATAATTCGTAGCGCATTAAATTTTATAATAAACGACGTAACGCGTTACAACTGTAAAAGTGGAAAATTCGTCGATAAAAATTCGCTCGTAATATCTTTACGTATGGAATTTCTTTTAATTTTAATTTTTTTTAAATACGTGTAACAACAATGCCTATACTGTGAATATTTTTATATTTTTACAAACACAGGGAAAGAAACGAAGCTTAAATAGAAATTCTTCTCGTACAAAACTTATACAGGGTGGTTGGTAACTGGTGGTACAAGCGGAAAGGGAGTGATTCTACGCGAAAAAAGAAGTCGAAAATATAGAATAAAAATTTTTCGTTCGAGGCTTTGTTTTCGAGAAAATCGACTTTGAATTTTCGCTCGGTACGCGTGCGGTACGTTATAACGGATGTCACTATAGATCATTGTCCCGATGGAAAAATTAAAAAAGAAAAACAATTAAAAAAGAAATTTGTATTCTATATTTTCGACTTCTTTTTTCGCGTAGAATCACCCCCTTTCCGCTTGTACCCCCAGTTACCAACCACCCTGTATATTTAAGTATTTAAATGTATATCATACGATCTAGTTGTTAAAAGTATTTAAAAATATCACAGCAAAATATAATGTATCTCCCTTTAAGCGTGAAATATCAGACTTTTTAGCACGTATCATCGTATTCTTACAACAATTTAGAATCTAATGACCATTGTATATTGACTGGGAACATAAATAGTTTACGATCGGATATATTCTCAGCCGCTTCAGTTTACCGAAACATCTTGTAATTGCAGGATTCAGTGAGAACGAGAATGAAGCAACAAAGATACTATCAAGATGGGAAATGTTGCAATTATGGCAATTGATAGATCTTTGAACGATATAATATAATCTTGAATTTCCAGAAAAGTTATCGCGTGAACATTTATACCATGCAAACTGGAAACAACACAAAGTACACAACACGGAGAACTTCGCTATTTAATCTCGTCGAAATAATTCTAACTTCAAATATGTAACTGGTTGGATTAAGAGGAATAAATCGTAATTTTTCAATTTTCTTCCACTTTGAAACCTTCGGATATTACAAATTATGGAAAGTTTCTTTTCTTATTGATTTTTCTACTTACTTCATCCTCAATAACGTGAAGTTACTGGCGCCATGAACGATGACATTCTTCAGCATCAATTTGATGTTCCCTCCTGGCGTGCCTACCAATTCTTTCAATTCCAATGGTTCCAAAGATGGTATTTTATAATCTGGTATTCCAGTTTTCAATTTGGGT
This sequence comes from Bombus flavifrons, assembly GCF_040668555.2. NCBI lineage: Eukaryota > Metazoa > Arthropoda > Insecta > Hymenoptera > Apidae > Bombus > Bombus flavifrons. Next base: position 13,962,365 of record NC_138450.1, read on the forward strand.
TTAAGGTTATTCACACTTGCTTTTATGCAATCGGCCAAGTTCGGATCGTTCTTCTTGCAAACGTGAATGAAATCGGCTGCATGCAATTTAACAAACAAGTATTAATTATTATCTAATCACGAAATCTATATCAACGACGATTAAATCTAAATGTCGGCTGTAATTTTTCATTTTGAAATGTTTCTTCTTCTTCTTGCTACAAAATGGTAGAATGGAAATTAAAATTTAAATGATTTTTATTTAATCGAAGATAAATTCAGTAGTAACGTTTTTCCGTAAATATGTAAATTACATCGAACATCGAGCGTGAAATGCGACAGTAAGTAGTATATGTTAACAAACGAATATCAGCTGAAAGAATAAAACGAAAAGATAAAAAGAAAAAGACTACGAAGAAATATAATCATTTAAAATCTCAGTAATCCCGAAAATGTAGCTAGCAATAAATAATTGTTATTAAATAAATAAATCGGAGAAAAAGCAATTTTACAAAAAATTTCAAAAATGTCTTTAAATCGATAAAAATTGCTGGAATACAGTTTCTTTGGATTCAATTACTAGAAAGTTAATTAATATTCAATATTTATATCGTTTTCATAGAATTAAATCATACATCTAGTTATATACCCATACGTCCACTTGCTTTTTCTGTAATGCAAATACAAACTCGAGATAAGTTATTATTTATCTTCTGCAATTTTCAAAAAGCAACATTACGATACTAAGTACAAGTTACAAATATATGAATTTTTGTCAGGTTTACCTTGTGGTACTTTGTGACAAATTAATGACTAAACACAATCAATGTAAATTATTTGTGACAAAGGTTAACAGAAACTTTTCGTTTTAGAAAACTGATTGATTATAAGTAACTTATGTGATTTAACGTATTGCATGTATTAAAAATTGTAGGAAATATAGAATAGAACCTAAAAAAAAAAGACCTGAAAATCAATAATACAATTTTTTTGTAAATACAGTTCCTATGCATCTCACTTTTGAGAAGAATGCAGCTATTTCCTGTATTATATTGCTCACATACTCGGCTAATTATTAAGATTAGAATGTCCATTGAAATGCGTACGTAGTAGGTGTACATACATACATTAAAATTAATTATGTGATTCATCGACTACGTGCACCCAATGATTAATTACGATTTAAAATAATCTTCACCTATCCGACTTATAATTTGAAAACTACACTGAATCTAAAAGTAAGGTAGCTTCTTAAATAGAAAATGAGATTTGATAATACGACCATATTAATTTTTAAATGACAGCTTTGCCGTTTTAGAAAATTCTCGCAAACGATAAAATTATCGTGCACACATATCCATAATTTCGCGAATCAAATTAAACGTAATTAAACAAAATTACGCGCGTGTTTCGATTCGTTGCTCCAGGCGAAACAATACATTTTCGTTTAACAGTTTTCTACAAAACTACAATAGTCACGTAAACGAATTTTGATGTAGAATAAAATTTCAGACTCGTTTTAAAAACTTATCAATCGTACGTTAAAATATCACGTATCAAAATATTCCAAAATCCACGGTGTATTCCAAAAATATCGTAAATCGATAAATCATCGAAGATCATAAACCTTCGACTATAAATCACCAAAATTCGTCCTACGTTGCACGTAAAATTCAACCAGTAGCCGAACTATAAGTGAAAACCTAAGCGATAAAATTAAAAGAGATTGATTGAAAGAATAAAAATTGCAAAGTGTCACTTACGTAATTCGCGCGCGAAAGTAACGCCAAAAATCGCCACGATCAATCCGGCTAGCACGATTGTCTTCATTTCTTCTTCTTGAGGATTAATTTCTTGGGTCGAAGAAAATTTTGTTAAAGAGTTAAAATAAATATAAAAGTATATCTTGATCGTTGTAACGGAGAATCTCGAATGAGAACGATCGCGAATGAAAGAACAGGGCTGTTTAGTCACCCACGAATGATCAGATCGTCGGTCTACAAGTGAATAACGCGGAGGTCAGTCTCAAGTCCTTATAGTTCTACCTTTCTCCCCTCTCTGCTGTTATTCGTCGATGATACTTGCTCTAGAGCATCCAGATCAACGTGCTGGAGGACATTACGAATTCTCAACATGTGATCTTGACAAGGCGTGTGTTGCGATATTTTTTATCTTATACACGTTAAAATGTACATATTCATGCGAACTATACATTCTACAACTTAATTTATCTTTCCATTAATTACTCGGACGAAGTTTAATCCGTTAAAGGTCAATGCCGTATTAACGCGATTTATTTGCAATTTTTGTTAGTTTATTTACGTTATTTATTACATATGAAATAACATACGCGTATTGTAATGATATACACGCGATATAACCATAATAATATTATATAATAACGATGAAAGAAGAAATTCAGAAAAATTCTTGAAATTTCCAGTTATAATTCGCTCTCGTCCAAATTATTTCAATTTCTATCGAAGATTTACAAATTACGAAACATTTACCCTACATTATACAAGTATGACAGACTAGCTTTTTTTTTAATCACGGAAATCTACTCTGTTTTTATAGTTTGTAAATTATTTCATTTCCGTTTCCCAATGATGTTGCGTTTCCACGTTATTATGTCTTGTACCCACTACGCCACTACGTGATCAATAATGAACTTCCTGTCGAGCGAATTCGCTTATCCGAACATGAAATTGTATTATTTCAGCGAGAAATGATAGATTGTGGGGAAAGTCAGTGAACCTTAGTTACATAAATTATTTGTCCTTCGTTGACTTTTAAGTAAATGGAATTCTACTACGCTGATGTATTTGAAGATTCGTTCGAGATGTACAAGCAGTGTCTAAGAGGAAATTCCAAGATCTAATGGATCCTAAAGTGCTTGAATGCTTGAATTTCTAATACATACGTTTTTAAATTTGACTTTTTTATTTTACTTTGATGTGTCGAGCACAAGAATTTTATTTAGAGTATCGTACAAATTACAAGAAACATTTAATCGGATGGATCAGTCGTTGAAATTAATTCAGAATATGGTTTAAGCGATTATAAAAGAATCTATAACCTTTTGAAATCTGAGCATAATAATGATAATACTTTACTTTGCTTCCATCTCGTTGTTAATTTCATCTATAGTTGTTCACCTTCGTGTTCGCCAACGAATCTTTAAAATTTCTGTTTTATTCATAAGATTTTCAATTCACATTTTCATTCGTATAATGAAGTTTCCATAGATCTTCCTTACAACGACTTAACCATACATCTTCATATTTTTTCGATTAATTTCCATCATTATGCAATACAAAAAGGAACAAAACTGTTGGCTCGTGTTGACTCATTCCTGAAAAATGCAACGACACCTAAGGAAAACTTTTTCTCCTATCCAAGATTTTTTCTGTCTTGTCATCATCACCTACAATGTTTTTCAATTTCCATCATAAAAACTGATAAACTATCTTGCTTGCGACGCAATTCGCTACTATTTGAATAAAAACATCGAATAAGTAGGTGGTTAATCGTCATCTTGCAGTGTTTAATTGCTTAATACCAATATCCATATGCCGTACGATAATCATATTGTTGTTAAAGCCACCTGCATTAAATGATGATTTCAGACTAACTTTCAAATGCAAATCTAGTCGTGCCGAGTTTTCGTTGTTTTTGCAATTGTAAATATACGTTTGGCAACATTGTTAGAAAAATCATCCTTTACGTGCACGTTATTTTCTTATCATCACGCTGTGGCTCTGATAATTTGGTGGTTCCCTTATTTTTTTTACAATTACAACAAAAGTCTATTAGCTTTATTTCTTTCTATTGCAAATTCTTCTATCACAGACTAAAACCATACTACTATTTCGTGCGTTTCATTTGATATTTTTATAATTTTACTTTCTGATCACGGTGCTATGTTACGTATGTATCCTTTTACGATTTCACTACGTGCGACTGTATTAAAGAAATTTAAAAAAACCATTTATCAAAATTAATGGTTTACGAAGATACGATACCGAAGAGAAGAAGAGAATGAAATTACGTATCAATTTCTATAAAAATACGATCAATTACGCTTTCTTGTTCCTACGCGAAAACGTTGTTATTAGCTCGAGTATACAATGCCTGATGTATACTGAATAATTGCACATGCCTATTCATATGTCTTTTTACATTTATAAAAGTTACATTTCTGATCATTAGACTGCGGACGTTTATGCAAATGCATATTTTTATCAACAAGGATATTTCCGCAGATATATTCCTTTTTTAGCTACTGAATATATTACAAGGACGACTGTGTTTTGAATATTTTTTACATTTTTATTTATTTTGTACATCGAATATCTATATATTGCCCATAAATGTTGTAGCATTACATTTCCCATAAATATACATAAAGATTCACGATCTACCGACCACCGTGCATCATGCCGACATCAAAATATCCACTTACGATATAACCATTATCAATTCTTCCATAAATGTAGGATTAAAATACAAAAGTATATATTTACTTATATCTCGTATCTATCCTACAAGATAATTTAATATTTTCGTAAATAATTTTTAATTATATATTCGTGTATTTTATTCCACATACGAACAAAATTCTGATTATGCGGAAATACAGAATGACTTCGTAAAAAGTAAAGTAAAAAGGGAAAGAGAGAGAGGATAAAATAAAAATAGCCATCCTTCGCCACGGAAAGAAACCTCGCAAATTTACTTTATCGCGTATAATTGGAATGATTTTTACGAAAAACGTGCGTACACGTGGAGTGAACGTGCTCGAAAAGAAGGAAATGTTTGCAGGGAAGCATATGCACGTGATGTATCAAGGTAGAAATAGTATTTTGACCCTGTCCTTCGACGACGTCGTCGAGTATCACGAGCCGGTTGGCCGGTTTTTCGTTTGTCCGCGTCCCTTTCTTGGAAAACAGGCAACGACCAGCAGTCGTTGCTAGAGGAAAGACAATACGCATTTAGAATATTAGTAGATCGAGGTAGCGTAGTCGTGCTTTTCAGCGCGTCCGCCACATTGAAACGCGTCATAGAGATGATTTGTCCATTTTGATTCTTCGAGAGCGTATCTGTTCGATGAAATCAACGCTATGGGAAGACGAAAGGGAAACGATGCTCCGTTATTAGGATCTCTTCATCTCACTGCATATAAACGAGCGACAGAGATTTAAATAAGAAGAGAATATCTTCGTATTTAGATTTGCTTGATTTAGGAATTTTTCATGAAATTTTGCTTGAACGTAAAAACATACCGTCCCCTATAGATAAGCAATCATTTAAAAGACATTTCATTTACCAAATTAAAATTTAATCCCAAAAACCTATTTAGTAGTAAAATTTCATTTGAGATTCTTCGCTAAATTAAATATGAATAACAAGATAGGTTGCCAGCTTACTTAAATTCGTATTTGTGAATAATTAGCAAAAACAGGTTTCTCTCAGAAGTGAATAGCGATTTTTAACAGAAAAAAAGATTGTATAAAAAATAAATCCATTGCTTTAAACATGCCATTAGTGGAGTAGAAGAGTTAAAGAAGAAAACAAATAAATCTAATACATCTTAATTGGACCATTTATGAGCAAACGGTTTAACGTTGAAAGAATTATTTGACAATTTGAAAAATAAAATCGAAATTGAGTTTGTCAAATTTCATTAAAATTTCATGCCGAATTCTATAAACGTTTGTGAAGTATAATTAAATATACAGTTTTGACAAGGACGCCTATTTTTAGCTATTTACTATAACGAGTTATAAAATTTCATGAACGATTCTCCATTAGTTTTAATCTAACGTTATTTACTCTAAAGAACGAAACTCTCAAAAACAGTATTTTATGTAACGATAATTTATTTCAATTATATTATAATTTAGATTATTAAAAATGACGAACTTATTTCTCTGGATATTTTTTAAAGCTTCTTATATAATATTACACATAAATAATAAGAAGCTTACGTATAAATGTGAATCAATGTATCGGATATTCCTTCAGAAAAAAATTTCAGCAAAATGTCATGAAAATATCAAAATGATCATAAAGAAAATTACTGTTGAAAAATACGAAATAAATGGTCGATATTGAGAGAAAAAAAGTTTCGTGTCATTTCATCTAAATTAATAAACAAAAAATTCTTTATATGTCGAAATAAAGTTCCCTGCTTGTTTAATTTCATTCGTGTTTCTTTTCATTATCATCGCCAAAAGCAAATGCCGAAAACGAATACTTTCTTGTTAATTGTAGGATTACGTTGTAAAAATTGCCACCTTCGAATCGTGTTGTTCGAGTTAAATCACAATAAAAACATAAACTCAAGGAGTACCAGTGTCTTTATCTGCTTCTTTAAAAACATGAATTATTGATTACCTTTTTTATAAACGTTGGTAGGAATATTATTTACATGTATTTGTGTGTGTATTCACACGTGAAAATATTCTTACAAGTATAGTACTTTTATAAATGTAAATAATTATTTTATGATTATTGGAGGAATACTACATCTTAGATTAAGAATACAAATTTTCCTGCATCTTATCTGTTATAACCTGAATAATTCTTGTGTGTAATATATATATATATGTATGTTTTATATATATTTTATGTCGTGTAATTAAAAATCATATCCGGTTTGGTACTTTCTCTGTTTACTACATTGGAACGAGTTAAAAAGATCGGAAGTTTAATTTTTCTTCTGGACAAGACCGAAAAAATGATCTGAAGGTAACGAGTTGTTTCAGTGACAAACAATGTCATTTACGATTAAAAATTGATAAATATTATTTTTCACCTTTTTCCGTTCTTCGCACTTTTGCAAAAGTGATACGATTTTTATTATAAGAAGAGAATATCTTCTATCCTTGTACAACGTACAAATATTATATTTCATATTATAAGAGAAGACATGGAAAGGAAAAACAGTGAAATTAAGTCATCTTCAAACGATCAACCGATCGCATTGTAAGTTTATTTTGTCATTTCGTGCGCATGATTCGATATCAATTAGATCATGTGACCAATCATATTGGTAATTTCATTAATTTTCCTCATCTGCCATCCGAGGAACAATGACGGGCGTGCATAATCATCTTCACGAAAGGTTCCGGAACTTCGGAACGTCGCAAACGTCGAAATCATTAATTATTCTTCTCGTTTCTTCTATTTTGTATAGTTTCCACGAACTCTATTAAAAGTCACGACACTCGTTCATTGAAATTGATAAATTGCAAGATGACAAGTAGACTCGCTTGCAACGAGACGTTTCATTGAAGAAATTATTAAATTTAGTGAAGCAAGCAGCGTGATAGTTGTAATTTATTTTTACCGTGTGGTGCATTAAGTTTCTATTCAAATATCATCAATTGTTAATACAATATAATTGGCTTAGTTAAGTGGATTATAAATATTACAAATGCGTCAAATATCATGTAAATGGAAATAACACGAGTTAAATATCGACTATATACAATTTTAGAATTTAAAACGTTAACTTAGAAAACATTTTTCGATTCTATATTTAAGACTATTAAATTTTGTATGTATAGTAGCTACAAAAAGTAATTGCGCGCACCTTCATTTCTCAATAATGCACTTCTCATCAGTTCTTACATTTTATTTTCGTAATATTACATTTTTGCACTCGTATGAAAGTTCTACTAAATAATACGAAATTCCATATACCTGGACATAATTAATTAGTACGTAAATATCATAGTAAATACAACGACGCGCAAATACCTTTTGTAGACGCTGTGGATTCATCTGTTTGAGTTTGAAAAATGATGACTTTTCGCTTATTTCATTAACAAACGTATGTGACAAAAATAAACGATGCTTTCTCGTATTAAATGTGTAAGTTTGCCGTAATGTTACAAACGATTATTTCTTCAAACTGCCTTCTTCTCTCTAATATTCTATTCCTCGACGTACTGAGAGGATTTTAAGATTATATACGTTCTAAATACGAAACGTGTACACGTATAGTGAATAATTCATAAATCATAGGATTTTCCTTCGTGGAAATTCCTATTTTAATATGTGATTAGCGATTGCAATTTCGATTCATTTTACATGTGTTATTTGCAATCATACATACATATGTAACGACCATTGCATCATAATTCTTAAATATCAGAAAATAAACTGTTTTTAGCTTCGTATTAATAACGTCGTTCGATCTGTTTTTCAGTCTAAATGGATTTAAAAGCTCTTTATAGAATTCGATAGAAACGAAATATAATGGGAGAATATAAAACGAATGATACACGAAACGTATAACATGAAGCAAGGTATAAAAAAAATATATTATGTGAAGCACATGTTATAAACTAAAAAATGAAAACGGAGAAAGCTGCGATCGTTACGAATACCAATTTACTGGCATGACAAAAATATTAAACGACAATTCAGCTTCCGTCATTCTCATTCTTCAGTTAGTCATAAATAATCGTAACAATGCAATCGACGAACACGCGAATACATAACTTAACGTGATTAGTCCAATTCGATGGCATTTAAATTGTTATTGCAAATCATCCATTCCTTAGAACTATCACACATACACTTACATAATGTCTACGAAATTTTACATTCGTATAAGTGACATAAATAATGCGAAAGTAAGCTTATCAGGTTGAAATATCTTAAGTTCGAATTACTTCAAGATTCGACTAATTTACTTTCGGAAATTATCGCAGCTTAACTAATTTAATCTTATGTTTAAAAAAAAGTGTAAAAATCAACTGTATAACTTTAATCTCAGCCACGATACGTTTTACACCACAATACAGCTTTATAATAATAAATGCAGGACACTATCTTATGAAAATCAGCGATAGACTGGCTTTCAACATTGTGATTCTCAGTCGTCGATTTTAACAAAACATTTAAATACAAATTATATACAAATTAATAAATATTTATAAAACTCAATTTCGCTGCCCATTTCATCTGTTTCCTAGTGGACAAAAAAATCTTCTAAAAAGGAAAAGAACATAAAGATAACATTTTCGTTGTTGTATCTTTCGTATGCATAAACTTCTTATTTTTTAATCGATGTGTCGCAAGATATTTGGTGATCCTCTTTCCTTAAGTGACTATCGACAGATATGATGCAATTTTAATCGTTTCAATCGATGATCCACGCATCGTACGGTACCTGAGCAAAGATCCTCTCAACGAAGCTTGTCATTACTTGAACTAATTTCCTCCTTAGATCAGGTTTCATCTCTTTTAACAATTCTTGGCTGTTGGTATTAATGAAGAGATTTAATGCTGCCACTGAAATAACATAGAGAAAGAAAAACTCTTATTAAACACGATTAAACACGGTAATTAAGATTGTTTGAGATCGACTTTAACGCTCACATGAGATAGAACCAGGATTTTATGTAAGCTTTTATGCATAATACCACGATTTTTATGAATGTTTACATGTACGTACAGCATGTTATACATACAGCAATTTACTCGTTGATTTCCATCAAAAACTGATTGCTTAGATAGATATTCAGTTGATTTATAGAAGAAGAGCACACCATTAGAAAGACTAAGATAAACTTAAAGTAAATTACTAATAATTATATCATTTGGTGGTGAAAAAGATTCTCCGCTTTTGCCGTTTACGTAACAGTCTCGCTTAGTAGTTGAACAAAGAAATAAAATAATGTTTTACTTCTAACATTTTTCTTATTTTAAATATCATAATTCTATCAAGTAAGACGACTCTGTTGCTGGAAGAGTTTGCTTTTAGAATGAATTTTTGAGAAAATTAAGAATCTTTTAAATATACATAGATATGTACACTTAATACGCGTATGTGGTTCTTCCAGCAAACTAACTGTAAAGATCTTTATCGATATATTCGTCACCCTTTTTACAAAATTAGCAACGCTATAATCTATTCGATCAAAGGTCGATCAAATTTGAAATGTAGTTTTTACCGAATTAAATTACATTTTGAACAGTTAAACTTTAGTTAAGATTAGCGCATACATTTGCGTGATTTAATCCATTGATTTTTTAGAAAAAAACTTACGAATAATGGCGTTGCTGTCACGAACATTTTCGACGCCCATCTTAATATTCTGCACGCTAAAGTCCATTTTAAGTTGCTGCAACCTTAAATAATTGCGACCTTGAGCAGCGAATGGCTTCGCCCGGATGAATACTTTTGCCTTTACACCTTCTGTAATCATAAGCAGATTTGTTTTTAAATCTAAGTAGATCTTCTTTTTATGTACTTGGCAGGTAGATTTCTAAACAATTTTTTTTTCCATTAATCACAGAATTTATACGCTCATAAATCCTGCAAAAATTATACTATTTCCCTACCAATAGCAAAAATTTATGTTTGAAGATCTGCACATTGACCAAGAGGTTTGCGCTCTGCGTTGCAAACAGCAAAGTGCAATTATATCAAACTGGTTGCATTCTACAAGGCGAATTAATTAGAGGTCAACGTTACCATTCGAGCGAAGATAAGCTCAGTGTCTCTCACGATACATTTCTTTAGATAAACATTTTGTGTCGCATTAAACAAAAAGAACTTATATTTTTCACACTTTTTCAACAGTTTACCACTATATTTTCATTGAAAACTATCTCTGAATATTTTGAAATGAACGAATGTATGATAAATTAAAAATGTATATGTATAGAATTCTGAATAATTTTGTTGCATAAATAAATAAATCGACTATAAGATTATTTTATTATTCATATTTGTATCTTATGAATGCCGAATTTTTTAAAGAATTTTTAAATTCTTATATGAATTAATTTTTCCGAGTAAAAGAACACCAGCATTTTGTTTTCTCTTCTAAAAACGCGTGTTGTATTACACAAATGAAGAATCTTTAACATCAATGTTTATATACTTTTCCAATTCATTACAGATACTTCATTGCTACCCAATCTTCCGGTACTGGAAGATAATTTTTAGTAAAAGAAAATCTTTTCCAAAAATCTTTACTGTTAATATGGAACAATGTTATCGTTAAAATTATCGTTTCTATAATTAAATAGACATTGTTGCGAATTCGACACGGTATTGCCTACGGTATGGAACATAAAAATCAGCTGAAAACAAATTTCCATTACGTCGATGGTGAAAGTTGAGGACGCTAGTGACTTTTACCTTTTCACTTAGCCCACGATGTTCTACCATCGCTGTTTATTTATCTCTTCAATTATAATTGCTCACCGTCACAACCCGCTTCTACTCGCAGCCATCTAATTGATACTTTATCTCATGAGTAACCCATTTGAACTCGAATCACGTTTCACTCGAAGTATCTATTCTACGGTTCATCGTAGTATCTTACAGCTCTTGCAATTGTAATGTTCAATAATTTACCAATGTTGGTGCGATAGGCAAATTTAACATTTCGATAATTAGATTAACGTTATTTAACCCGGCAATCGAAATTCAATCTTACGTAGAAGATAGGAAAATTTACCATCTATGCGGTTGCAAATTTCTGATATTGCAATTCTTAACGATAATTCGACTATCGGCAAAGCAAAAGCTTTTTTTTTTTATTTAATTATTTACATTCGCAATTTGTCCGATTTGGACATTTGGTAGAATTTTGACAAAGCAAAAGTGTTGGCAATCTTTACGATTCGGCTTAACTACACTGATCAGGGCCGGCGCAAGGCAGGTTCAACGCGTTTGCCGGAACCCGGCCCCGCGTTTTGAGAGACACCGCAATTAAAAAACACCGATTTTGATTAGCTTTTTACAGAATGACGATACCATTAACAGATGCAAGACATTTTTTTAGTAGCGATGATTCAGTTTAAAGCAGTGACAAAAATTATGACAGTTCAGTGTAACTCCATAAAGTCCTCGTATCCTGAAAACTACTTTACATCAATGGTTTTTTGCAAAAGTCATACATGATTACAAATTTTCTACTTTCATTGAATTTTGTGTCTTTCGAAAACGAATTACGCATGCGAAAAAATATTACTTGGATTTGTTTAAAAAACTGCTTATAAAAAATATATAATACGTAACTGCATTCGTAAATAAATAATTGCTCGTTGTAAAATTTAAGTGTAGGATTTGAATGTGTATTCAGGCCCCGCGAATGGTCACGCCGGCCCTGACACTGATATTTGCTATATCGATATATACCATATATACTATATTACTACGTTAATAATCAGCAAATATCACAGATTACCACTACATTCTCCATTGACAATTACGTTAAAAATAACTATCGTTCCTTACCATATTCACCCCAATAGTCACCAGCACCGCTGGCTTTCACCAACAGCAAGGTACCACTAGACCTGTACTTGGCAGCAGCTCTGATTTTCGGAATGCTGAGGGCTAATTGCAGCTGTACCTCGTCTTCCGATAATCTGGCCCTCAAACCAGTCACTCGTAACGTAGAAACTCCTCTTGCTGTAATGTTCTTAAACTGAGCCCTGTAACCATCCGGTCCTCCACCAAGTGCGATATGGAGTTCGTCAAGGATAATGGGTTCCACCTCTGGATAGCCCAATTGCGGTAAACCTGAGGTTCGATAATCGCTAAATTAACACGTTTGATCTGTATCAGGCAGTTTGAAGTTAATTTCGTATTTTCTTGGGTTATCGTCGAAATTATGAAATTTAAATATCGTTTAAATATCGAACGATGCGAAAGAAAATTTTGGGATGGTTGAAAATTGATGCGTTTCTATTTATATTTAGAGAAATATAAAAGATATCTTTTTTTCATTTCACGTGTTGCAGATGTGAATAAACGTCAACGTTGTATTAGCCTCCGGTAGAATTTTGTGCTTATATTAATTAAAAGGAACAGCGAAAGGAGAGAAAGGATTAATCGATCGATTGCAGCTCTGTCTACGTTTTTTTATTATTATATCATTTATCGAGAATAGCGAGAAAAGAAATTCTTATAAATGTCAGATAAAGATGAACGCTTCGATGTTAAAAATTCCTGCGATGTTTTATTCAATATTCTCGAGTAAACCGAACCTATTCCATCGTACTGTAACGCGTAGTTCTAGTGGAATGTAGGACACTGGGTGACCATTCGAATACACCGTTATAACCTGCTTCTTTGGCGCTCGATGTTTCTTTTTTTCATTCGTTCTCAACGATACCACGTGCTCCCGCAATCTGCAATTCTCGACTTTCGACTTCCGTATTTTTCACCGTATGACACGCGAATCCTACTTTTAGAAAATGGGTCTACGGATCTCGGGCAAGTGTGTAATGCAACTTGGTTACTGCGTCTCAGTTATCAGGTGTCTCGCGGTGAATGATCGAAAGAAAAGTCACAGATTCGAGATACGAACGAAATTTAGAGTTAAATCAAACGATCGAAATAAAATTTTATTGGAGAACGTGTTTTTTCATATTTTCAGAAAAGAGTTTGTTAAGGGTAGGAGAGAATAATTGTTTATTTGCAAATATATTTATAAATATCGGAGAAATTATTTTGATACATTTGGAAAAAGTAAGATACCTTTACGTAAGCAATTATTGCACCTTTTAAAATCTTATACGTATTAAGCAAGAACTCAACGTATATTTAAATAACAATAAATAAATCGGAATAAATCGTAAAACGTGTAGACAATTATCGACTTATTAAATAAAAGGTAAAATGTCTGAAGACAATTAAACTAAACATTTGTGCGTACAGTTTAATTCCAGAGTTACGTTAATTCCGCAATTACGTAATTATGCGTAGTAGAATATCGATATTCCCATGAGAATTTCTACGAGATAGGTACCGTTAGAAGAGAATTTTGATCCCGGCACTCTTCCCGAGGTAGTCTCTGTAGCAACACTAAAAAGTGTAAAACACGCGTAACTTGTTCAAAATTCTCCTTTCGCTAAAAATTTACAATCCGAAGGATACTCAACAAGTATAATTTTCCTATCTATTTTAAGATTTCTGCTAACAAACGTTTAATCGATATATTCCGTTGAAAACCTAAATACACGCGGGTGATAAATATTAACAATATTAAAAATCAGACGTATCTAGGTTAAATTAATTGTTCCGCTAAACTTCGCCAAATGTTTAACGCAAATAATTTCTTACCATGCCGGAAGTGTTCGGTGAGTGCATTGGCTGACCTAGCGAGGCAACTCTCGATATTGTAGTCCCTGCTGGAGCAAGGTTCTAAAAACTCTAATCCTCTGTATCTACCGATGGCCTGTACGCCGATCAGCAACGAACACGCGCACACCAACAAGATGCTCTTCATCGTTGTCTTCAGTTTCAGATCGTTGGCTCCTGTATGTCGACGTTCCCCGAACCTTCTCCGTGTCGATCGAATTTCTCCGCGTGGAATGACCGACGGTCAGGGATGCGCCAAGCCTTATAGCACCTTGACATTGCCCCCGCTTTGCCTTCGACGCTTGTACACGAAGAACAAAACAGAATCCAACGATGAATCGAGCACCTCCCTTTTGAAGGACTTTCTTCGATGTCGAAATTAAGCACAGACGAGTTATTTGTGAATTAAGTTCCGAAAACATTGCGTTACACGGGCTTCGTAGTGGCATAGTTATAGATAAGCAAATCGATTAACTCGACGAAACATAACCTAAAGAAAATGGATGAAACAAAAGGTAAAGAAAATCGACGAAATTATATTAGCACAAGCATAGGTCAAGTGCTTTAGCATTGCATATCGTAACATGTTATTTTATATTAGTATGTAACATAATATTCTTGTATTTAACGTGGTGTTCGTTTATTTTACTGTGTTGATATTTGTATACCGATATTGATACCGATACAATAATGTATTTTTCAATGCGCGTAAAACAACGAACAGATTTGACGCAATGGTACAGAAGTTTTTGAAAGAGTTCAGAAATGGCATAGTTGAAAGTCGACGTCGGTAAAACAGCGCCGGTAAACGATAGCACCGCTGGTGACTTCAACGCGCGTATAAAGAAGCAACCGCTAGGCTTCGACGATTAGATCGCGAACTACAATTTTCAAACCTACAATTTTTTAAATTTGTATAATGCTTTTTCTAAACCATTTACGGTTATTTAGAAATTAATTGTAATACGAAAAATTATCTGTTACGGAAATTAAATTAGCATAGATATAGCGTTTTCTTGTGCAAAGCAAAGTATCCAACTGCATTGCAATATTAAGTGTATATTATAAATTCGTATCGTATCAATATATTTATTCTATTCGGATTTATTTCGATGTTATTTAAAAAGAAAAATTGTAATTGCAAACGATCCTTATTTTAAAAAATTATTATAGCCACGTATGTTGTATATCGATACATGAAAAATAAAAGCTGGTAAGAAGATTTCGTCTTCTTCAGGATTAATTTCGTTCAGGATCGTTACGTTGTATAGAGGTCAACGTTTACAGCGTTTCTCGTGGTGGCGTTAGAAAGCGCAAGCTGGTCTCTAAAGAAACAATTCTCATAAATTCGTACTTTCCTCCTTCTTTCTTCTCCGAATGCATTACATCAACACGATCGATACAGAGCACGATACGTGTTAATTATTTTAGTGGCTAACTTTCTCGCAGTTTCCATAGTCGCGACTTTCTTCTACGCGTGGAAAACGATAGAGACGAACTGATATACGAAAAGTGGCGCTAATCACCGACATTGTCGAGATTCTTACGAATTTCTAGTTACAACTAGGTATATTGCACGCTTAACAAAATAGATAACAAAGTATCTTGGAAACACAGTTTGTTAATGAACTAGTCTTCCCTTGAGAAGGTTGCTAATCTTCGAAGTAAATGGCAATTTGCTACAGAAAGAAATTGTTATCGTTTTCCAAAACTACGATAGTAAAGTTTCTGATCCTCTGCGAAGGAATAATTCGTTTTAAAAATAGCTTAAACTTCAAAAATATAACATAACTTTATTAAAATATAATATAACCAACAATATTTGTTTAACATACGTTAAAACACCGAACACATTTATATGTTACTAATATATACGGAACACATTTATTATAACGAACGATAAAAGTTTGATCAAGGTACGATGAAAGTAAGCGGATGTGAATGGTAGACGTCAGAGAAGTTGGCGCGTTTAGCGAAGAATGTTAAGCACCGTTAATAAGCACCGTAACTCGTGCTCACGATAGGAATCGATCATGATCGAGCGTTATTAACCGTAATGTTTTCGTACGGTGTTACATTATACGCAAACGCAGGAATCTAAAATATTTGAAATCTTGAGGTTAACGATTCGTAATAAAATCGTATTAGAAACATCGATATCTTTTAGAAGCAATACTTTAGCAGCGATATTTTTCACAAGTTTAATCGCGTATCCCTGATTATCGTTTCTTATCGTACCTTCTACCCCTATGAGAATCGAAAATTTGAGAGTAGAGTAAAATTACTCGTAATTAATTCTACAAGTAGAGCCAATGAGATTTCTATGGCTGGAAATAAGAGGAGAACGAAGAATAACAAAATTACATCGAAGGTTTCGTTTTTCAAAAAATCAAGTTTTTCCAATTCCAAACATATCGTCGAATTAAAGAACGATTCAACTTTAATCCACGAAGATCGTTCGATAGAAACGGTACAAGATGGTCCATTTATTTTTCGTTAGAAAAAAAGACAATGACGTTTCGCAGGGGCATTTTCAAAGTCGGTACCTCCGTTACCTAATGTCATCCTTTTAACGCAAATTATCGACAGTGTCCGATGAGAGTCGACGCGCCATGAGAATGCGAGGTCAGAGACCGTCAGCCTCTCAAGGCGAACAGCTATCCTGACAGAGGAAGAAAGTCTCGTGTTCGCTTCGTTACGTTCGTTAGTACGAACGGAAGAAGAGAAGATTCGCGATTTCCGAGAAGCTCTTGAATAATCCTTGAATCGTAATTTGCTATCGTAAAAAGCCAATTGTGCGGTCTTACTCAATGGACATGTCGATAGATACGATCGAAGAATAGAAGTTACGAGTAGAATAGATGTATCGATCGATGGGATTTTCCATTGCATGAATAGCCAATAAAGAGATGAAAATTCAGTTTCTCGTTCATATGAAACTAACAGGTCTGAATATTTGCATTAGACCGCGAAGAAAATAAAACGCTTGAAAAAGAGGAATAACTAGAATTAATTGCATTATCTGTTGGAAAATTGTCTGACAAAAGATCAGGAGGTCGAGTAACTAAAAATACGTAAGAGACAACGAGGAAATAACTATAAATTTGTGTTTGCTTTTAAAAATTCAATCAGCCCTTTCTACTTCTCTTAAAATCGCTATTTTCTACGTATCAAACGTTTACGGAAACCTGTAATTTCCGTATCCTGGTTTTTTATCAGAACGTATAAGTATGTCATTCGTGATTCATTTTGTATTAAGACTTTCTTCAAGAAAACGAAAAAATGTCTCTCCACGTTTAGTTTAGTCGAGAGAATTTGCAGTCTTCTAATTATCGCTTTTTACATAATAATCACATCTTTTCTTATCGATCTCACTTGTACAAGTAATCGATATTCTCCGAATTAAAAAGAATCTAGCTGATTTGTAATTATCTTTCTTTTACCTCACAGATGAGATTCGTATTCTTCTTTTTCACTTATGTTTTATCATTTTCCCCTTTTCCTATTTCTTACAAAACGTGTATAAAATAAAATCAAACGATAAAGAAATATTTCTGGCAATACCAAAGTGTCGACCAAAAATACAAAATATCCAAAAATACGAAGTACCAAGTGATGTCCAAAAGTATTCACCAGCTTCTTCGATAAAATTATATCGAAATCTGTAAAAACTGTATGATTCTTTATAAAAGTCTCGTGTAAAATATAATTTTTCGATCTAAAGTTCAAATAGATCATAAGTCGCGAAGTAGTTTTAAAATAAAAATAGATAACGTAAACTGCATAATGAACTATTTTTACCAACACATAGGACAGTATAGAGCACATATAGAACAGAAAGAAAATAATTTGGAAGCTACTTAGATAAATTTCAATTCTTCGTAATGAACGAGCCAAAATGAAAAAGTTACAACTTCGATATCACAATCGTTTTGATCTCTTGCTAATTACATTTCACAAAAGAATTAAACAAAGAATCGCGACACGACCCTCGCAGAGTTATCTCGTAGGTCTCGGTTTGATGATTTTGTCGAAAGGAAAATTACGAAAAGAGCCGTCAAAAATCTCCGTGTACCCTTTGGAAACGAGTTCGTTGATTATACGTCTGGTAACCACGAATCCTGGCTGCCACGAGCCATTTATTATTTTATCGAGAATATTCTCGAGTATTTTATGACCGGATAGCAAATTTGTGATATGAAGCTTCAAATCCCCGATCTGTTGTACATCCACATCGACTCGAATCTTTTGTCCTGGTTTTCTGGTAACGACGGTCGTTTGAAAGTAATCATCTAAGAACAAGACAGCCGAGATAATTTTATATTTTTCGTGCATGTTAATTTACTCTGAAATCGTTTGAAGATAAAAAGGTAATATTGAAACTCTGTCTTACAAAGATCCAACGTGAATTTTCCCTTATTGTTTATACTGGAGCCTAGCGCTGTCCCTTTAAACTCATACCAACCTGACAGGAATTTTGCTGGGAAACTCTGAGTGTACACTATCTAAAAATTAATATCATTTTTTAATTAATAGTTACTAGTAACTAGTATCGCAGTAAATCTTCGTCTTTCTCTTTGCGATTGTTATGTCAGTATCTATCGTTTGTATTACGAAAGAAATAGACAGTTTCGACGCTGTAAGAGAGGAATCGCGTTGAGACGCACTTTGAACCGATTTGCAGAAACTTTGAAATTTTGTTGCAACGATTTACAGATGACCAGCGTGTATTTTTATTAGTTTGCAGCTGTAGCAGCGGTGATAGATTGCCTTCGAGACTTGAAAGACCGTTGCAATAAGAAAGATAAAGATCTTATGTTGGAAATATTTCGAAAAAGAGAAAGTTGGAACTACTATGCTTTCTATTATTTGGCTTTAGTGCTTAGGCATCTTTGCTTACCTTATAATTCGGTATGTCACTGACGAATTTCGTCACTTTACTGTTAGTCCATCCACTCTCGGTGACGTTCCTTAGCGTTAAGGTAAAGCCTAATTTGGCATTTCCACGTGACGCTGATACTTCTTTGGCGAAAAGTGGATCGAAGGTGACTACATTGTATTGGGGAAGGCCAGTTTTGAAGTAAGGTCGAACTGCATTTAACGCTTCTCGTATGCATCCATCGAATCCTGGCACATTTGGATGACAATTCTTGAAATAATCCTCTAAAAAAAGGAAATACTGTTAGGACGCTATAATTGAAGAAATCCATTAAAACTTGCACAGCTGAAATAAACTTAATAGAAAAAAAAAAAGAAAAAAAATATGAAGCTAGATACAGCGTTTTAAATTACCTGAACTAAAAAGGAAAAGATAAATTGGAAACATGAAAACCATAGAATTATGTTACCATTTTAAGTATACAGTAATCTAGTTCGTAATAGTTTCAACGTGTTTGATGCAACATGCAATTATGAAAATTAGAAGAAAAAAAAGCAGATATAAGTAGGTGTTATCGTGGTATCAATATCGTGCAATATTCTAATTATTATTTCAATAAAAAACAGTAACGCAACAAGATGGGGGGAGGGGGCATTGCTGTTGAAAAAATACGAAATTACCATTTAGAAGCATGTTAGTGACAGATGTAAATAATTATTATTCTAATTGTAAAATAGGTATTAATCGGCTGTACTCTCCAATACTTTTCTATTTCTTCTGAAAAATAGTAATTCTCTTCTAAACAACGTGAAAATAGAACGAAACACTCCGTACGCTTTATTATTCTTCGAATACCACAAGGAAATTATAATTTATATCAAATGCTGTTTTCCTCTTTCGCAACAGACCGTCCGTTCACCCCAATTTCCTTACAATTGTTCCGAATCATTTGAGAAAATTTCACTCGCGTCGCTTACGCTTCATTGCATTCCTTAGAGCCCTATCAATATATACTCAAACTATCGATATACAGGGTGGTTGGTAACTAGTGGTACAAGCGGGAAGGGGGTGATTCTACGCGAAAAAAGAAGTCGAAAATATAGAATAAAAATTTTTTTTTTCTTAATTTTTCCATCGAGACAACGATCTACAGTGAGATCCATCATAACGAGACGCGGTAAAGTGCACGCGTACCGAGCGAAAATTCAAAGTCGATTTTCTCGAAAACAAAGCCTCGAACGAAAAATTTTTATTCTATATTTTCGACTTCTTTTTTCGCATAGAATCACCCCCTTTCCGCTTATACCACCAGTTACCAACCACCCTGTATATTGTCAATATTTCGAGATTGTCGACTAAAAGGATCAATATGTATTGTCAATATTTATTGACAAACCACATTTTCATCGAGAACCTTGAAATATCGACGATATTATCGATCGCCTGAGGACGCCTTACGCATTAGTTTTCGTCCATAAAACTCGCACTGTTATTAGTTTAATCAATTACTCATTGTTTAATCGCAATAAACTTTCTTATCGATTCGCTAAATACATTAATATTTCTTCTTATTATCGTTACTTTATAATCTTGTTATTACTTTAATGGAAGCATTAATGATAATAATAGGTTGGCCCATGGTGAAAGTCGTGTTATTCAATATCGTGGTAATATTTTAACGAAGCATTTTTCGAAACCTTCTCTCGCGTAACTCGTCAAGATGTTACGTGAAAACCCGTAAAGAGAAACAACGAACATCGCGAGCAAATAACAATGAAGAATTGCGAAAACTGCATTTACGATTTTACACTTTGCCTGTGCGATCTTGGTCGACGTAATTTTACTCGCACTGGCAGAAACACGAATATCATTTCCTTTTCTTTTCTCTACTCATAAGAGAAAAAACCAGCAAAATACTACTCAGCCAAATAAGCAACCATGTTCTATATATAAAGAAGCATCGTGCAAGAAACGAAACTCTTGTAATCCCAAAAGGAAGACGATAAGCTACTGAAAAAAATTAAAGCTACTGCTACTATTGAACCAATTTGCAATTATTTCTTCCAATTATTCCTAGCGATACGATCGATTCCAATCACCAATCGATCCTTCGGTCCATCGAATCCGCGTATCATACCAATACCAATAACAGCACTGTTTCAATTTCAGCTTCGAGAAAACGAAAATGTATGGATGGAAGAAATTCAACTTTGAAATGCCATTCGCTTACCAAAGTCTGCACTTATCGATGATGCACAAAACAAGGAGATGAATATGACGAAAATCTGGATCGGCGATGACATCTCGGCGATCGATAACGTGTTGCTGGTGCAACGCGTTCGCGATCAAACGCACGAAAAGTGTAATTCCGAGCAACGCGAACGATGCTTACGCTTTCACTCTCGACCATACATCTGAGAGAAAGGTTAACTGTATTGGGTTTTTGTACTATGATTTTCGGTCGATCCTACACAATCCAGCGTCGAGAACTGGGACAGTTCACATTTATCAACGACACCAAGTAATAAAAAATTGAACGATCTTCCACGGTGGAATATTTTACACTGCACTTTCTGCTGCTCTATTTTCTCGCAATCTAGCGAACGTGTATTTTTTTGTTCGTGGATGGTGACATGACTGGTACAATCACAATTTTCTGAAGGATTTTCAATATCCTTGAACGATGGCGTAAATGGAGAGAATTAGATCTAGCGACGAAGAAGGAGTTGTTTTGTAAACAGGCTACTAGCTAACGTAAGACATCTTTGATATCTATGACTAAAATTGTCCTTTTATTAAACTTCTAGTGGCGAAATCGTCGATTTATACAACGTTTCTCGAACTATACTTCATTTTGAAAGAAGTTCGATTTGAAAGTGAAAAGAACGTATACGTAGATAGATATATATAGGGGCACTTGATCGAAACAAGGTTCAATGGAGCTCGTCGTAAATGTTAAATGCTGTTAACGTGTGACACGCAAGAGTAACAATTTGTGGCAAAACATCTGCGCGAAATGAAAATTTTCTAAATAAAGTTTGAACGTTTCTAGACTCTCCGTTAAGTATTGTAAAAATTCTCTCCGAGATTTCAAATCTGTTTTGCATTCGTAATAAAACGTTACTAACACGACTCCAGGGAAACTAATCACTTTCCTTTATCGATAGATGTTAATAACGCGCGAATGATCTTTACGTTATCTTCAGTTTTCGTTAAGAAAATATTTTATTTAAGGTAACGTTATAAAATGTAAAATGTAATGTTAAATACCGTTACTCTTACAAACGATAATCGATATTACCGAAGTAACCGGCATTAGCATTGTGAAATATTCGGTATGTATAAATAGAAAGTGTATTAATGAGAGATTAGAACGAAGAAATAAGTGCGAGAAACGGCGGATAAATAGTGAGAACGGAATCAAATAGAAAGAACGGATAGACGCGAATAATATTGAGTCCACTAACGGGTAAGTGTACGGATGATGTAGAGATTGCAAACTAACTTGATTTTTAATTAATCGTGACTCCTTTTGTATCATACGTGAGAAAATACGTAAGCTCTTTAGTAAGCGAAAGTTTCTTACATAATGTATCTGCATTATACGAGATGTGGCAACAAAATTTCGAAAATAACCGACTTAATAAGATCTTATTTTCGAAATTAAATAAATGTGAGACTATCGCCTTCGAAGTATAACTCTAAAGACTAAATATACGTACTGCAACGTTAGGTATATTATTTGTAACATTTGTTGCAACTTACTTTGCGATATCCATTATAATTTTCAATTTTATTTCTACCAGTTTGATACAAATTCGGATTTCGTAAATTCAAAAAGAAAAAGAAAGTTTCTTTTATTAGACGTGATAGAACAGTCTCAAGAGCGAATATGGAGATACTGCAATGATATGGATGGTTTTGAACTTGAGAATTCTTTTACAGAAAATGAAATAATTCTTTTTTATTTAAAGAAGTATTTTCTTTAAAAAAAATCGCCTTTAATCGAATTATTTAATGTTAAACGATTTTGAATCTTCCTTGCACCTTCCTGAAGACAACCAGGCATACAATCGAGTAAAACCTGACCACGAACGTTCACGGATAATTCGACGTCGTATGTGTGAAAAATTGTTCAAACTTTATAAGACAAAGTATATGACTTTGGGCTTCCAATAAAAATAATTTTAATAATAATTTTTAGCTTTCGCTAAAACGTTACTTTTCATTCATTCAACGTGTACATCTCTTCGCATTCATTGCACATGAAAACAGGAGCGAAATCGAAGGTAAATATACATTCTTATATGAATCCATACCGAGCGTTCAGTCTACCGAAAATCTGATTACAAAATACAATAAGCATGATTACAAATTAATGCAAATTGTCTGCCAACATTATCAGGAACGTCATATTGTAGCAATCAATCTTTCATTCCGTTGTATCATCTTCCATATCAAATACCCGCATTGCATTTAGAAATCCGCGACTTTCATTAATAACTAATTGTAAAGTGAGTTCGTTATGTTAGCTTCTTTTTTCTTGTTACCTTAAGACAAAAGGACCACGACCGATTTTAAACTTGAAAATTAAGTACTCGTCCGTAGAAAAGGCCCACGAGACAAAACTAAATTAAACTACTAAACTAACTAACTAAATTAAAGATAAAACAAAAGTAAATTGGCCGACAATCGAATGTTTCTGTTTTAGCCTTAATATTAGCCACGTCCGAATCGATAATAAAAATAACGCCTAAAGAGTTTTGTTCTTCTCACGTTTGTAAAATAGATAAAAATTTCGTGAAACTCTCGAAACAACAAACATCGTCGAACAATAATTTAATATTGAAAGAAATCCCAGAGTATCCTCCTACGTAAACGAGGTGAGACGAGGGAAAGCTTAAAAAAAGGGGAAAAAATCAATATCAAGCGCCATTGGTATAAAAATAGAGACGCGTGAACAGGACGCAGTTGGAGCATTTCGCGAAGCAACTTTCCAGTCCTGCTGAGAGCGTGGCAAGATTGGAAAAGATCGAAGAGTATCTGGGGTATATACTTTCGACCAGGTCTAACATGGCCTAGCCTAGAGACTCGTCTCTCTTCCCAGACGAAGAAGGCGCAGGTGCATGTTGCACAGCAGTGAAAGTATCCGAGTGCAGTTACGATCTGTCAATGCCCTCTTGCATAGTCGGTAGAAGTCTAGCGGTGCCGTTTGACCAGGACCCGGGATTTTCAGTTCGCTCGTCGAAAGTGTCGGTGTCTGTCAGCAGCTTCTATACCTGGTGAATCCTCTTCATCTAACGACCGAGTCCACGAAAGCTCTTTAACGACGTTGAAAACATTTTTCCTCTTTGAAACTCGCGTTGAAAGAAGCTGTCAGGATGAGCACAATGAACATCGCGACGTTGTGTTTTCTACTGGTCGTAACTGGTGTCACTACTCTCTCCATCGACTCCAATCGTGAGTAATTGAAGTTTTTCGACTGCTGGACCTCTTGCACGGCAATGGGTTTGCTTGCCCAAATTCGAGCGAGCTGAAGATTCACAGCCAAATTTGTAGAAAATCGAGTGAAAGTCCGATAAGGTAGATGCGATACGGTGCATCGGAGATGGAAAAACACTTCTTTCAATTACATTCTTGATCAATTTTGGTCAGTTTGCTAATCGTATCAGCGACGAATCGACGGCAGGTTGATCACTTTCAGGAACTTTAGTTTTTCTAATTTAGGATATCGATGAACATGGAGCTGATTCTCTGTTCTTTCCTTAAGGTAGAAAACGAATAGGTCGATTTTTGTTTGGTTCTAGAATGGTGGAAGTAACGTTACATAAATGCAGTTAAATTGTCGACGAGGATGGACCTTTTTTCTTGTTTTTCTTTTTTACGTAGAAATTCCTATTTTTTAATTTTTTTTCTTTTTACATAAAGGTAGGTGAATACTGATCTTTTATTCATGATAGTGGAGTTAAATGTTACAGAAATGCGTTCATGATCAATAACTTTGACGACGGTGGCCTTACCATTTTAGATAGGAATTTCTACTTTTCTAACTACGAGTAGGTGGTTGCAGATTTTTGCCGAGGCTAGAGCGATAGAAGTAAACGTTACATAAATGCACTAGGCGAAGTAAAGAGGTCACTCGTGCGAATATCCCTCAGAAATTTCATTTGAATTTCACAATGTGCGGTTGAAACTAACAAGTTGCCTGGCAACTATCTTTTAATGTAAAAGACACGGCGTTTCCGCTTGTTACCGTCTTTGATCACGGATTGTTAATTTCCCTTTCATTCTCTGATTATAATTATCGATTCAACGAGTTTTTCTCATTTTTTTCATTTTAATCCTCTTTCTTTTTGCGTTCGTTCAACTGCCACAACTCGTTAAAACTTTCTATCAGCAATTTCAAGAAAACTATTTATTCGCACATAAAATATTTCTTATAACTCGTCGATTCAATGGTTTAATGAATTTCTCTTTATTTACAGCTGAATACGTGAAACAGTGTTCGAGAAGCGATCCAAAGCTAAAAACATGTTTGATCGATGCGTTACACCATTTGAGACCGTATTTGAGTGTCGGAATACCGGAAATCGAGCTGCCTTCCGTCGAACCATTTCGCGTAAGTTCTCACCGCTTTCAATATCCTCCTGATACATTAAAAGTTAATGTTTCCTGTTTCGTTAACAGAATCGTGCACAGTGATCCTTCGCTTGGTTCCAATAAGTATTCCAAATTTTATTGGCAACGTCACGTTCTGCGAAATTTCCATGCAAATGTGTCATTAGAATAGTCGTTTTTCGTTAAATTATACCACTTGTAATTTTGATCGCTGTTTGCAATTCAAGTAACAGGTTAAAATCGTGAATTTTGGAGTTTGAAAGAACCTACGAACGAAAAGTATAATACAATTGAGAAACTTTTTAATTAAAAATCTCTCGTATGCTTGGGATTATAATAGTAAAAATTAAAAAATAACGAATTTTCGATCTTTATACTAATATTATCGATGCATTAGGAAACATTGAAACCTAACGCAAGAGAACTATGCAGCACCGTCTAACGATTAATATTAGAAAATTAGAAAATTTGATATTTTGTTATCAACTGCGTATCGATTAATTCTCTCTGGACGTTTTTAAAATCTTTTTTCCATACATTTCTAAGCATCTTAACGTGATTGATTAAAGTGAGAAAATTTTCATATCTGACGTAAATATTAGGTCGTCTGAAAAGTTCCTTTCGTTTTGTAAGGAAGTAGTACATGCACAACATTTTTTGTTTTTTGTTATTTTATTGAATTACGTTTGATCCATTTTATTCCATTACCACAAAAAGGATCGTACATAAATCCATAAAATAATACAAAATAAAAAATATTGTACATCTATTATTTCACTTATGAAACGAAAGAAACTATTGGGGCGACCTAATATTTACATCAGATATGCAAATTTTCTCATTTTAGTCAATTACGTTAAGATGCTTAGAAATGTATGGAAAAAAGATGTTAAAAATGTCCAGAGAGAATTGATCTACAGACTTTTCATGCCAATCTAATATAACTGGAATCAGAGATCAAAGGGATGTAAATTCTCATGGTCATGGCTTTCGACTTACAGCAATGAAAATTAAAATATGACAGGGAATTTAGCAAATTTTAATATTCACCCGTTTACTACTGGTTATCCCACGTATCTGCTACGACTCCGCGTATTCTGACAGATGGACGAGCTGACTCTCTCCCTGACAGGTGGTACAAACGGTTACAAGGTTCAACTGCGTGAACTGTTCGTAAAGGGAGCGAGCAACTATACCGTGGAAGACATCAAACTCGGCTCACCCTTCGAAGCCATTGTACGAATGCCAGCCCTCATTTTGGACGCGCATTATTCCAGGTTCACGATCTGCAAACGCTTCTGCTCTATTTAGATTCTGCTCTCTAACCGTTTACTTTATTAACTTCTTCTTACGTTCATACATAAAACATGGTATGGCAATTGTATGTAAGAAAAGACGAAATTAAATATTAACAATTTACATTAAAATGTTCAACGAAATAGAAAAATAAAAGAATTTCTTTTAACTTTCAACTTTCAGCGATATTGTCATTTATTTTGGTTTAATATGTCAGTTCAGGAGTGTTAATTATCTTACCAGCCAGTGGCAATGGAACGTTCCACGCGCGGTTTGACGATGTCAGAGCTCTGGTCAAAGGCACCGTTTCAACGAAAGAAAGGGATGGAAAAACGTACCTTAACGTGGATAACCTCGACGTTGTTCTGGAAGTGAAGAATGTGAATATGAGGGTCCGAAAGATTTTTAATAATAATCGAATCCTTAGTAAGTGTTTCGTTGAAAATAGAATAGTTTTATAAATATAGATATTTATATTTTTGTTCCTCTTATATCGTTAGCTCTTAGTCTTCCATACTCCTTAATCATCTCCATTTCCCTGCGTTTCTTAAATAACTTGAATTAAATTTTGATACAACGATTTCTAAGAATACCTCCTAGACGGATAACATTTGTAAAACTTTACCTAGAACGCTACTAGCAGAATGCTACGTCATGTCACTAACAACCGATGACTAAAAGCATAATTTGTACAAATTTGACTATGATTACAGCCGAGGCAACCAATCTGTTCCTCCGCGAAAACGGACAGGAAGTTTTAAAAGTGATGGAGCCGCAGTTGAAAAGGAAGCTGTCCGTACTCTTCGCTGGAATCGTTAATCAATTGTTACGTCACGTGCCAGTCGAAGTTTTCCTACTGCCTTGAATCTCGCATTTTTTCTCGGAAAAAGGAAAGATACGATTAAGAAACAAAGAAAAAAAAATCTAAGAAAACGACAAATAGTCCAGATTAGTGCGTTTCACCGAGGGTTACGATACAGTAACGAGTAACTTAATAATAACTTCGGGTTAATAACTTCGAGTAGAACAAGATAAACAAGGAACAGTATTGTTACGACGTTTAGTTTAATTCGTTTCAGTGCAACTGATAGTATAAGATTGAATTTATTGTAGAGAAGGCAACAAAATATATGTATATTGTATATATTTATAAAAGCGTAGGTTTATTTTTTTTATCAACTATTTTCCCTTGACCCGATAATATTATACGCAATAATCACTCATGCAATAAAAATTACAGGAGGAGAATCGTTTTGCAAAGTACAATCGTTTTATATTACAAGATTTCTATGCTTACAACATTGTGAATACGTTTCTCTATAATTTACATGTACTTTGCATTTTAAAAATACGTAGACGGATGTTTACAAGAATCTGTGCAAATATTTCGACTCGAACGTACCTATGTTCTTCGCTTTTTTTTTCTAATTAATCTCGTGATTACGGTATTTTGCACCTATATTTGAATTTTGATCGCTTAATCGAGCGATGAATGATTAAATAATTCATTGTACGAGAGATATCGAAAAAACAAAAGAATTAACGGTTTGTCATGCTCGACAAATTGAATAAATAAAAATTGTTTAACATAGGTCTGTGAAGTATTGTAACAATTTCAGAATAGCAAACAACTTTTGTAAAAATATTTTTGTGTATTTTTTTAATTTACTCTAAACTTTTTACGAACGTGTACGATTAGCCTTGACACTCAGTAATCTGTTTTTAACTTTCTACCAGGCATCTGTCTACTTATCCTGATTGATTAAATTAGTCGAATTAAATTAATTTATCAAACCGAAATGATCAGGAATTATCGAATTAAAGTTACCTCGATTAACATTCGACATCGCGTTTATTTATATCTTACATGATGCTTCATCCAATAACAACACTAGTTAACAATCCATGTGTATATACACCGCTTTGTTAGCAGCTGTGTCTTCGATAATTAAAAAAGGATCCTCGAAAACCATACAATTTGTGTATCAAATAAATCTTACAAAATGTCCATAAAATTATTCGTCTTACGTCGTTTATATAATTCAATCAGTTCTGCGTTCCTTTCTCCCATTTCAATCCACGTTTAACTCCATCGAAAAATCTATCCAGGTTCCATTCTTCAATTTTCTTCAAATTTCTTTCTTCCTTCTTAGATTTATGCTTTTTCCTTTTTTTACAATTATTTTACTGCTATAGTTCTGACGTGACTCAAGGAAACACAGTCGAGAAAGGTATCTTCGAGAAGAAACGATTGGTGAATTCGGTCAGATACGTGTCCCAAGATTCCGTCAATTTTGGCAATATTGCTCGGTATATTAGAGGCCAGTATTCGTTGATGAAGACGAGAGCAGCTCGATCTGAAAACAGAATTGTTTATTTTGTTATTCGTAATCAAAATAATAAGTACGAAAAATTCGGAATCAAAAAAGTGGATATAACATAACAAACACGAAGATGGTACCCAGCTGGGGGTAGCCACCCACATGATAATCAAACAGCCAAAAAATTCTACCAAATGTCCAAATCGGACAAATTGTGAATGTAAACAACTAAATAAAAAAAAAAAAAACAAAGATATGCTTTGTAATGTATCTTCTTTGTGGAATATTCGAACTTATAAAAATCGCATTATTGGAGCCTTGTCAAAAGTTCTTATAGGAATTGTTCTAAATGTCGTTTTATTTAGCGAATACTTAGAAAGAAACTGAAGATAGTCAAATCTTGTCATGACTCTTTTAAAGAATAGAATATTGTATCGATTTATACGTTATAATCATTTTATAAGAAGCAATTAGAAGCTAACTTTTATGCTGATAAATCTACAACAATTACATAGACAAAGAAGCTAAAGGCTATTCTCTGGAGAAGAAAATTAATCAACAGTCATTGTCAAACGACAAACGTTAAATATAAATGTAGTTACTTGACATAGCCATTATTAACATGCCATCATCAGATGAATAAATGGCACTAAACTGCAGCATAAATTTCATTCGCTACCAAAACAAGAATCTCATTGTTTTGAGAAAATACAAAATTATTTGAACAATCACATCGTAATCCAATGCACTGTAGCGGCTCATGGCCGTAGAGAAAGATCCAGGATTGAAGTACATGTGTTGGCCACATGGCCCGTGAAACAACGTCCGACGACAGGACGTCGTAAAAGTATAAATCCTGGGACTTACTAAAAAACCCATGGGCCTTCGAAAAGAAAATTTATTGTTTTATTGCTTTCCATTCCCACCTCGGAAAAAAACTCTCTCTTCCGAGGAGACCTTATAAAAGGGGAAACGAGGGAAAGCTCGGGACAATCCATCATAGTCGTTCATTGTCGTTGACGCTAGCTGACGGTAGTCGTTGGTAGTCGTACGGTTAGTCAATCAAACAGATAGTCACAGTTAATTCGTACCGAGTTTGTATCGATTCTGTATCAAGTCTGTGTCAATTTTGTATCGTCGTCGCTCGAACTCGATGTGCGTCGCGTTACGATCTAAAACGACGCGCATTCGAAATCAAAATAAACATCGTCGAAGTTAAACACCGCAGTACCTTAATAACACCCGACACGTCCTTATTACCTCGACATAAAAGATTAAACGACGATGTAATAAGGTAAATATGTGCACTACAGCGAGACACAAAGCTGTACATTCGATGCTAATCCAAAGTCGATGGTCACGTAACAACCCGACGATATCGTAAGAAAAAGCGAATGAAATCCGCAGAGACAAAAGTACTAGGATAAGCAGTAAATAACAGCAATAGCGATTCTATGCTAATTAAGCGGCACAGGATTCTCTTGAAACTCGAGTCCCGGTGTACATATACTCATGGCAACGTAACATTATGCAATGATGGAATGTCGAGACAACGTCGTTCAACTAATGAAAGTTCCTGTCGATTTAAGGCAGTTACCTTAAGTAAACAGCAAATTGTACCTACTATAGTACATAGTTCTATTAGTAATCGTGCTTTTTTGTCGCAATCGTATAATCATCGTGTCATCCACATTATTTTCCTCGAATATTTTTATTTAACGTAACAAATCAATGTATTCGCTATAATTATTAATAACGATGGTCTAATGTACTTACTCAGTTCATTGTTTCCATTGAAGAGATCACTGAACCAGATCTTCATATCTCCAACTGTAGGCGATAGTTTGAAGTGTTCCACAACCCATATATCGTTTACTACGTGACCAGAGATGTCCCATGTGGCTCTAAGGTCCTCCATGCTAATGTTGAAGAAACCTGTTAGATGCAAATATGAGAAACGTGGTATGAATTATTTTAAATTTTATTGTCTTGTTACGCTGTAAGAAATAGTAACGAAATAGTCGCGTGAAACAGCATAGTTCTGCCTTTATATCGTAAAATCCAAAGAAGATATTAAAGTCTGTTGTATTAATTGGTATACCTTTTCCACCCACTCTAAAAGATGCCAGGTAACCTTCGGCTTTGTAGTTGCCATCGATTAAAATCTTTGGTATCTCAACGTCGATTTCCAAGCGGAAGAGATCGTCTACCATCTCCGGTTTTACAGATAAGAAACGTGCTTTGGCAAGACCGTATGTTCGAATGTCCGTGGCAAGCATTTTTCCACCATGCTGGCCACTTTCGAATTCCATGGAATGAGACTCGGTGTAATAAGGATCCAAAACGGGTATGTCGAACTCTGGCAATCCTGTTGCGAAGTTTGCAAAAATTAATCGTAACTCGTGAATAAAAAATGAAATAAACCTCTATTATCTTAATAGTATTATAAAAAGTCTAACGTAGTCTTTGAAATTACGCAGCGTTATGTAATTCTTCTCGTTTTAAGCGATCCAAGAGAGAAATGGAAAAATCAATCGTTGCAAGGACGAATTCGAGATAAGTTTAAACAAAAAAGTACTTGTAATTATTGGATTGTGACGCGTATGAAAACAACTCGATGAATAAATTTATTAATCGATCTACCTTCATGAAAATGACAGAGATGTAAGCTAGAGATAATTATATTACCTGAAACGAACGTGGGCCATGCTTCTTGTATGGCTAGCCTCAAACAAGATGAAAAGTCATCGGAATCTTTTTTGCAGGTTTTCACAGTTGCAGCTGAGGAATAAAATAAATATAAATTACTCATTGATAGAAAAGACTTGAAATTAAATTAAACGCAATAATGAGAAACAATTTTCGACATATGTAATTTCCAAATAATTGAGATACGTTCTCTTAAATTATTGGAAATACACAGTGTCCATCTTCTAATATATTTCAAATTAACTTTAAAATAAAAAAGAATCGCTCGTGTTTAATTTGTTAAATATTATACCAGAGATTTTTGTAACTATAGAAACATTCTTTTAATGAGACGTAAAACGTTCGAGTATTTATCAAATTTTTATTACTAATTTATTATTCCAAGTGTTTAAGCAAAAAGATCAAATTATTTTGCAATCGTCTTTCTTGAAAAATAACATTTACATTAGGGATATCCTGAGAGAGAAAATTTCAATGATTATAAGCAAATATTTAAAGCATCTCCTCCTTAGTACAATACTCTATAATAAAATTTTATTTCGTGTGTTAAACTTACGTATCATGGTCATTTGTAACCATAGTTGCCTAATTAATATGACATTAGTACTCGTTAAAAGAAAAACCATTCGTGTTATTCCGCGATTCATAAGGGAAAACGAATGAACACAGTGAACGGCAGTTTTCAGATATCGCTAAAATTCAACTAACTAACACGCTGAAACGACCTACGTTAACTTTCTAACTCACTAATTCTACGGAACAAATAAAGGAAACTTTTACTTGTAATTCGAGGTAAAAACAAACCTATTTCGTGCGTCGATTATCGCGAATAATTACGATTTTACATCCAATTTATGTAAATTTATATTACAATGATACATTACACCGAGATATTCTTCGATTTATTTCATTAACTCGTATCTTTAAATGTCATTAATAGCAAGCGTGAAGTACAAGTTTTCGTCCAATCCCAAAATTATAACAATTTTCCTATGATAATTTCTTCCTACGTAAATTTTAAACTGGGAAGTTTTGTCCATTGGAATGAAGTTTATTTTAATTAGCTTTTAATTAGCGTTAGAAAGAACTATAGTAATAATTGCGAATACGACTTAACTAGCAAGGAAGCTTTACGGTATAATCAAATAGAATAAAAGCTTTCGGAGAAGGAAAACTTACCCCTACAACCCATCATTACCACTCTCACGCTTTTACTAGAGCCGTCATCGATCTTCCGAAGAAGAAGCTCAAAACTCTAACTTACCACCCCAATGGAAAAAGAACTAACAGAGAAAATAAAGCGTCTTGAAGCCCAACTTACTTCGGTGTCTTTCACTCGCGCTTCCGCAGAAATCCTGACTACCTCAAACAACCATAATACGCAAACAACCGAATACGAAAATAAACAATGAACCAGAAGTGAGTGAGAATTCTGAATATGAGCAGAAGATTAATAGAACGATCCTAAACGTGAACTTACGGAGCTGATAATCCCCAGCGACGATAGCGATAGCGCATAACGCGATGACAACTGCACGAACGGTGTGGAACGACATGGTGTACTTTGGTTAAAAATCTCCCAGCTAGCCTAGCCAATTATAAGCGGTCCGTTTATATAGTTTCCAGCGCCAAGGACTCCAGGCAGAGAGCTACGTTGCAAAATTGCATGTCATTAAAACGCGCCAACACGTGAGAGGCGAGAAGCAGCGCGCTACGCCTGGCCTATGATACACACAAGTGCAACGAAGTAATGGTCGATGTCGCGGATTCCGGAGAACGCGTAAATCCGCTCTTCTTTTGTTGAACACCAGCTACACAAGTAACGTTGTTCTATCGGAGCAGGCTGATCTAGCTTCGACTTTTCTGTCACTACATCGGCATCTCTGGCGTGCCGGCTGGCTTTCGCGATCGATGGTCTGCATAGGCATTCTCAGAACCGCTATCGGAATAATTTCTACGCTTGTTTACCTTCTACCACTTTTGCTGCGATATACTTCTCGAACCACGATGACGAATTATACGGGTACATGCTGATTTTGATGACAGTAGATCTGGGATGTTGGACCATGAAGATGAACGAATGATTCGATTAGAAAGTCTATGGAGGGTGAATGGTGGAGAAGTTGCGGAGGAAGATTTTAATATTTTTAGATTAAATACGATTACTACGGTAGAATTAGATCGCTTTCGACTTTTTATAGAACACTGCAATTATATTGGTAATGAGTTGACAAGCATGGTGTAAGAGATATATTGTATAATTTATAAGCCAAAGTGTCGAGTTGTCTTTTGCGAAACGAAGTAATACATTTTTGTTAAAAAAAAAATAAAGGTACAAAATTTTCAACTCTGTTTTGAGAAACAAGATATTTATAGGATGACTCCTTAAAATGAAATAGTCATGGAATTCGAACAAACACTTTTATTCTTAAAAATGCAAATGAGATTCATACTATATTCAAAATTGCAGAAACACGAAAACAACTCCTGCTGCATAGTTAAAGTCTGCAAACAGGTATTTGTTTTATCAATGGAAATTAGAAGTTTATGCAACGATCTAATATTAGCCAGATGATAAACATGAAATGAAATCCTACGATATTTTTAATAGAACCTTTCTCATGAGCCGTTGAGTGTTGTTTATTATAACTTATATAAATAAAAATAAATTACATGAATATTTTTATAAATACGCTTGAAAAGATCTAGGCAGAAACTCGTTTCACTCGCTAAATGTTATAACGAGTGTCATGTTTCAAAAATTAGAAAAAATGTATATCTTCTATATACAGATAGTGTATATTTTACATACCTTTACACTATTTTGTGTAAATATACAAATATCCACAAACCAACGACCAATGGATACAATCTTGTAATTATCACGAGCTGTTTATTTAATGATAGAACATTATCAAATTTCTTGTTATTACTGCTCTACTACACTTATTCGCTTCCGCATCGAGCAATATCTAGCTCCTTCTATTTCTGATTATTGTCTTAATGCATCGCGTGTGTAACGAATGGACTCTGATGCCACCAATCATTTAATTATCAGATGATGCGACGCTGCGTGCAAAATTATAGTACAATTTCAGGATACCGAGAACCGTAAAAAAAAAAACAACGAACGCTGACAAAACGGACTTGAACGAGGGTCTATTGTTCTGTCATTGTTTTCTTCAAATCTAAAAGACAATACCTAATTTATCCAATTTTAATTCATATTTTATACCACTCTTAATTGTGTATATACTACTATTACACTAATATTAATACTATAATATTATGGTATTGTCTATTTC
This sequence comes from Bombus flavifrons, assembly GCF_040668555.2. Classification (NCBI taxonomy): domain Eukaryota; kingdom Metazoa; phylum Arthropoda; class Insecta; order Hymenoptera; family Apidae; genus Bombus; species Bombus flavifrons. The sequence continues at coordinate 13,997,593 of NC_138450.1, forward strand.
AAATCGATCAAATCATGGATTGTATTTATTAACTGAAGAGTTTCTAATATTGCAGTACGATTATTATGCATACATTGTTTTTAAACTCCTTTCTTTATTCAGGAATTACTTATACAAGAATTACTGGCAAAATTAATGGCTTTCATCCAATGCGTACCACCTGGTATAATAAAGCAATTGTAAATTAAGCCATAAAGAGAAGAAAGCAACGTTTCGAGCTTTATCGTGGTGCAGAGGCTCGTTAAAGTCGCTAGTTTGCACCTGGTACCGTTCCCCGTTAAACGTGAAACTTTATTTCAAGCTATGACCATTAGAGTGCAAGATACATTAATGACCTACGTCTTAACTTGATAAACAGGGTGTTATTAACGGATCTTGTGATTTATTATTAAAATATATGTACTTGCAGGTCGTTTCTTTGAAAACTCGTCTCTTTAGGGAAAGAGATAAACGCTTACATAGAAACATTTAATTATATGATTTATAAAAATTCTGAGATGCATTAAGCTCGTCCAACATCATCCAACAGAAAATTACCAATAAGAGAGTATACAAGACAATCAATCAAAAAAAGCAGATAACGATAGAGACATGGCCTGTGGTACCAAGATCGCGTATAAATCACATGCGAGCAAATATAGGCATCCATGACCTTGTGACCTTGCAAGTACATACCTGCCACTAGCGGTAGCTAATTGAAAACGATACTGTAAACAAATGACGATAAGATGTTCATATGGAACTGCTATGGTACCGTCTACGCAGTTTTATGTAACAGAGGATTACGAAGAGCTCGAACCAGACGCCCTTGGATCACGTCGCACCGATATGAGAAACTAGTTTTCATCGGGGAGGCGACTGACAAGGAAAAATGCCCAACGAAACTGTACCACATACTTACATGCCTGATCAGCCTATCCGACTCTCATTCGTTTGATCGATAGGATCAATCGACACAGTTAATCGTCGAAGCGGCCCGATGATCGTCGATGAAATCGTTCGATAATTTGTTCGAACATCGGGAAAGCTATCAAATAGATATTTCTGTTGGAATGATTAGATTGATGAATTTATCGGTAGTTTTTAATATATAATGATAATAGTAGACTGCGGACATTTATGCAAAATCATATTCTTGTGGGTACAACTGAAGAAATTGAATCTGTGAGGAAGTTCATCTCATCCAGCAAATATTATAACAAGTACTGTACTTTGAATATCTTCGTATGTTCTTGTGTATTATATACTTTCATTTCAGTGCAGTATCGTCAATTTTCGTTACATTGTCTATTTACAATAAAAAAAATCCGAACAAACAAAGTTATATATTATTAGGACAAAATAATTTCAGTTAATATAGAAATAAAAATATAAGAATAGGACAATTTAATTAAAACTTAAGATGCCGCTCCTTTTACATCTTCTCGAAAAATGAGTCAATTGCATCTCGTATTTATTCAGAAGAAAAATATGTAGGTCTGTTGGTTGGCATTTAAAGGCTGGTTATGCGGTTCACCATTCACTGATCGGTGATTGCCGCTATCATGAAAACTAATGCGCACAAATGACACAAATTCGAAATCTACGCTCGATCGCGCGTAGCGTAGTGATTTGTAAATGCTTCGATAAATCCGGCAACAGAGCAACTGTAAGTGTATTGAAACTAATCTGGAGATATGTAAGCTACTTTTCCATTGAAATTGCAAAAATAAAGATTGGAAAAAGTACACAAAGCTAAATAAACATACTGCGCCTTTAAAAAGATTACACGAACGTTTCAAGATATCATGATCAACTGGAAATACCAATGAAAAAAATTGTAATTAATCTTTTCTTTATCATACCTTTGAATGTTGATAAATTTTTATTAATTCAAATTATGTATATACATACGTATGTATATGTACTTTTTCTATGATTGCGTTTACCATTTTTGCTCCATCGGTAATCAAGATCGTGAGTATCCTTTTACGTAACGCCATCTACGTAGTATTATCTCGTACACGCACAACCGGGACTGCCATTGATTAAACCTGTCAGAGAATCAGCTGATCGGTTATTCACGTACGTGAGATCAGCTGTGCGCAATCATGGACACGTTAAGCGAAGAAGATTTTGTGATACCTCCGGCTAAATACGAATGTAAGTACCCAGTATCATACTTTGAGCGTAATAACGCATTAAATTCACGAAGTAAACACTTTCATCGTACTAGAATGATATAACCGGCAGCCGGCGCGCCATTATACCGGCGTCCATTTTGCCACATGTGAACAAGTCGAAATCAAAATTTAGAACATTATTTCACACCTAATTGTACAAGAAATTACATAACAAGACAATTGCAATTATATGCGCGCGTTTTCTGTTTCAGATTTGGACCACACGGCTGATGTGCAGTAAGTATTAAGTTTGTAAATCCTTCGCAATTAAAGCGGATATTTTGTAGAGGTTACTTGCAAAGATAACCTAAAACGAAAAATAGGACAATAATTACTGTTAATACAGCGACAAGTTATATATCGCTACATTGCTTTAACAATATTATATTATTAAAATAAATATATATCGTAATACTCATGACGTATTATAGACTGCACGCATGGGGCAATACCATGGAAGAGGCTTTTGAGCAATGTGCGGTGGCCATGTTTGGGTACATGACGGATTTAGAGCGAGTTCAAATGACACAGTTACATTACGTAGAAGCGGAAGGACACGACATGGAAAGTCTTCTTTTTCATTTCCTCGACGAATTGTTATTCATGTTTAGCGCCGAACCGTTTATCGTTGCGAAGGTATATTGCATTCATTAAACTTTGATTACATCATTATTATAATTAAAATCCCTCCTCGATTACGAAAACGCTTTACTTTGCATTTTTACGTCTCTTTTTACCTTTTATATGATATCATTTATTCGATAGACCATTCCGTTTAATATGTTGTTTAACTATTTATTCAGAGATCGAAATAAAGTACCTTGTTCTTTAAAACACTGTTTTTTGTGATTTTTTAAAAAAGAAGTATCGCTTTGTGTTGTCAGAAAGTGAAGATTACTAATTTCGACCGCGAGAACTTCAAGATCTCTGCGACAGCGTTAGGAGAAGAGTTCACGATCGGCAAACACACGCAAAACGCCGAGGTGAAAGCGATTACGTACTCAGCGATGCAGATCCTCGATCGTCCTGAATCAGAACGTCCCGAACTTTTCGTGATCGTAGACATATAGCCGTTTCGGGTTCAGTCCGGTGTCTTGTTTGATTTCTTGGCGCCCCCGTGTAATTTGGCTCGGGTTAAGGCTTGAGACAGAACAGTATGTAGGAACGTATGAATACAGAAGCAAGAAGGGAGGGTATATACCCTCTCTTACGACCTACGTAGGGTACGATCCTTTTGTACTTGCGTAGGGTTCAAATAAATACGTTATGAAGAAAACACCGGGCTCCCTTCTTGGCGATCCTTAAGTACGTAGTAACGTACCATGGAACCCTGCGTTTTGTGGAGGATACCGCTCAAGAACTTTATACCGCCAATGTATAACCGTACACAATTTATTTAAATAACGTAAACATTTTGGTTGTTAATTCTTTATATATTGTATCTGTATTAACAAATGTTTGATTGTTGTCGAAAGTTGTTAATAGTAACTTATAAATGCCAGACACGTGTAACAAGTATTATATAAGAATGTTTGTATATTTTTATAAACATATAATAAAGATGTTTTTTATGTTTCGCGTCAGTGAAAATTTTCGTTACCAAAAAATAGAAAGATCGATGTTTGTATTATTAGGATAAAATTGTTAGAAGTTAGAATTGTAGTTAGAAGAAAATATGAATTAGAATGTAAGTCATCGACTAACGTTGAGATTCGCCATACGATAGAATAGAATAGAAAATCATAGTTAAGCGTACTTTCGCACGTGCTAAGTGGTACGGCCCTGGCATCCAACACCCCTCCATCGTGAAGGAAGCGACGACCGCCCGCTTAGTTTCGGGCAAGAAACGATAGGCAGTGGGATCCTCCCAATCTTCGGAAGCGTGTGTACTCGAGGGAAGAGAATCGAAAAGCTTCGAAAATTACATAATAGGAGACTGTGTTAATCATTCGTTTGATTCTTGCCCCCTTTCCTTCGCGATAAGGCCCACTGTTAAAGGGACTCACTGCCAACATCAAGCGTGGCCGTTTGTTTCGAAAGCGTACACCCCTAACCATGGCGGACTGGTACGGTAATAATCCATCAAAACGATATATCGTGACGTTTTAAACTGTCAAATACGAATAACCGATACATCAAGCTTGAACGTGTCTCGGGAAAGTCGTGATATAGGGATTTTTCACCTACATGCCGGAGCTTGCGTGGCAGTTTCGAGGAAAACGAGAGGGACAGTTTTGGCGCGTGTGTCTTTTATCTTCATGAAAAGCTCGTGTAACTGGTGTGTCTCTAATTTTCAATCTTCCATTTTTCAATCAACATAAACGACATGCTGTAACGGAAAAGCGTGACATCCTGTACCCATCGTGGGACATCTAACCCTAACGGATATAAACAAACGTTATCACGAATGCTTGAAAGATCATAGCCGTTTAAACAACATCAAGAGGCAAGTAAAAACAAGTGAACCTGTGAATAATTTTCATGAAAAACTGAGGAAAGGTGACACGATCTAGGAACTTTTTTGGATATCTGCTATCGCTGGCGGCGCGGTGGTTACGGACGGAGAAAAGCGAAGTGACGGTTTTGGCGCGCGTACTCGACTCCTGTGTACGACCGGCAGATGGCCGGTGCGCCGGTACGTTATACGCGCGCGTCCACGAACGCACCGACACATGACAGGCGCCTAAGCACGTACTACCACCATGACAGAGACGCGTTCAAGAGCATATCGAGTCAGTGGTAGAAGGCCACTACCACATCGACACTGAGCGTTGGTGAGAGCGCAGTAGAGCGCACGGACACGCGGTTCGGTGTTACTACTACCGGTACAGACGGGTCTATCTGCCTCGTAGCCCGAGCCAGTTGCCAGCGCGCCAGCTAGCCCCGTCCATCCAATCGCCCAGCTCACGAGCCGGCCTCGTGTGCGCGCGCGACACCCCGACAGAAAAGGTTCGTTTTCCTCGCCGGTGGCTCGACCGATCATGTCGAGGCGGGGCTTATCGTGAACTTTAGAGCCTATACATTCCTTGGAAGCTGAAAACACGGCGAACGCACGTACAGTTTCGGCCCTTTACGCACGATTATTTCGGGTCCCCAGTCTACTGCTGCTGCTGCTGCTGCTGCTGCTGCTGCTGGTGCTGCTGGTGCTTGGTTGTCGTTCCTATTGCTGAGATCGGCCCTGCAGAAAATGGATACCGCACCAGTGCGGTAGAGAGACAGAACGAAGCAGATATATAGAAAAACGAGCGTGAAAGAGAAAGAAAGAGAGAGAAAGTGTGTGTGTGAGAAATAAAGGCCACGCAACTACTACGACTACGACTACGACGAGGACAACGACAACCGTTTATAAGTTGAGAAAGAAGGACAGAGGGAGAGAAAACGAGCGAGGGCGAGAGAATAGTAAATCATATGTACGAAGTGTGTATATAATATACCAAAGCGAAAAAGCAAGAGAAACATTTCGTGCACGGGCTAGCCTCGGAAGACCGGGTTAGGAGAAAACTCGTCGTCTGGTCGTTTCCCCAGACGAACACGTTTCCTTGTCCTGTCATCGACAGGCCTACAGTGAAAATTGCATCTAGAAATATCGGCAACGCGACGACAACGATCACGACCACGACGGCGACGTATTTGCCTCTATCGAGGAGGCACGGATATGCCTCGCTCGTCGGCGCTGTGACACGCGCCGCGCCGTGTGCTGGCTGAACCTCCCGGAAGAGAGCGTGGGCCTCCGTCTCAAAATACTGTGCAGTTTCTACCGCACGCTCGAGAGCCAAGTAAGTGGAAATAAACACGCGTACAATCAGTTTTTCGATATCCATTTGTTCCGATCGGATGGAAAAAAAGAAATATTCTCTGCCTAGAGGAAATAGTAACAGAGTTGTTTCGAAACATTCACACTCCAAGTACCCATCCGAAAAGTCGAGCGCGTTTTTCCGTGCGCGTTTCTTTTCTCTATCGCAATTTATCGTGTACGAAAGATGTGCTTACTGGAGCGCATAAACAGAAAGGAAAGAATTAAAAGAAAAAAAGAGAAAAAGGAAAAAAAGAAAAGGAAAGAATGGCCCGTTATTTCGAGCGCAACCGATTTGGTGCGTCGAAAGTCGCTGGCATCTCTCGCGATCAATCGCGAAAGCGTGCACTGATTCTAGGTTTCCTCATGACCGTGCCGGTAGCACGCCTAACTAGGGATACTCTAGTCCCGGCTTGGCTCTTTAAACGGCTCTACGTATTGCGTGCGAATCGTGGCGTTTCTATGTGTGTGTATCGAGCAGGAGTAGTGTGTGTGCGCGCGCTCGCATAACCGCGCTCCCTCGTTGTCCGCCCGCTTACGCTCACTCGCTCGCTCTCGTATGCATGGCCGCTTCGGTGCGTGGCGTGTGGATTTATAACGCGAGTACGCATTACCCGAGTTCAATAAAATCGGTATAAGTTCGTTGCTTTGGTCGTGATCGAATATTTTACGCGGTATCACAAATACACGAGAATAAGTCGAGCAAAAATGAAAAGAAAACAACCTCTGAACCTTCAATCAACGTTAACAGCTGATCGCGGTCACTCTGTAACGAACGATCTGTAAAACCAGATCCACTGTGATGGATGCACGTTTTTTTCTTTTTGTAAAATGATAAGAGATAGGGAGCGATTATTCGGGTCTCACTGATAGACCCTGCGACCTGTGCGGTTTCCACGAGCGGAAGGACGGAAAAAAGGAGGACAGTAAGGTTCGTCGCTAACATCTGGGGCCTGAAGCCTCATGCACACAAGGCATGCCTGTACGATTATCCATTTGAAGCTTTTACCATATTTCCCGTCTGTGGTGCATTGCACGTTTTTCATATTACAGGACGTTCTATGAATTTGAAAAAAAGAAAGAAAATAGAAAAGAAAAAGTTGAAAAAAAAAAACTGTTGCATCAAACGAGAGCATTGGATTTATTGCATACCTCCTTAAAGGTCGTTCGTGTGGAACGTTTGTGAACAGACGTTATATCTCGTATTTTAAAGACCTCACTCCTACCAATCGATGGGCTCTAGGCTAGTTCTACATCCAATGCCGTCGACGCAAGTTACACCAGTCGGGTTTTATCTTCGAGATAACATCCTACCAATCAATGCCTCAGCATCGTGCATTGCTCCCAACCTTCGAATGCGCTTTACCATGCTATTGGCCTCACGATCGCTCGTTCTATACGGTGTGGTACGGTGTGTACTTGGCCAAACAGGCGAAAACGAGACAACCACGCAGTTCGACCGGGAGTTTGCTTCTAAAACTGCTTACAACGCAAGGCTGCTGTAACACGACGATCCTGCGGCGCGGCGTGCCTCTTTAAACCACACCCGGAACGCTGCCTCGTGTTCTCGGGACGCTTGCTCTTTTTTTCGAAAATTCTCGTACGCGTCCGCACCGTGGGTCTCTCATTCCGCTCAGGCGCGTAACGAGACTTTTGAAAACGGGGACCTTAGGAACGATTTTCTCCTGTTTTTCGCGGCTATTTTGTTTTCCTGTGATCTTTGCTTCTAAACGGCGAAAAAACGTTGTACCATGTACGATCGGAACAAATGGATAACAAAAGGAAATGAGTCTAGGGAATTTTTTCTGAGACGACGCGTTGGAAATTAGTTTAGAATTCTAATCGACTTTGAAATACTTGCCACAGTTGATAACGCTGAATCACTTGTTTTTAGAAATAGTAATTCGAATGTTACTATTCTAAAAGTAAAATTTATATTATATTATTATAATTATATTATTATTTTATTAATTAATCTTTGGAATTAATAATATATGCACTATCTGCTTATAGTTGAAACTATTTTTAATAGTGATTTTAAACAATAATAGAAAATTATATTGCATATATTTATAATATATAGTTATTTTCTTAATTTATTTATAAAGTAATTGATCGTCGAAGTTGCTACATCGTCTAACCTTATCGTCTTTATAAACATTACAGGAAGTGGTTCTTAAAAATCTAGGAAAATCAAATACATACAAAAGTCATATAACGAACAATGCCTGTTTTAATTTCTTTTTGTTTTTCCATTCATTTGGTCTCGACCTTTGCAGCTGCTGTACACGTTTAACTTAAAGTACAATACAGAAATTGATCTGTAGGTTTCACCAGATGTTCAGTACTTACAAAATTGTCACCTTGTCGTTTGGTCAACCACTTCCGTTTCGTTGTTCCATGGAACTACTATTTTTATATACTATTATATTATAGATATCTAAACCATTTTATTTCTAAAACATCATTAATATTTTCTCAAAAAAAAAGATATTTAGATATAATTCAAATATAATAAATAAAAATATTTTATTTTAAAAGTATCCAAAACAAATAGAAAATGTAGAAATCCATTTAAAATTCTATTAATAGTATAATGATAGAATTCTTTTTATTTGCCTATTTCTTGTTTATCTTTTTGTTTTATTGTAGCATGAAAGTTTGTCATTTCCTTCGCGAAGACAAATGCGAGGTTCTTTGGAATACGAGTTCTATTATTAGGATTTACCAATGTTGCTTGATTCAAGAACAAAAACCTTCTCCCCTATGCTGTCTGTTCTTTGATATGCATCTAAAAAGTCGCTTCTCCTTAAATGTGCTATCGCGACCGAATAAAATACACTCACAAATGGGTGGCACTGACAAAAACTCGAGAATGAAGGGACGACGATCGATAGAAATTTTTATCGGATCCGCACACCTCGCTGTCAATAATTTTCACATATAAATGGTATATTTTTGATAAAGCATATACTGCTGGCAAGGTTAACAAGGTACTAATATCACGTTATAATGTTACATTTCATGTTTTCCGATCAATTTTTCTTCTACTCTTGCAATCATTGTTAACGAATATTCAGTAACAGATACATTCAAAATACACAATACACCATTTTTTTACGACAAACGATATGAAATAAAAAATACATATCCGCCAAAATAGTATACACTTATTAACCTTCATGGACGGTGTGTAGTGTATGACACGTTTTCTAAAAACTTCGACAGTTCGATTTAACCAATCAAAAGTAGGAAAAAATACTTATGAACATTATTGTTAATTATTATTATTGTTAACATTCGTTTCATCATTGATAGATTTGATAAATATATATAATGATATTAAAAAAAAATTTATCAATATTAAATGTAATTAATTTTTTAAACGTACAAAATAAATAGTATTGTTTTTTAAGCAATATAGGAATATTTCTTAATATTTTGCATTTGCTAATAAATTTATTGTAGTATTTCATATATTCTAGAAGCAAAATGGAATACTTACAATATGTATTTTTCATTGTATTCTCTTAAAAATGTACATTATGTTTAGGAATATTTGTATTTTCTTAATAATATCTTTATTGGTATGAATTCAATAACATTATTTCTATGTATTTCTATCGTATGTAGTAATATTTATATATGATGACAGGAATTTCTGAGTAATTATTTTTCCCTATAATTGTCACTGAGATTTAATTCCAATATAAAATAAAAATAGTATTTCATATCAGACGGAGAAAATTTTATTTACGATTTGTTATTACAAACATACACATCTAATAGGACAAATGTAATACGATATAAAACTTTCTAACATATTGTGATATAATCTTGATATACCTTTTTGTACCCGATCCCTATGAAATATTTGTGTAATATTTGAAATTCTTGACTAAAAATGTTTAAAGAAGTTATTATTTATTATAACTTTGATATTATCTTTCTCGATCTTACTTACCTTCAATCTTATATAATGAACTTTGTATTTCATAAGCTTATTATTTTATATTTTTATAAATGGCTGTTATAGGTTCTCCTAAACAATAAAGATGCCTCGAGTAAGGAGACAAGTGGTCTTGGAAGATCCTGCCAGGCCTGTCACACCAGACATGGTGGAAACTAAATTATGTATGTATCAATTACTAGTCATTTCATAATTTTCATTTAATTTAGCTACATACTTGGTATACGCATGAATTACTTTTAGTGAAACAAGAGTTTTTGGACGATGGCTCTTTGGATGAAGTTCAAGCACAAAAAGTGGCTGAAGAAACACCAAGTCCTCATCTTCAAGACCATCAATATGGACAAACACCTTGTTATCAAGTAACAAGGAAACCTACACAACCACCACCACGAACTGAAGTAAATAAGGCTATATTTACATACACATAATTTTTAGATCAAACAACATTTCCTGGTAAACATATTAATCAAATATGATATTTTCAATCAACATTGTTTAAAAAAATAATTAAATTCTATGATAGTAAAATCAGTATTGCAACATATTAATATTACTTTGTTTTGTTATGTTTTTATAGCAAATATCAGTTCAAGCAGTGAAACGAAGACTGAATCTGGAAATGGGAACTACCGGTCCTAGCCAATCTGCCTTCAAAGCCCCTAGAGGCAAACGTAGGAGATCTGGATCGAGTTCTCTGGCTGGCCACACTCCCACAAAAAGTAAATTTCCCTTCTTTCGCCTAAAATAATATCCTTCACATCTTCGAGGAAAAGAAATGTTATCTTCGTTTGCAGGTAAAACGGTAGAAAGAACGCGGTACGATACATCACTGAGCTTACTTACAAAAAAGTTCATACATTTAGTCGAGAGCAGTCAAGACGGTGTTGTAGATTTAAACGTAGCGTCTGAAAAATTAGAAGTACAGAAACGTCGTATATACGACATTACGAATGTATTGGAAGGCATAGGTATTTTGGAGAAGAAAAGTAAAAACAATATACAATGGAAGTACGTTATTCATCGTTTATCAAGAACTAAATACCGAATTATTTTACTCGAATGGTAAATGTAATTATTTTATTTTATAGAGGTGGTCAGTTACCAAACGATAGGAATGATATCGCTGATCTCAGAAGGGAAGTGGCAGATTTAGAAGCTAAGGAAAACACCTTGGATCGATTGATTCACGGTGCAGACAAAAATCTTAGGGAGCTCTGTGCAGACAGACAATACGCTTATGTAACGTATCACGATTTACGTTCTGTCCCAATGTACAAAGACCAGGCTATAATGGCAGTAAAAGCTCCGCCAGAAGCCACACTTCATGTTCCACAACCTATCAATAACCTTGGTCAGCAAAAGGTAGCTATTTTTCTTCATAAAAATCAATTAAAATTAGAACCATAAATATTTCTTTATCACGTATTTATTGTGTTATTTCTACGCTTACAGCTTCAAATGCATATGAGGTCATCTCATGGCGAGATAGAGGTGTTCCTCTGCCCTGATGATCCTACAGTCAAAACGTCTCCCAATCCGGGTTACACGACGACGCAACCTGTGCCTTCGTCAAAAGAATCCGAAATACCTTGTCTGCCTCCTGAACTTCTAACCAATGAAGAAAGCGGAGTTCGGGTTGAACCAGTACCTTCTGTCGAGAGTTCGTTGAATACTCGTTTGTCCACACCGGTTATATCTGCAGTTACCAGTTTAGCAGGCATGAGGGACGCACTTTTGTGTGAATCTGATGATTATGGACCAATGGGTGGAGGCAAATTCCAACTCCAAACGGAGGATCAAATTAGCACTTCAGGTAGGATGGCGTATATCTTCAAAACCAGGATTTATTAAGATTTACTTACTATTCTTTATTTTGCCTTCTTTTCTATTTTTCCTATTTTTTTTTTTTTTTTTTTTTTTTTAATAAAATTTGTGAATGGTTTTAAATAAACGGAGCTTAAGATTTAGTAAAGCAAGGCCAATGCATCCGTATGAATATTAATTTTTATTCTTTTTTATGAAGTTGTATCATGATTATTTATTTTTTTATGCTGCCCTTCTTTGTACGCACGCTTTTAAATGTATCGCATATTTTATCACGAATGTTGGGTATAGGGTACTAATAATTGCAAGAAGGTGAATACAACCTTTTTAACGTAAATATGTAAATAAAAATAGTATATATATATATATATATATATATATCTTGAATACAGGTGTTAGGCTTGTTTTTATCTTCTTGCATTACTTTTGAGTTCTTTAAGTCTGTTATCAATGTATATTAACACATTAATTTATAACAATGCTTTAACAATTTAGTGCAAGATTCTAATTAATTTTTTATTAGGCTTTAATTAATTAATATTTCTCTTGTACATTTTTTCAACATTGTTTCCCACTCCAGTTCTTATTTCTCTTTCTTTTGTCTTTTTTCTTTCTTTCTTGTTAACACAAATATACTTTTATTTTATTTTATTTTTTAATAAATGCTTTTTACACTGTACTTTTTTGTTTGTATACTTCCGAGATATTTCAAATACGTCTCTTTCTCGCATAAAAGAAATATTTATCATCTTAATATTCAAATTTTATTTAAATGCTTGAAAGAAACGTTATGCATGTCACTGATGGATTCTAGAACATCTCTAATAAAAAAATCTCTTAAAAAAAAAAAAGATAGTAAGAGTTGATTTTTCATTATTTATCGAGTTCCATTAACTTGAGCTATCTTTTTTTCCTTGGTCTTCTACCTTTTCAACAATGGAGGATAGCCGTACCCTGATGGAGCTCTGGCTGTGACTTGTGTGTTAACCAAATAAAAATCACATCACAGGCAGAGTTCTAGTTAGGTAACGGTTTCAAACAGCAAAGCTCGTGTCGCACGAAGGTACGTTTCATGGATAAAATAATTATTGGCTTATTTGTATTTCAATGCAATTATATATGTGTTCTTTTTCTTCTGGCATTCACCTCATTATTGAAACAAATTGCTTTTAATCCTTCCACTCTATTTCACAGAATATCTTACTATTTATCTTGATATTATATTAATACCCAGTACATTGGTAGTTTATTAATAATAATAATCTAATCAAAAGTAGGCAACCTTTCAAACGACATTAAAAACTAATCACTTTTAATTTTATAATTTTGTAGAAATTTGATTATAGCATGTTTCTGCTTGTAATAAATTAGTCAATACCAATATATTTATTTATTACTAGGCTGTATAAATAACTCATGAAATTTTAATATTATTAAAAATATATAACAAAACCAATCGTAATCACGTAATTTACTTGTTACATGACTATACGTATAAGCGTGATAAAAATATGTACATGAATCTTTGAATATCATCACGAAACAATTAAATGGACAATAGATTAACATAACGATTTTAACAGCTTAACTGTCGCTAATTAATATTTAATTTAAATAATAAATATTCTTGCTTGTTGTCTTCCAAAAATAAATGAAATAAGTTTCAATGTTCAAATGTAACTGGTCGTTTTCTCGAAAACGTTCTATGAAACGAAAAGAGATAGAAGTTGTAGGAGAAAGAAAAGAAATGAAAAATGCGAAAATGTTCGATGAGACGGGACAAACCCAGCATTCGCTCTCTCTCTTTTGTTGCAGATCTAAGTATTCTTGATTTCGGTGAGCACCTGCTGTCTCTGGAACCGCCTCTTTCCGAAAACGACTATTCGTTCGCGTTAGGCACGGAGGAGGGACTTTCGGATCTCTTTGATTTCAAATTCTAAAGGATATCGTCCTAATCGTCGTCGTCGTGACACGCAATACAAGCAAAGACCCCTGTCTTTTTTGGACTACCACTCTGAGTTCGCCTCCTTAGTATTCGAACGGATAGAGATCACTTGGTTAATCCAATAATACTAGCGCTTTCGTATCGATTGACAATTTTTATTTTATTAACTTCAAAGGGAACGATCGAGCAGAAAACGTAGCGTACGAATCATCCATCGGCCCATTATACAAATTGGGATAAAAATAAGGAAAATATAGGAACAGGGATACTCCGACAATTATGTTTCAAACGCAATCAAATTCACGTTACAATGGAAATCGACACGTTGCTCTGACAATTTTTTTATCAATAATAAATAATTCTGCTTCTTATATAGTTTTTGTAAAGACAAAGAAAGATGGACACGTGTGTAAATATATTAAAAAGTATACAGATAGAACGTGTTATTCGAGTACCGAATAGTATTTTATCAAAGGTGTGTTTCACGAGCGGTGATTTTTCTTTTCTTTTTTTAAGCAGTTTCCGCGAGAGATCAACTGCACATAGTTGTTATCACGGTCGGTCCGTAAGTTTCGAAATTCGGCCTGTGCGAGGATAAGAAAAGTATCAAATAAACTGAGATTGGGGTGGGGGAGGGGTGGGGGGAGAAACATATCACGATAATGTTGAACGCGCGCGGTGAAGACTTCCAGCTTGATACGGTCGCGGCCGATTGAGTCTATGGGATTAACAAGTTCGTAAAACAGCCCTGGTGGAGTTGAAGCGCCGCTTTCTTGTGCAATGTGTGTACCAATATTGTAAATGATGTAAGAGTATGAAGACTAGTTGTGAAAAAGAACGGTTGATATAGGAGGAAGAAGATATATTTGATGAAGTTTCAAAGAGAGGAGAGACTGGTACGAACAACTACGATGTTTCCCTTTTTCTTTTATTTCTTTCTATGGTTAATTAATCGAATTGTATAGAATGAAAAATTATTATTATTAGAATCGATAGCGTATGAAAAGAAGAAGAAAATAGTTTCGATGAAAAAAGATCCCTCCTAGAATAATGTTTCTATCGATATATATAATTGAAAAGATAAGAGCAGCGGATAAAACGTTTTCCGGGCGGTCGCCTTTCTCTTGTCACTTGGACTGACTGATTGTTCTCTTTTTTCTAAATCGTGCGCTTTTACCGCCGAGAGACCGCCGTCCGGAATGGTCGAATTGTAATTATTAAAATATTTGTCGAGGCGATCGATGCGTACAGTAGGCTTTATCGACGAAGAAATCGTTTGTAAAAAGAGAAAATGACGATAAAAAAACGGAGTGTGAGGGAGAGAGAGAAAGAGACGAAGAAGATGAAAAGCGCGAGCGGCTGAAGGCATAGTTTTTATTCTATATACTTTTGTAATCGGTCGAATTTTCCGAATAGAGAGCGACAATTTGTACAGTTTGATGCATGAAGAAAAAAAAAAAAAAGAAAAGTATATCTATAATAATTGAATTTATCTATCGGTGCGGATGAAGAACATTTTGTGACATGTAAAAAAAAAAAAAAATACACACATAACGAACACGTACATATATGAAACATTATCATCTTACAGTACGATCTCCTACCGAAAAAAATATTATTCAGTCTGGCTAATAGATCATGATCATCGTGTTGAATCATCGTCGTGTTGGATTAGCTTCTTTGACGATGTCGTAGCGAACACGGAGACGAACTCGAGCGTACGATGGGAAAGAAGGAGCATAGGAAGCAGAGGAAAAATCGTGTAAAAGCAGAAAACCTTAGGGCGTATCGTTGTATGCAAACGCACGTATATTTAATTCGAGTCGTAACGATAAAGAACGTTTAAGATTCTTTTTCAGGATACGATGTTATTCTGAACCTGATTTATAAGAAAAAAGGGATTTTTCGAAGAGAATTTTGCACCAGTGTCAGCCTTGACTTCTGCCGCGTGAAACGGCGTGGAAAAAAGAAAGAAAGTTTGAAAGAGTCAGTGTTTCAGTGAAAAATTTGATTAAGTACGAGGGAGGATCAAGATGACGAATATTTGTTCCTTGAGGAAGTCGAGGGCGCATTGGAGGGAATTGTCTCGACTGGAAATCTCTTAAGGATGTACCCTAAACGTACAACTTACAATTAGTGTACGTCCAAAGCCATAGTGCCTACACAATAATGATCACACCCTTCTGCAAAAGAACTGTAAATAATTTACATACTATACAAAAATATATGAATATATATATATATTATATATATATACATACACACAGACAGGCAAAATGTAAGAACGTGACGACCCCGATGGACAAAAACGGAAATAATAGAGAAAGAAAAACCGGATGCTGCGGACACCTCATTGCGATTATCACGATATATCGATTAGTTAGTTTTAATTACGATTAATAATTAATTATTGATACATTACACGAGGAAAATGTTAGTTTATAAATTCACTTATTATATATATATTATATATATATATATATATATATATGTACGATGTATATGTATATGTAATAAGTACATATGTTTTATAGTCAAGCGAATATTGTGCAGAATAATCGCTGGATTCTGATTACTTGCAAAACTAGGAAACTTATTTTCTCTTTTTTTTAAAAAGCATAGAAACGCTAAATGTTTCTCCTAGCTGTACGTGTATTTATTTCAACGAATAACTCATAACGAATAGCTCATTTTTCAGAGCAAAAGAGAAACTATTAAATATAACTTTCCCTCTTGCCGTTTTACCGTCAAATGAAATAAATAAGATGAAAATCCTTGGATAACATTATTTTGCACAATGTTCGTAGCGCGCAATACCTGTCTGCAACAGAGAGGGTTGTATTAGTTTCGTTTCTCGTTTCTTTTTCTTTCTTTTTTTCTTTCTATTAAATTGATGGTATCGTGCTTTTCTCATACGCATCGTGCAACGAGAGGGTAAGCAAAAGGGAAAAAAAGAAAAACAAAGGAAAGAAGAAGAAGAAGAAGAAGAAGAAAACGTGAATCAAGAGAGTGCGTGAGCGTGTGTGAATGGACGTGATGATCGAATGATGATAATTGATACGAATGTTCGATGGTCGACGGTTCGATTAACGATCCCGACACGCCAGTGAGAAGTTGCGATATTTTCTACCTGAATGTTTGCGGGGATCTCGGCGAAGTCTGAGCGCGTCCGGGATTTTAAGAAGTATAATAATAATGGTTTATTGATATTGTATTTTTTATTCTGTTCGAAGAAGGGCTACGTTGTAAAAAACACATCGATTATAAGAAAAAAAAAAGAAAAAAAAAGGAAAAAGGACGAAGCTACGAATAACGTTGTGACGTTTTCAGACTTACCGGGATCTGTTTACAATAACTTATCGCGAAGATGGCAGTCCATCAGTTTTCATTTTTTAAACTCCGATTATCCGTGAAAAAAGAAATTTCTGGCTCGCTTCTGGCAGTCTGTCGAATAAGACGCTTCTCGTATTTTACAATGGACAACAGAGCCTTTCCTCAATTCTTTTTTCTTTTCTATTTTCGTTTAGTGGCAGTTTTATGATCTTCACTTAACGCGATCTAACTCGGCCCTAAGCATCGAGAATAAATTATTATTGTTGTTAGCGGCGAGCAACAACGACGATTCGATTATTTAAATTATCAAAGGAAACGTAAAAAAGGGAGTATAATAGAAACGCGTTGCTTTAGATATTCTTTTGGAATTCGTTCGATTCTAATTCGTCGATGATTTTTTTCATCGCTATTCGCGTGCACGCATTATACACGCAAACAAATACACTTTTCTACGAATGTATTTGAGAGACTGTTCAGAAATATTGCTGAAAAAAGTACAGAAATTAATTCTGATCGATTGTCTTAGAAAGAAAAAAAAAAATTGAGCGATGTACGTACCAATACGACGAATGAGAATTTTGTCACATTTTACGGGCATGACCCGTCGAACAGTAAAAACAAGACGAAAAAATGAAGAAGAAGTTACAAAATATAACCTTGTGTAACGTCATAGGGAGATGTGATGTTTTTAATTTTCCACAACCTTTGTGTTTTGCTTATCACGCCTTATTAGACGAAAAATTATGGTTTTCGTTTACCTTGTTATATACATATATAAAGCAGTAAGAGGATGTATTTATTTTTTCGAATCGGCATTTCCGTTGTTCGACGTTAAACACTCGTTGCTCGACTCGATTTTAATTGCTACTGTATATAATTTTGCACCGGAAAATTCGTTCGTGAAAGTTGTGTACAAGTTCTAAATGTCTATATCAAAATAACGAATAATGTAGCAGAAGAAATATTTTTATGTACGTTTAATACGTATAACGGTATGAGAAAATAAAGTATCAAAACTTGATTTTGATCATTATGAACGTATTTACGCTTGTTGTACATGCACCATTATGAATCCGCATAAGTAAAGCGATTTATAATTTTACCGCTTAGATCTATGATCTTGATATTTTATTTCGATTATAATTTTGTCAAGGGGTAAGAGAAAGAAATTAAAAAGTATATATAAAAACACTAATCAGTGCTTTGATTAAAGAAGAAGTTTACGCATTCACCTTGTTTCAAATAAAGAGCGCATGCGCAATGTTTGCACATTACTACTTATCTTCGCGCTACGGTAAATCGTTCGCCATTCCCGCGTCAGCGCTCGAGGTGTGGGCATCGATTGTTTCGTATATATGTTGATGTTTTTTTACATGTATCTTACAATCTTATATAAGAAAAAAGGAACGAAACTATGAATATAGAAGTAAAGTTTAGACACAATGTAAATATGCTATTAACATTATTGATTATTTTCGTACTTTGTATCAATACGTCATAGGTTAGGGTTAAGATAAGCAATACATAGATAACTGTCGTACATTTCACAGATTCTACATTTGGCTTAAAAAGAATATATAACTGTTGTTATGTCAATTGTTTGTAGCCGATATGCAATACTTATTTTAATATAAAGAAATATATCTAATGTTTTGATGTTTACCTTTATTCATGTTGCACATATCTAAGTCTTGAATTAAATTTAAAACAAATCCGCGTCTCAAGCATGATAAATGCGCAAACGAAATATCACTATCTTTGAAACTTTTGTCACTAGCATAATCGCTGGTATTGTGAATCAGCCTTTTCATAAGAACATGTAACACAAAGCAAAAGACGCTTTATTCAAAGTTCTGCTTTAAATTGATCAGTGGGAATCAATTGTTTTCCATTGGCGCGAATTATCGGGTAAATTTCGGCGATATTTAAAACTATCGGCTCAAAAGCTAACAGTCAAAATAAGCAATTCAGAAGATACGAGCATGCCGCCCAAGTGTAAATTTCAAGAAGGTACTTCACGTTTAATTTTTAATGTATCGAAGGTCCTAGCGTATATTTAATGAATTTTTTATCAATATTATCAATGAATAATAAATATTTTTTTTATTCAGCTATAATTCTTCACCTTATTTTCAATAAATATCTGCTAATTTGTAGGGGAGAAGGTTCTGTGCTTTCATGGGCCATTAATATATGAAGCAAAATGTCTAAAGTCCTCCATTACTAAAGAAAAGCAAATTAAATATTTCATTCATTATGCAGGATGGAATAAGAAGTAAGATTTTGTTTTACATTGTCTATTTCTAATAAGATTGAAATCATAAATACAATTGTAATATAAACAGTTGGGATGAGTGGGTTCCTGAAAGTCGAGTACTTAAATACAATGAAGCAAATGTACAAAGACAAAGAGAGGTTCAAAGAGCACATTCGAATCAACAATCTGCGCAGAAAAATAAAAAGGGTAGTACCTCATCCAAAACTCAAGGACGTAGGAGTGAAGGTGGTCGTGAGAAGGATACTGATAGTAGAGCTAGCACTCCTGTTGCAACAGTTGATAAAGGTGTTAGTCGGTTCAGTAAAAGTGCTGGTAGTAGTGTTACGCCATCATCTTCGCATGATTCCACATCAGATGCACCACGCAAGAAGCGCAGGTTTGTCTCAAAAAGATTTCACTAATTTTTACAAGAAGCTTAACTTTATGTGCTAGATGTATAAAACGAAATACTTTATTGTAGCCGATTAGAGCCATCTGGTGAAACGGAAGAATATCTTACTAAAGTGGAAGTTAAAATTAAGATACCAGAGGAATTAAAGTTTGTACTTATAGATGAATCAGAAGTAATATTGAAATATCATAAATTACCTGCTTTACCTGTGAAAAATACAGTTGACAAAATTTTAGATGACTATGTAGATTCAAAGTCGGTAGGAAAAAATGACTCTGTTAGGTACTTGCATTAGTAGTTTTCATATAAATAGCTGTCAGTTTTCTTCGTTTGAAGATGAATAACCTTAAATTCTGAATTATTTTCAGGGAAAGCACATTAGAAATAACTAAAGGTATTCGCGAATATTTCAATATTTCTCTAGGATTGCAATTGTTATATAAGTGGGAACGTCCACAATTTATACAAATTATGAATGATAATCCTGAAACACTGCCCAGTCAACTATATGGTGCATTTCACTTACTAAGACTATTTGGTACTATTTTTAAATATAGTTTGTAATAACACTCTTATGTATTTATCATCGAAAATATTGCTATTATGTCAATTATTTTTGCAGTGAGACTTGGAGGAATGTTGTCGTACACTACATTGGACGAAAGAAGCATACAATTGTTACTGTCTCACTTTCATGATTTTTTACAATACTTACAGAAAAATAATACTGAACTTTTTAATCTTCAACAAGACTATGCAGACTCACCACCCGATTATCACAGGAAATATGCATAAGTTAGTATAAATGTTTGGATACTTTTAATTAAATCCAACAATACTACAATATTTTATCTGAGATTATTAATAAGGCAGCTACAATACTTCTTCAAGAAATATATATATGTACATTTACGCGTTATTAGAAGTTATTCAATATAGAAAATAGAATAATATAAGAAAAATTCTAAGAATTGTAAAAGTTGTGTTGAAATATTCTCGAAAATTTTCCGTTGTGTGAATATAGCATTTCAGTTTATTAAGTGCACAAAAAATGTAACACATTTTATAGTATATGAATTAGTTTAGGCTAAAATATTAATATGATTAATATGAATATATATATACATATATGCATATATACATGTATATATACATGTATACCCATATATATATATCTCTTTTTTTTATTGTAAATATAATGTATTACGATTTTATTATCTAATTACAATTTTATACATGTTTGGAAATACTCAACTCACGAGCGTAGCTTGTGTTTGATTAATACCATTCTAAATGCACGTTTTATCTCTTCTTGCTTTTTTAACAGTCTTCAGGTAAAATTATGTTAAATTACCGAGATTAAAAAGTTACGTTATGTATATTTATTATGAATTAAATATACATAGTAGAAATTTATGTTGTTATGTATAAATATATGATTTTATTTATATGATATGAAATTATGATTTTATCGTATTTTCCAAACAAGATATCAATCATTGATTGCCTATATAAATTGTAAATTTCAATGATACGATCAAATCATAAACATTCTTACAATATGCAAATTGTTATTGTCTATACGCATTCATTTATATAAGAATAGACATTTCGCGTTACATAAGACGTATTATTGTTTGATATACGCATATATAGATATATGTATGCATATATAGATAAACCAAATGCAGTACAGTTGCATTCATCTAAATCCATGTTCATTTTTTCTGGGAAATAATATTTAATGACGATAAAATTAGGTTTTTGCGATGATCATCTTTCTTGTATTTATATAGGACTAGCAGTCGATAACAGCACATGTATATACACAATGAAAGTCGACGAGAGTAATATATACAGTTAAGTGCGTACACAAACGTATCATCTAGTCTACAAACATCGGGTCAGTCAGTCAGTGGCAAGAAAAAATGGCGGATGTCGAGTTGAACGTCGACAACCTGATACAAAGATTGTTGGAAGGTACGTGATAAAAAGGGAGCCTATGTGAAAATAAAGTGTGAAATTGTTTTCGGTAATATCATCTTCAGTTTGGTGTACAGTTGATTGAAAGTTTTCTCGGTAATACCCAGTGAAAATCGCTCAATGCGAAGTCGCGCCGCGTACATCGAGTATATATGTATACGATTTCTTTCCAGCCAAAGGAAGATTAAATCGTGCGCGATCTACTTTATGACATCCAATATCTGTGTATATTACGAGTCGACGAATGGTTTTCCTCGAGTCTCCTCGTTTGTCGAAAGTTCGTTTCTAATTCGTGGTTTGTAGGATATTAGAGAGAAAAGCACATATATATATATATACATAAAAAAAAAAGAAAAAGATATCGATCTCTTCCAGTTGTTGCAGTCCGTCGTAATTCTTTAGACACGTCAGAGGTCTTTGGATTTATTCCGCACTTTTTCTTTACTTTCTCAGAAGGCAAAACTATTTCCTTTTGTTTGTTCTCTTTTCTCATGCTACATGTCGGAACACTCTTTGCGGTAAAGTATACCACACGCAGAAAGACCAGGTTCAGAAGAAAGCCAGGCTAAAAGATATTTTCTCTCCGGATTTTGCCGGTATGCAACAAGGAAACCACCCCATGTAGTTCTTTTTTCCGTTCTTTAGTTGCGCTTTTACCTGCCTCAACGTCGTGCGTGAACGCTCGCCATCGTTTGCTTATGATTTACGATGTAAAATAAAGTAGAAAGCTAGATATACAGCATTGTGGTACCTGCAACATCAAAATTTTCCCAAGATATCATCTTCATTCTCAGTCAACTCAATCATCATATTGATAATGTCCCATTAGCTTCTTTATGGCAAGAAACTATGTGTGAATATGTATGAATTTTCTATTAAAGTAAAATACGTAAGTAAAATATAACTGTATCGTAATGTATCTAATACCTGTTAGAACACAAAGCTTTTGGGATTGTCTATATAATGAATAAATGCATTAAACTCAAATCACTTTCTTCAAATAATAAGCCATATTTATATAAAGGGTATAATTTGTAATGATCCAATATGCACGTAAATTATTGCTTGAATGCAGGTTAATTTAAATGCATGTTTCATATGATATTTGTCAGTGTTGTTTTTAGCTTTCATACGAATAGTATGTGTACAATTATTTTCCATCTTCTTTTAGCAAATCGATTACTTTTTTAAGAGAATAGTATCACATTCTTCTTCAAGAACTTACGGCACAATTTGATGTATATTCATGAGTATGTTTTAGTATCAATGTTTATACTACCCTGGCATATGTTTCTTTCAATGTGTTCAGTTAATAAGTATACATTACAACACTGACTTTCTTAAGCATATTTGTTGCGAGCCTATTATTTGACGTACATATATTATAAGAAGGCCAAATTGTTTGTTATGTACCAGAAAGATTGATGTATATAACACATGTGTACCATTGCTTAATAAGGAAATTTATTCTTCTGAGAGTTGCAAAAGGAAACTTATTTAATTTGAATGAAGATGTTAATGCTTGGTGAAGAAAAATCATTTTGATCTTTCCTGCGTGCCTGCAGTACTATCTTTGTATTTTATCGCGAATAACATTTCCATGAAACGTTTATTACAATATACGAATTGATAACGCTGTTGAAATGAATCGTAATACGTCGCGGCTAAAGAGCAGTTCAAATTATCGCGTGTGTGAGCAAATATAACGATGACGATGACTACAATTTTTTCATCGTACGCCCCGTTTCCATAAATAAACCGAATTATTAATAGACTTTATTTCCGACATTTTGACATTTTCGATCTCTCTGTTATTCTTCTGCTACAGGAATTCCGTCATTTTTTTTTCTCTCTTTCCCTTTTCGCCATTAATTATGGTGCTTAGATACTCGTTGATGTGACCTTGCTGATATGCAGTTTTCCAATAACCATCATCGGCCCAGTTTAACCACACCGTGAATTCCTTTATAGCTATAAATAATCCAGTGACACTGATGCAAGGTTCCGAAGAGTAATCTGCGAACGAAATTTCATATTTCTTTGCTCGTTCGTATACGTATACATACGTACAACGTACTCTTGATATACATGCATATACATATTATATTCTATACGTTACTGTAGTCTATATTCATA
Source organism: Bombus flavifrons (assembly GCF_040668555.2). Taxonomy (NCBI): domain Eukaryota; kingdom Metazoa; phylum Arthropoda; class Insecta; order Hymenoptera; family Apidae; genus Bombus; species Bombus flavifrons. The sequence continues at coordinate 14,021,411 of NC_138450.1, forward strand.
TATCACGATCAGTGGTATCTACACGTGATCACCAACCGGCTTCGAGCTTTTGTTTTCAGCTGTTCCGCAAGTTTACGCTCTACGGTATTATTCGAACTCATACAGCCGCTTAATCCCTTCGAAGCATTATAACGACGGTGTACGACAACCATTTGTGTCCCCGAGTATTGCATCAGGAGAACACCTATATCGCATTGCTTGATGTTTTTATGATTAAACCTCTTGCGTTCTTGCGTCTTCAATCTTAACGGAGAAGATCATATATGTATAATACCGTTGCCTGAATGATAATTTTTCATTACATGAATATTTTAATGTAAAAAAAGAAAAACGATACGAGATAGTAAAATCTAGATATTTATTTTTGTTTCGAAGGATCAACCTTAAAAGTTGTCATCGAAGGAAATCACGTTAACGCTGTCACAGATGAAATTTCATCCCGTGTGCATTTCTTTTTTATTTTAAAAATTGATAATTGATTAAACAAATAAAATTAATATATTCCATCATAAAACTATTTTTTACAAACTTACAATACATTTAATATTACGGTATCAATACAAAATACTAAGTGCGTAATAAGGTACTCGTACGGTTTTATTCTTCGATTAAATATTATAATTGCGTATAAAACGAAATTCACCGATCGAACATGACAAAACAAAACATGCACAGTGTGGAATTTCATTTACGCTAGCGTTTAAGGGATTTAAACACGAAATGTGATATATGAATAACGAACTTTGTCATTCGAGTCGATCGGAAAAAATTAGCCAACATTAGTCCCGAACGTGTCCATATTGTATTTATGTAAACAACAAGAGAAAACCCTACCGAATAGGACGATCCGTGGAATCCGTATAATCGTATTACCCTTGTTTTTCCCCCTTTTGAGAAAAAATCGACTCTCGGCAGTCAGATACCTTCATGCTCCAGCGTAGAGTTATGCTCGATGTACCTGTGACAAAACGACTCTCCGATGCCTCGCGATGCGTCGCCCAACCCCGGGGACAGAGGCAGGAAATCCATTTAAACGTGCGAATTTTTGGGCGCAGTCCGAGGATGCCGGCCAGGAAAGACCGTCTTAATGTCAGAGGGCGAGGTGCGCGGCCTTTGCCTCAAGTCACGGGAGATTTTCCTTCAGCAGCCGATCCTGCTTGAACTGGAGGCGCCGCTTAAGATTTGCGGCGATATTCACGGCCAGTACACCGACTTGTTACGGCTATTCGAATATGGCGGTTTCCCGCCAGAGGCGAACTACTTGTTTCTCGGCGACTACGTAGACAGGGGCAAACAATCGTTGGAAACGATATGCTTGCTGCTCGCTTACAAGATCAAGTACCCGGAAAATTTTTTCTTATTGAGGGGCAACCACGAGTGCGCCAGCATAAACAGGATATACGGGTTCTACGACGAATGTAAGAGAAGATACAACATCAAACTATGGAAAACGTTCACCGATTGCTTCAATTGTCTACCGATCGCTGCGATCATCGACGAGAAAATATTCTGCTGTCATGGCGGCCTCAGTCCAGATCTTCAGGTGATTCGATATCGATCTCTGCAGAAAATTATTTGCAAAATTTTCGAAATTAAATTACCGGGGATTTTTACGTTTTTTCATTTGTATATATCAATGAATATGTTTTTAACGCAGATGATGATTTATTTTGAGGATGATTCTGGAGATAAAAGATCGTGGGATAATTTACAATTTACTTCCTTATTATTCGTTGTTAGACGATATATATTTTTTTCCTTTCTGTAAATTTTTATAATTTCCTATAACATCGAAAGAATTAGTTTTAGTATCTATGTCGATTCTATAGATATTCCTTCTTCTCTGTGAGTACTTTATGCTCATAAAATCATATACTTTTTTGTAACGCTCTATATAGTCTGATATTTATTTGTGTCTATGACTATTGAATTTCTACGTAGTTGTTATCTATAGGAATAATAACAACCGTGAATGGTCAAAGAAATAACAAAGCGAAAGATTAGCAAAGAAAGAAAGCAAAGCGATATTTTAAACGTTGGATAAGAGGCAAAATTTTTCAAGCAAGAAGTCATTCCTGTAATGTTGCGTGCGGAAGTGGCGCGTTAAAATCGATACGGCATTAAAGAGCATTTCTTAACGAGCTAAGCGGAAAATTTATGAAATACACGTATGTCCATTTGTATAAACGATTAAGCGTCTTAAAGTATATAATTCGTAAAATTTCTCGCTACTATCCTCGGATAACTTACATTTATTCGAAAGACGAAATTAACAAACAAATTACAAAATATGTTGAAATTTGCGATGCACTGGAAAATAGAGAAGAATAACTAATATAAATGGAATCTATATTTAAAACAGAATTTTCGATATTATTTTTAAGGCGTTAAGATGAGTTAAAATTGCGATTGTTAGCACGCAACTGTTGATTGGCTTATACATATAACGAAGCGTGAAATTCGTTGATTTATTTAATCCTGTTGCAGACGAATATATGATATGAAATTTGTACTCGCCAGGGAGATTTAATATTCGATTTTCATTTAAAAAATAAGACCTAAATCGATGACCGTGTTTTAATATTCTACTTCTATAGCTTCTACTATTTAAAAATTAAATTCCATTAACCTTGGCTGAATTTGGAGCTAGATCTGGCTCGTGTCCATTGCGTATCCATATTTCTCGAATCTTTCGTCTTTAATTGAAACCTTCTGTAGCATGTTCGTTCACGAAGGAAGATTTATAAAAGAACTGGCCGCTGGAAATATTGATTTTCTATTTATACTCAATGTAAGAAGGAAAATATTAAAAGCTTGATCCCTGTTAGAATGTCAAAAGATTAATATCTTTATAAAATAAACTATCGATCTTTTGTCATTCATAAAAAAGGTCACTTCTTGAGAAAGTTTCTTTCATAAATACATTGCTACTCTGTTTTTGCCGTTCGATATTTCCTTCGATAAAAATTTGTAACAATAAGAATTGTCGAAGAATTTTCGAGGAAGGCCTACAAGATAAAATAGTGAATTGTCCTAGCCCTTTTTTAATTATTAGCTACGTTTAGAGAACCTTCTTTTTAATATTTACAAAATACATAAAAGTTTTATGAAACGATTCTGCTATTTAATAGACTCCTCTTTTCGGAAGGTTTTTCAATTATTACGTAATTAATGTAATTTAATTTCATCGTATGTTTAACAATATTTTCATCATAAAATTATCGACACTCAAGAAATGTACAATAAAAAATATTTATTTACTATCTAGCAGAATATGGAACAAATCAAAAGAATAATGCGTCCGACAGATGTACCTGATACTGGCCTTCTCTGTGACTTGTTATGGTCCGATCCAGATAAAGAAGTCCAGGTATAATGTTTCTTCGTTATGTAATCATTTATCGTCGATTCTTCCAAAGTAATTCCAAACTAATATATTACGGATTTTTGTCTTCTATGTTTTAGGGATGGGGCGAGAACGATAGAGGTGTATCTTTCACATTTGGACCAGACGTGGTGTCGAAGTTTTTAAATCGTCATGATATGGACTTAATATGTAGAGCACATCAAGTAGTCGAAGACGGTTACGAGTTTTTCGCGAAACGACAATTGGTCACCCTGTTCTCCGCGCCAAATTACTGCGGGGAGTTCGACAATGCCGGAGGAATGATGAGTGTTGACGAAACTTTAATGTGCAGTTTTCAGGTAGGATTTGTGAATATTCGATGATGAAATAGTAATGTTCGCTTAAAGTCCAATAAATTAGGGTACTAGATTGTAATTTATGTTAAAATAAGGAAGAACAAATGAGACTGCATGTAAAAATGCAATCAATTATATATAAAAATGGACGATCTGATCGCCTACCTATCACTCTAGTTTTTGTCAATAAGTTTAGGTCATGCCTGAGCCTGAGATATTCAGTAGTTGAGAATAATTGCGGTCATTTGAATTTGGGTGAAACATTTGTATTGTATTTTAAGCGAGCGCTACTGCATTATAATTTGTTGAGCATTGCATGGTGCATTTCGTTCATGTCTTATCTATTATTCATGGTGTACATGCAGATTTTGAAACCGTCAGAGAAGAAGGCTAAATACCAGTACTTAAGTTTGAATACGGGTCAAGCTACAAGACCATCTACACCACAAAGGAATCCAGCCAAAAAGAAATGACAGCCTTGTACTCGGTTTTTCCTTCATTTAAGGAAGCTCGTCGACAAGGCGGCAAAATTTTTATTAAGGCGCGAACATTAAGAGCATAACATTGTATGATATGTTCTATCACTAACTAGCGGTTATGCCAAACAGATGAATAGTAAAAAAGAAAAAAAAAATAACAGGAAAGAACGGGTGAGACACGTAGTGGTATTTGTGATCGTTAAAGACTTTAATAACAAAAGGCAGTTTTAATTTCTTTTCTTCGAGTATGATTTAAATATAGCATTTTAAGTAATTATTATTATGTTGACTGATTAGTGATTAAAAGGTAATCGTATATCGATAGAACTCGCCCGAGTGTGCTTGTTACGAAAAGTTTAAAAACAAACAAAAACCAAAAAACAAAAAAAAAAAAAAAGGACGGTAATTCTGACTTCGCTAATGCTTTTTCGTGAGTATTACTTTTCATATTTTAGCATGAAGACGTCAAGGGAAAGGAGTAAAATTTACTTCTTTCCTGACTTACATCTGAATAAGATGATTAATATGATAATTAAAAATTAATACTTTCTTTTTTCATTGGATTTGGATCAAGGATCACTTCTCTGTTCTCTAGACAATTATGTAACTATATCTTCCAGATCCGAGTGATTCTTTTATTGCCATTAACGTTTCAAAGAAATTTTCACATTCTCATTTTGACTATTTATTGCTTCCATGTTCAATGTTCAGTGTAATTATTAGATATTGCTGATTATTCCACTTACTCTTATTGCCATCGCTTTGCAGCTGATTTGATTAGAATTGTTTAATGAAACGCGCTGTATCATGTACATAGATATTCTTTCATTTCGCTCTACATTTATTTTTCCGTTTCTTATATTTTTCTTCGTTCGCGTTAAGTCGTATTTCTATGTACACACACGATTAAATACATATTTTAGTTTTCAGTATTCCAAACTATCGACAATATGTTTCAAGGTACGTTGTAGAAATGTTAGATTGTTTATTCTCTATGAACGAAAAATCAGAGAAAAAACAGAGAACCAGTATTTTTAAGATGATGATTTTATGCAGATTATTATTATCGCCTTTATTCGAAGGACATATGCTCGAACGAAACAAATGGGTATTAAAGAAAATTAAAAAGATATTAATTCAGACGCAAAATATAATTATTAACGAGATATATGTATTAGCACTTTGCGTGTAAGAAGAAGAATCTCAGTCGTTGAGAGATTTTTAATCTTGCGATGAAATAGATCGAATACATACGTATTACGTATATTAAAACTGATTTACAGGCTATCAAATCGTCGAAATGCAATTATTATTGGCTGATAAGAAAAAAAGCCCTTGGATGATTGCCATTTATAGGAACGTACTATTTCACTTTCAGATGTTTTCGTCGCTTTATTGTTTCGAATGTAACTCGATTACGTAATTAATTGATATGAGGCAATAGGCAGCATTTAGTACTGTACTACCTAATACGTGCTTTGGTAAAATAGTAACATACACCGTATTTCATTTTTGTTCGTACTTCGTGAAACATTTATTCTCTTCGAATTGTTTTAAGGAGAACCCGTTCCTTGCATTAAGTACGAGTTAATATTTCTGTTATGTTGTGCAATATAAAACGTAGTTCGCATAAATGAAAAGTCTAGAAAGTATCAGAAACGATTTGAATACCAACGTCTATAGGAGATAAGTATCTAAGAATATTTACGAAGAGTACATTAAAATGGAAACAATACACTATTTGAAAAAAATCGAAAAGAAAAAATAAAAAAGATATATATATACATATATATAAAAGTAAAATGAAATGTAAGTACATTAGACCGCACCGTATCATCGGAATGACTTACATAGTTCCAGAAATGAACAATCGTAAAACGGTCAAACGTATTATCTGAAAGTGAAATAAATCGGATTCGATGCATTACGTTTAGATAATTAAATAAAAAAAAAAAGGACTAGCCAATTTGTTTATACAAATACCAAGTAATTTATGTTTGTTAAAATTGTTATTTATGCAGCGAGGATGAGTTATTGTGAACTTTTTTCTATAATCGTGAGAATTTTAATCGATTTATTATATCGTTATGAATTGTTAAATAGAAGACAAAAATGGGCATATTTGACGAAGTTGGCGACAGTACATCGTTCTGAATTTACTCCTACTATTTAGACAATTCTTACAGAGGTCATGCGATTTAAAGCAAGCCGACATAAAAACGGCCATTTTTCTTCCCTCGTCACATTCTCCTCCATTGACCCTTTCTTCCTCTATTTCTCCCTCCCAATATAAGTTTAATTGTAAAAGAAGCGGTTGTGATCCCTCGATATGCGTTCTGTCCGAGACCCATAAATTATATACACAGATATTATATTTGTAAAGAGCCGATCGGTCGGGATTCGACGATGCTCTATCAAATACGAGAATAAAGTGTAATTATTAAACACAAGTTGCGTGAACTTACATACATCGGCTACTGTCTATTGTTACACCGATCGAATCCCGGCAGAACAGGCCAATGCAATGGACATCCTAAAGATGTAAAACTTTCAGATAATAAACATGCATATTGTTGTACAAACCTGTTCCTTTGGGTTTGATATTTCGCTTTCAGATTAAACTCCTTTGTATAAATACAGATGACAATGCAACAAAGAGGGAGATAGAGATGGAGAGAGCGATAAGATCACGCATATAAGATCATAATTTCGTAGAGAAAGGAGATTTGTAGTAAAATTTAGGCAGTGTTTATTTTATTCGTAGACAGCACGAACGAATAGTACAATAAACCATGGTGATGAGAAACGTTAATAAATAGAACTCCGTGGACGATGATACGTACTGTGAGAAAAAGAATAATCAGGCAAATAGGTATCGAATGGTTGCTTATAGGATACGATGTAAATACTCTTTCACATCTTTCTTTTTTTTTGTTTTTTTTTTTTGTTAACTTTTTTCGAGACTTTATTTGGCTTTTTCCATCGTTTATTTTCGTATCACGCGTTCCATGCGGGGCGGCACAGTCATCAGTAGACGTGAGCTGCAAAAAGATCGATCGATGGATCAGGCACAAATATCCATATCTAGAACAAGGTGAACGTTGCTTCGAGAGTTCTAATCGCTTAAATATACGTTATCCAGCATCGAATCTTTTCAAATCCGTGAAAACATGTAATACGGTGTTTTAGCTAGAACTCTCAAAGCGTAACGCTAGGATAACAGAGTAGGTATATATACACATACACGTACATAGTAAAAATTAGAGTATCTTTTAACAGGGGAGGGAAAGGAATATCTTTACACGGTAAGAAAAATGTTTTCGACACGGATCGTGTTTCCGGTGTCCGTCGATATCTCGCGGGACATCTAAAGCTGATGTGTTAAAAAATCTGAAATTCTCTGCAAACACAAACTATCGACAAGTCTGTGGAAACGAGTAGCTGTTGAATAATCGTGAACAAAGATCCGTTTATTGTTATTACCTTACTCCGGGAGTTTCTGTTTGCAGGACATGCTTCGATATTCTGTCGATATGTATACAATTGTATATTGATATGCATATTAGTCGAGTGAAATGTACATAGAGGAGCGTATTTCAAATAAAAATAACCTATTAGAGGGGACGTTGTAAATCCAGGCACATAAGTCACGTACAAAATTACAAACAAGATGTGTGACACTGTTTGGCAACAATTCTTCGTTTTCTATAACTTTTTTTTTTAATTGCATGAATTGTTTCGTACTGTAAACATGGTAAGTGATTTTATATGATCTTATGATGACACGGTTAGGTTCGATATATGTATTTCAGTCTCATTCGCTCGAACAGCCCAGGTAACACGAGCTATAATAATGATTCTAAACTTCGTTTAAGACTTGTTTCGTTTTCGTTCGTGTTACGTTTGTTACGTTTAGCTGCGTGTTAATTGATAAATAAATCTCATCGTAGCCAGAAATATGTACAGCAGCATGACGTGATTCGTTCCATCTGATTATTATTTGTTCACAGAATTAACGTGTAAGGGTAACAGGATGCAAAACACTTGGCCACATTTTAATCTCATCGCTCACTTTGTTTCTTAATGTGTGGTACGTTTATTATACCACGGGCTGGTAAAGTGAAATCGTGGAACTGGCTTCGAATAATAGTAGTATAAGTCTCCTGAAATACAACAGATATATTCGAGTTGCATATCACTTTCGTTCACTAACAAGTCTTTTCTTCTAGCTGTTTTCTTACTATCGTTCTGTTTTATTTCGTTTCTTTTTTTTTGTTACTAAATTTTATCCAATACTTTACCCAATTGCTTTTGAATCTTTATACATTATTTCTCACTGAATTTTCGAATGCAACCTTCCTTATTGATCTTGTTTACATTATCTTTACGAACGTTTGAAGCGATTAATTAATTAGGATCGATAGTTTTTATACGAATAGATACATATCTTCCACAGAAATAGCGGTCGATCGAGGCTTATGTTCACGTGACAATATAATGTTGAGAAAATCTAGCAAGTGAATGGCTTCGCATCAATGTGAAACCTTTGCGAGGTAAAACAATGCTGCAAAGTCAGCAACAATTGCGCAGTACCATTTCCAACAATTTCCAGTTTCTGCCAGTGATTTAAGCTAAATTAAATATTCTTATCTTCACACACGTTTCTCATTTCATTGATACACGAGAATAAATATTTGAATTTGATTGCTTTAAATACTCCTTTCGCTAATTTAAATATCGATATTAACAATTTGGAAAGTATCAAAAAAGAAATTTGCATATTATTAGAAAGTAATTTTGAAAAATTAGTTAAGATTGAATAAAAGTTTCTTAGTTCTAAGCTTATTAAATATTTTCGTATTAAATTTTTTTAATAAAATTTTTCTTTTTCAGTAATAATCGAATCGTTATGCTGTTGAAGAAGTAGGGCACGGGAATTGAATGAACAAAGAAGATATCGCCTCTTTGATGGCGATATTATTACCCTGACATTTGAATCGTGCGAGTACCGGAAGTATTAGTTTCACCATAACGCTCTTGCCTTTATTATAAAAAGAACAGGCTGTTTATTGACTCGAGCGTCTTGAAAATTAATAACGCGTATATAATTTGCTTTTCTATAAGTAAGTTTCAAGTTATTACAATTTTTTTATAATATTTCTCTCTTTTTTCCTAAAAATTACAAAACATAATAAACTATAAAAAGTCAACTAAAGTATGTGATACTCAATTCTTAATTCAGATCATTTTAACCTAACATGGATTCCATTGTGTTCATACAATCTATTGTTCTTTAAACCACATTCAACAGGTTTCTAGTAATAAATCTTTTATGCGATATCGACTGTCCGATTTGCGAAAGCAGCGACAGAGTTGAATAATGGTGTTTTAATGGAGTGCAAAGCGAAGATGTAATCGTTAAATAATTGACTAGAGTCTGCCAAGAGAAAGGAATATGTACGTATGTACTTGGCTCGAATCCGGAAGTTGGCGTCTGGCACGTGTCGCCATGAATTTTGCGGTTTATCCTTTGAAGCAACCGTATCTGTATTCGAGCCAAATGGTAAACAATCGGTCAGATAATGCCAGATGTAATACCATTTTATAATGTTACGTAACTAAGCACTCGATCGAATGTCGCGGAAAGAAATTTTCACTCGGAATGATTTAAGATTCTGTAAATAATTCAACGTTGATAACACATCGATATCATAAATAATTGATAACTACATTGCGTGTTCCTTTACCGTGAAAAGGTACAGTAACGTGCAAAAATTTGTAGACTTTGGTTTGAATCTTGTTTCCCTGTTTAAGCTCTGTCGCTTTTGTTTCCTAGTGTATTTTGGTTTCGAGCTAAATCCTAACTGTCTAGGAATTTTTGGACAGCCTTGTTTATTTAGATTTTGCTACTTTTCCTCGATTTTGCAATAAACAGGGATACTGCTGAATTTTTAAACCCGTTTAATTTAAGTAGTTCCTTTTTATTCTGCAATTTATTGCATCATATCTACTAATTAGCGTCTTCAGGAAAATTTCGCTCCGATTGATTTAAATGCAAACTGTCTTTGGAGAGAAAAAAAAAGAAAATAATGATATTTTTCTTAACGCGACTCTGATTTAATTAAAAAAAATTCTTAAAATATATTGCGATATCCTAAATTGCTTTCAACTGTTTTTCGCTCTTTATCTGAGAAAATTTCGTCACTTGTACGAAACAGAAGTATTCAAAATATAATTTCCATGAAATTATTACCTACTTATTAAACGTTTATTTCTTTCGACAGAGTGAGGCATCTACCACGTATGAAATGATATAAATCCAATCAAATCGTAACGAAACAAATAGCAAAATAAGAAGGGGAACGAATACTTTAACGTAAAAAAAAAAAAAAATAAAGGAAACAGGAAATATTCAAATAAAGTATCCAAAGTACTCGTTGCAGTATTCAGAGAGTAAAACAAATCCCTACGTAACTTTCATTCCTTCAATTATGTTCATAAAAATACAAATTTGTATAAACAAGCCCACACTCTAATTATTATCACTCATAGGATGAAGTTCTCAAGTAAGTACTTGAAACAAACGAACTACTTTAATAACCAAGAAGTGTATCAAGCTCTACTAGACCTACACCTGTACTACGGTGTTTTTGCAAATACTTTCTCAGACAAGGAGCGATCGTTTGTTTATGAAAGCATCGCCAGTAAAAAGATAAAGCGATTACGTACCGAAAGGCCTGATTGGATGTCGGCTCCACAGATAGCTACGTTTGACAGGACTAAGGTAACTGTCCCTCAGATAAAACGGGGTAACTCTGGCAGCATAGTTGGGAATATAGGGAGCAAAGCTTGGGTACCACCATGGGTCTCTGGTGAAGGCACTGATCGGTGCCATTGGTGATGGCTCAAGAAGATCGAACAAAGGCTTCTTGCGTAACAACGAGGGGAAGGATGGTAAGTAATCGTAATCGGTCACCAAGTTACCTGGAATTAAAAATGATATTCGTTCACAGATTCCTCTTGGATTCTCTTTGATGTTTAATATTGTATATTTTGCAGTTTGCAATTTTAACGAATCACGCTTGCGTTACTTGAGTGGAAAATTGCGAAGAAGAAGAAACGTCAGTGTTTTCAATGAGAAAGTAAAAATTGCAATTGAACAGTATGTTTGAGACGTCAGATAGCGTTTTGAACTTCAGTTTAGATAGAATCAATTACTCAGAATTTGAAATAAACGAGACAATCGGAATATAAAAGATGAAAGAGTGTGTTTTAGATTTTAGCGGAAAATAATAACTCTTTGTACTTTTGATGTCCGAAGTTATTGCGCTAAATCATGGTCGCGCAATTTCTTAAAATCTTTTCAACATTAGGACGCTATTAAAATCCACACCACTTACAAATTTTCGTATTTAAAGTAACAGAGTTCACGTAAGTGCCCGATAAAATGTCATAAAGAGACAGCAACTTGATACAACAACGACTCGTCGATCTTCTTTAAAATCTTCTTCGCTATTAATCACACTGACAGTAAATTCATTACGTCAAATACAATTATTTTCTTGAGTTCTGAGTTGAGACGCGATGCTCAAAGAAGAAACTCATTTAGAAAAGAGGAAGTGAAAGACGAGCAACGAGAAGTACTCACCGTGGATATCGAACAATCGTTTCGTACTGAGAGGAGGGCTAATATGCCGAGCCAACAAAGGCGATTTGCTCGGATACAGCCTGTCGATGTCTGCCAAGCGGTTCAGATGATCGGCCCAAGCTTTCTCAGGGTCGAACGGTTTCGCTGTATCGTGATATTTATGGCAATGAAACAAAAATTTGCACAATGTTTCGTGCATTCCTGACGGTCTCTCCCCTCCCGACCCTCAATCTTTTGATACTCGGTCAAAATAATTAATCACAAGCACATCGGTAATTTTATCCGGCATCAACAAGGGAACAAGCGTACACGAAATACACGAGAAGTCTTCCGTTTATTATTAGGCTTCGTATATTATTCGGAATCTATAGTTGTAAATTGACAGTGGATATCTTTTCATTATAAATTTAGCTTTTGCATGTATATAGCGTAGCGGAAAAATTTACTTTTAAAAATAATCATATAGGATTTGTTTCATTCTTCTGACAGAATTTGCTTTTTTTTATTGTTGCGATTTTACAGATTAGAAATTATCATCATAGTTAGAACGTACTCTATGCTTTAATATATTTTGCTTTTCTTATATCTTGCGAATTTGTATTATTTTTTTTTTTTCTTGGTTTTCGCTTATGTAATCTTTTTCTGTCTTTATTATTTATTTCAACCAGTTTGTAGGGTTCGACCTATACAGGAATGCAATCGATAGAGTTATGCAACATCGATAATTCAACAAATCGCAGCGTTACGTGACCCGAACTTTTAACGCGCGCGACCGTTATACGAGATATTGATTTGTCCCGTGGGTAATCGATGACGAGGCGCGAATTTCTCGACGTTGCATGATCAAATAAACGACAGTGAGGTGACAAGAGCGCTTTTCTTTTTATTGAAAATCTTTCGACAAATCAAGTTTGACGGAGAATTATTCATATTTTATTTCAACGTTTAAGGAGTTATTAATTTTCTTTCCATTTGATTTGTCACGTTACGATGTAAAAAATGCTCTCGTGAACTCAATATGTATATAAAATACGAGCAAAAGGTCGAATCAGATTTATTGTAAATCGAATTCAACTTTTTGTTACAGGCTTGCAGATTCCTTCGAGTAAAGAAAGGATACACAGCTAATTAAAAATATTAAGGCGATCCGTACGAAGTAAATATTTAGTTTATTTTCTCGTTGTAAAAGAAGATATCCAAAAGATGGATTTTTCTAAAACATCTCATACATCTGTGATCGATGGTAATAATTTTTTTGAAGAAGAACTTTCTATACCGGTGTAGAATATTTTTTAACATTTAATATTTAGCAAATCGGAAGATTTTTTTTTTTTTAATATTGCACAAAACAATTTTTATTTTATCATATTACTGATTGCTTTTTTTTTTATAGACTAGGTATCGAAACAGTTTAATAAAAAGTTAAAATAACGATTAAATTCGTTCGAATCGTTGATCAAACAATGAATGGAATCCATTTTTTTACTCGAGAAGGATTAATATTCCATCGAGAAGGACCGATGATATTCTATAGAAAAAAAAGAATGAAGAAACGTAACAAGTCCACATAAACAACATGTCACTAAACTATTGAGAGGCTTGAGATTCATCTTCTCAAATTGTCTTTCTCCGATGAATCGTTTTATGTGTTTATCGTGTGCTACAATCTACGTATGATAAATAACACCTAATGTGAAAAACCGTGCGTACCATCGGTTTGATTTCGTCGCGAATCTGGCCTGAATCTGCCCAACTATTATTTATTTGCGTTTCATTTTCTCTGGTTTAGTACTTTAGCTTTCAGCATCTACATATTCTTTAAAGAAAGATGTTTCTTTTGTTAGTAACAGCGTTTTTGTTAATCTTCCAGGCCGCAGTGTCATGCACTGTTGGTACGTGGCTTTAATAAAAGACGCAGTGGTGTTTTAGGAAGAATATAAGAATAGATATAATAATTATTCAAGCGATTTAACTAAATTCCTTTAATTAGCTGTTTGCAGCTAAAAGTGTTACATGTACCAGATGTACATATCGCTGTCGTTTATCTAATACTTGTTTATTGTTAAGCTTCCTTTTAAGATGTTGCAGTAAAATGGTTAAAATAGAGTAAAAACAATAAAAAATAAATTATACGGGAAAGATTAAGTAACACATGAGTTACATTCAACTCTTTTCATTACCGTATAGTATATTTGACACTTTACCTAAAACACCCTATGCTAAAAAGATAGTAACAAGCTTAATTAATGCATCGTGTTCCGTTCGCTGCTAATCCGATAAAAACGAATAAATAGGAGGGCAAAAATGCAAGTTAAGGTTCACAAGGGTTTTGTCCCCGTTTTTGGGTGTTCTTCCAAAGCCGTGCGTGTTTCACCTATCCGTAGCAAGCCGTAGATGTATATGATAAAAGCTTATCGAAGCACGATTCTTTCCTTCTAAAAGAGAAAAACGAAACATTCGAGCCGCTCTCACAAAAAAAGAAAAAAAAAAAAGAAATGAAATGTAACACGACGCCACGTAACGTGTAAAAAAGTATACTAACCTGGTGGGGGTGAAAAATACCGCCTCAAAAAATCGCATCGTACTCTCCAAAAGCGGAGAGGAAAAAAGAGCGATCAGATATTTTCTAAAAATTTTCTTATCTCATTTTTTACACTGCTCATCGGTCGCTCAATGAATCGCAATACACTTAGAAATTGGCCGCGAAGTACAAGTTATTCCTGTTAATCGTTACGAACTCGTGGCCATCATCAAGACTGCACGAAACACAGGTCTTTTCTACAGGGTTTTTCTACAGAGTTTTTCTACAGAATCTATATCGCTATCTATCTACTGCTATGATTCTACTGGTTCGAAAATTACTTTAATCCGGTTAATCAATGCGTCACTGTCGAAGGAAAGAATTATAATTATATTTGGTTGGTGGAGAAGTAACGAAGAGCAAAGCGATTGGTACACAATTTCATTGTTTTCATAATTTTATTCTGTCTTAATTTCTGCTGCATTCTTTCAGTTGTTTTCGATATAAATCCATCGTTAAACGATTCTTTAACTTATTTATATCTTTTCCATCTACGTATTTTTTAGTAAAGATTAAACAATGCAATGGGATTTATCGTAATATTTAGAATCTGTTACGTTATTTATTGTAAAATAGTGACTATTTGAAATTGTTCCTTTTAGTGTTATCAAAGATCAACGTTACTTTTCCACCAACTCGGTATTATAATTGATAAGCAGGTAAAAGTTTGAGGTTGGAGGGATCGGATTGAGAGAGAAGAAAAAAGTACATGCCATCTCCTGAAAAAGATAGAAATTTTTGGATCTAGCTGAAATTAATTATCGCTTGTTAGTCGGAGGAAAAGAATACTTCGAATACGCGTGCGTAGTAAAGCATATATTAATTGGAGTGTTTGGGTCAATTGCTCCACATCGTCCTTCTATCTCCTATATTCGATTCTTTTCTCCATTTTGTCCTCGTTTATGATAATATAATTATAACGAATATAAAAATTAAGAAATTGAATAACGAATGGAGATAAGTGACGATATTGGATCGAATAGATCAATGGTAAAAAAATTAGAACGCGCAAGCGTCGAGAGAAAATTTCCAGCTTTTTCAAGTTTGGCGGCCATATTGAATTTCCTTTTATTCACTCCTTTTGCTTCCTTTTTTTCATTTTTCTTCTATTTATAAGTCTCACGACTATTTTTTCTCTGATGAATTCAGCCTTTTACCACAATTATTACGATCGAATCGCCGTCATACGCTCTTCCTTTCTATATTTTTCTTCCGATTACCTATCCAAATCGTTCTTTTATTTTTGTTCTTTAATTCATCTCTCGTTCTTTTCGATCCAGATTAGCGTAATCAAACTGCGACCTCCACCTCAGCTGCAAGAGTTAACACGTCCTAAATATCGTTTGCCGTCGTGGACGAAAGCGAAAAGACAAAAAGTTCCTTCGATTATACAGCGAAAAAGGAAAAATCAAAAATGGCGTTGGCGAGGGCAACGCTCCTGGCGAAACGCAACGAAAAATATCGCATTTGAAAAAATATTCGCCCGCGTATAATTAGAAAAATTGTCTCGAAGTAGCATAAAATCAATAACATGGAGAAAATGAAATTTTTCTCCAGAGTAGCGCTTCTCGAAAAAATAAAAATATGCCGTATCTTGAGAAGTAAAAAACGATCGCTGAAAAATTATTAGCCAAAAAAACGTTCGTTCGTTGAGTCACTTGAGTTTATTGGAAATTTCATATGCATATACAGTGTGTAGCAGCTTTCTCGTGCTTATTACAAAGCGATTCTCGTATTCTCGATCCGTCGCATTGGCCACTGTTTCAGGATGGCTTCGAACATATTTCCTTTCCCATGCTTTCGAGAACCGTGGATAGTCGTGACATTCTCTCGACGATCGTCTGAACACATCGATGGAGAAAAATCCAGGCACGTGCGCATGTGTGAAATCGTTGCTTTCGTTTCTTTCTTTCGTTTTCGTGTCGATGAGGGAAATGGGATAAAAATGTGACGCAGGCGTATTATTAGTGTGTTAAGTACGCTTTGCATGGTTCCAGCCAATTACCATACACAACTGTATACTTGGATCTGATTTTTGTGTACGATTCGTGCTCACCGTACACTATGAACGAAAAGTGCGAAATTGATTTTAGAAGCTCTACCGGGGAAAAATAAAATTATAGAATTATGGAAAATAAGAATTTGATGAGAATATTTCGTACGTTTAATCAACTTGTTCTTAATTGGTTATTGATCCTAATAAATGAAGGGTCACGCGTAGAAGTAATTTTATATAGGGATTTTTTTTATGATGCAATCGAATGGTAAAGTGTAAAGAATACGCAGGTAAGTACTTTTGGTTGATAGTGTACCACTCGGAACGAAGAAATCACCAGTTTAATCACTTGGAGATACTAATGTAAATTCTAGGATAAGGACGATATTATTTGTGTACCGTTAAGCAAATGTTAAGGGTTACTTCTTAATGTCTCAACAATTAATATCTTGATCTGTGGCAGTTGCAGTTGTACGAACGCTCGATACACTCGATATTAAAAGTCAAATATTTTTCTATCGCGTCTATTTCTCCTAAGGTGAAGATCATCGATAATAATCAAAAATAGAACGATAATAAACAAACTTGTACTGTTTATCAATATCGCACTTCACTGTAACGTTACCAAGCTCAAGATACTAATCGCTAATCACAGTTATTGGCAGCGTATCGGGTATAGTTTAGAGAGTGAGTAGGTTAGTATCGCGCAAGATGTCAGTATCCTTTCTTCGTATGCAATGACGAAGTCGCACTTTTGTAGTAAGCGTGTTTCGTTGTTTAATTTCTCTAGTCTGCCAGTGTCGTGCAATTTGCTGTCGCCTAAGGTCGCTCAAATCGACGATGCGATTGAGTAAAAGCCACTTGTTGGGTCTAGTGCCTGAAAAGAAATTAGGATCAGAGCTGCATGCGATTCGTTTGTTCCCATTTAACGGGCGGTTGCTTAGCTCGCAGATATTTTCTCGTTTATCTGGACAACAACGAGCAACGTGGAGGATGATGATGATGATGGTGGTTTCGTTTTCTCGGACGACGCAAGAGGCATGGAGAATAAAACGTATGAGCGTAAGAGATCAGTGAGCCGTGTGATCGATGATCGATGAACGATGATCCATGATGCCTGGCCACGTTTCTGTCAGTCGTTCGGTCGTTGATCGTCGCCATTTCCATCCATCGACACTTCCATTGTTGACGACATCGAACAACACGAGAGACATCCACCGATTTTTAACGGACAATCGTATTAATGGTATTAATTATATTAATCTAATTGTTAATTCACGGTTTTGTGCTGCTTCGGTCGAGCTTGCTATCGCTTAGTATACGTCGACACTTTCTACGTTTAGTTTGTTTTAATGTTTCCACGCTTTTGTTTAAATTTGTAGTTTTTTCCAAAATAGAGATGGGCATTATGTTTGCTGACTATTTACAGTTTAGTTTCTTATCGCTATCGTTACTGAGAATTGTATACGTAGACTATCTGCAGTCTGACGAAAATTAATTAATCGCTCAAGGCCATTCAATAATAAAACCTCATTATGTATCTAGTTTCTGTTATTGAAAGCAATTATCGTTTGAGCTATGTCACGTTATTACATATCTGTATATTTCGGAATTTTTATTTCGTTCTGATATAGTAGTTATATAGTATAGCTATTCTGTTATAGTATAGCTGCGTAATTATGCGAGAGAAACACGCGTTAGTGCCGACATGTGCTATTTCTGGTGCTGTGAAGCAGCCTTGAGTGGCCAATTAATTTTTGCCAGACTATAGCACACCAATTCGTTGGATAGATGTACTGCTATCTCTTTATTAAAACTGATTATTCACTGATTATTCAATTGCAAACGTATGTATCGTATTATTATTTATTTAGTCACGAAGAGATGCAACAACGCGGTTACGTTGGCGATTAAACGTGCGATGCGAAAATTATATCTGTTATATCGATACCACGATCTTCGATCAGATGCTATCTACGCTCGAATAGTATATAAGTCTCTAACAAACATGTCTATCAGCACGACCGAGTTAATCATTAATTGGTTACCAAAATCATTTCTAGCCCATCTCTGATGCAAAGATAATTATTGTAATTAATCGAACATCAGCGAACACCAATGGGAGCGTCGGTCATCAGTGGATGTCAAGCTGCTCCTCAGTCACACATAGTCGAACTATTCTTTTACTTTCCTTTTATTAAAAACAGAAAAATCATTACGCGTTCTATTTCAAAAGGCGTAAAAGAAAAAGAAAAATGAGTCGTATAATCGCGAGGCAAACAAGTCTTGAGGCATATTCAACATAATTATATATATTTTTTTATACGTATGTATAGATGCATGTTTTCGTATAGCGACATTATAAGTATAATAACTTAGATACAAAGTGTACGGAGTAGAGTAAATTAATATTACACATATTATGGCATGGTTCTGTGTACGTGAAGAGAAAAGGTATCCAGACACGGATTGTAGATAAAATATGAACTCGAGGTGAATTAAATACGATTCGAAAAAATTCAAAACACGTACGTGTCCAAAAGTGCATACGCATTTCACACGTCGGATGGGGATGACACATAACAATACAAAGGTATTTTTTTTTCTTTTTTCGAAGGATTGGGAGCATCCCATGTATGTATATTTTCAGTTTCCTTGCTTCGCTTTTTACTCATTTTCACTTCGTTTCTTTTTTTAGTCACGATGGAGTGCAAGCAAAGGTGGAGGGCTCTTTTCATAAGGATACGAGACGGATCCTCCAGGATGGCGTTTCTGGCTTCTGAGAAAGGCCTTGGAGGGAAATATTCGCGGACCGCCAAATATTTACACCTCCGACAAAGTTAATGTGTCTTTACAGCCTTCTTTTTCGTTCGTTTATTTATTTTCGACTTTCAAAGTTTTAACTTTTATCTTAACTTATTCGTCTATCCAACAGGCAGAAGCCAAAAGCACCTGGTTACAAATTACTGACAAGAACTTTGACAAGAATTATCAACTAAAGGAAGAAAACTCCGAGAACGAGCGGTTATAATTAATTAATTAATTGGATTCAACGACGATAATGCTTTCGTTCCACATTCTCATGCGTTTCTTCGTTCATTCTCTTTTTCGTTCTCACTCAGGTCTTTTTTGCTTTCATTCGTATTTTTTTGTCGTTTCCGTTTTTTTCTTTTTTTTACTTTTTGGCACTAGAATTTTTATAATTATATTTTCTCTCTCGTTCGTGAACGTTCGAGACGCGTGTTTACAACAACGTTTAAACTCTCCAAACTTTTCTTTTCGTTTCGTTTCGCGCTTCTTTTTCTTTCTCGATTCTTTCTGTCTGATCTTTTCTGTGGTTTTTATAATTACTTTTTTGATTTGGTTTTACGACGTCGTTCACTCTCTTTGGTTTGGACTTTTGCTCAGAGTTCTTTAGTACGTACCGGGGATGAAGCGTTCTACAGGTTTGTATTGATGCGGGTAGATCTGCCTCGGTGTGTAACCGTAGATCTCACGGTGGACGGGCAGGTACCTTCAGGGAATAACGTTTACTTTAATAAAAAAAAAGTTTGCTTCGTCTTATTATTTAAGATGATAAATAATATTATTCAAGATAATTATTCGAATAAATTAATCGTTGTAAAGCTATTGCCAGATTGTAAGAACATAGTCGATCATTTTGTCGTTGCTCAAGTGTATAAGTAATAGAAACGCGCAAACATCTTTTACATCGACTCTGAGATTTTGCAACATTCCATAAGGTCATTCTATAAAAATGTTCGTCATTACATTTGACGATGTATTGTATAGTAGTCTTATTATGAAAACACGTTAAGATGATCTTTCTTTTATCTTTTATCGCACGAGTGGCTTGCCTACCTAATTAAATTATTTATGTTATCAAAGTTTCAACGAAGTATCTATTCTTAAGCATCGATTGAAATATTGTTAGTTAACGAGTTTCAAAGGTACTCCAAGAAATCTTACCTGTATCCAGGAACGTTGATGCGATCAGCCGCATGGATGGGAGTTTCAAAGATAGACTTTCCAAATGGCCACGAGGTGGATAGCTCAGGATAATCTGAGCGGAAAATGCTGCGAGGTCTGTGCGTGTGTTCAGGGGCTCTCATATCGTCGGTACCTGTAAACAGTAATAGTTTTATAGGCTGTTCGTTCTTAGCCCCCTGTAAACACCGATACCAAAAGTATTGTACAAGACAAATTGCGACAAGTATACATCCTTAAAAAATCTCTCAGTTATTACAAAATTTGGAAGTTACGTGATTTCGTTTGAAAAAAAAAGTGAGAAGGGAATGAGAAGCACGAAAGAAATTAAAGGAACTAAGATTTCGTTCAAAAGGAATTCCATATTATAAAAATTGAATATACATAAAGTTGATAGAGGAGAAACTAACTTTTCCCAGCAACGATCGAGTTTAAATAGAAAGCGAATAAACTTTCAAGTTAAAGTCTGTTCACGTTAAATTTCTTAATTCCAGGTAATGCATGAAGGGGTACCTTTTAAGGCTCGAACGTAACTCTGCCAGAATTTGGCCTTCCTTGTGATGGGCTCGTTGCGCCCGATCATGTCGAGATTGCTTCTAAAGCGCGCGTCCATTTTGCCGCTCTACTGAACTGCTAACCACACTCGTTCGCTAAAATAAACGAACGTAAATTACTTTTAGCGTTTTTATAATCCAACGCGTGAAGATATCCGATGATCTAATTTGTTCGCGTCAGGGAGGAAAGATCGACGATTTTGATTCAGATTCGATATAGGAATTGCTCTTCGTTGGTATAAATCTTGTATGTTAGCGATAATGCAATTTCTGAAAGAGATTAATCGTTAATTGATGTAACACTACGTATTCTTTTGTCAATTAATCATTTGCGGGATAAAAATGGTTACGATAAATGTCTAAGGTGAGAGGAAAACATTGCGTAAGTGCATGTTAATTATAAAATACGATGTCTTCGATATTTCAAATTTAAAATACTTCAGCGTGCCAAATTTCAAATGTTTAGAATATATAATATTTCCCAATAAGATCGCTAGAAATATCGAAGAGCGATAAACTTAAGTAGAAGACTACAATTTCTTAGAAATACAGTTTTCACGGAAATTTGTAAATATAACGGTATGTGTATAATCGATCTCGTAAACAACAAGGAATTTCTAAATTTGAAATACATAAAAAAAAATAGCGCCGTAAAATATATCTTTTCGCTAAGATTATATTTACATTAAAATTTCCCTGTTTGGTATCTGGGATAGTATCTAACAAGTACGAGGATAATAATGCCACAAATTTAGGGCTTGTAATGCTAGCAGACAGTAAACGCGCTAAAAATAAGAAACTTATGGACGATAATTTGCAAAGGTGTTTGTTGGCATCCTGTCGCTTTCTAAGTATAGCGGACACAATTTTTCGCGGTCGATTTCTTCATCATTCTTGTTAAACCAGATTTTATAATTATATATATTTACAACTACTATTTAAAACTGGCAGTAAAAAATAGATTTCATTAACACTTTGTACCATGCTACTCAGTATTAACACATAATACCATCTAGTGCCAAGATTAAAATCACATTAGCGTATTACGTTTTATATTTAATAAAATTTAAAATTTATATACTTATTTTTTCTTAATTTTACTCTATATAATACATCTACCAATGCCCAGCAATATATATTTTTAAATATAATACCTATATATAATATTATAGTAGATATATAGATATATATATCTAGATAGAAACGTTAAACATCAATGAAATGTTTCATTGAATAAAATACGAAAGCTCGAATTTGGTGCTCGTATTTGAAAAGCCCGTACTCGTCCCGTTTTCGAATAGCGAATGGTATTACGTGTATTACGATTGGTTGCGGCATTCCTCGGATCAGCCAATCGAGGACTGCGACACAAACAGGAGCATCGGCTTTTCTTTTTGTTGACGCAATGGTGCCGCTAAATTTAGAAACGCGCGCACTTCATACTCGGCCTGGATCATCCGAACGCTTTCGCATGTATTCCTATTTCATTCTCGGCAAGAGCGATCGAAGGTCATCGGAAATAAATTTGGAATACGTGATCTAAATCAACGGTCGTCCATTAATGCCTGATTCTGGCGACCGAGTTAATTTCCTCGTAATTACATAGTTTGGTTAATCACCGAACGTACTTCTGCGTAGTAATCGAATGGAACGTCGAAACTCAATGAATGCTTCTGCACTTTGTCGAACCGTTTCCATTAAGAATTACGATCAGGTATTTGGGGAATTATTTATATCTATAGTGGCTACAAAATGTATTTGCACATATTTTTATTTTAGTAGTTTTACGTTTTATTTTCAGAGTACCAAATTTTTGTCGTCGTATCAAAGTATTACTAAATGATACAAAACTTATTGCCATACTTTAGTAATTTTCGATAGTTGGATCTATTTAATTGGTATAAAAAAGATAAATGCTATAATAATTACTAAATAGAATAATATGCAAGTACTTTTTTTGCTCTCTGTATTTATTAGGGAATAAATTTGTATTTGACAAATTTTGGGATATGGAGTTAGATACAAGAAATCTATATAATTGTGTAAAGACGTGAAAATTCACAGATAAATTAGCTACTGTGTTATTTGAGTACTATAAGTTGTTTTAGAAACAAATGTTTTATTGCTGGGATTCTTTTCATAATTTGAAGAAGTTAGCGCCACTTATCTTACAATATAATTGTTACCAACCTTAAAGTACGACTCTGTACTTAATGAAATAAATTAATACAAAAAATTGAAAATTTATAATATAATTCTTCTTTCTACCGAAGAAAAGAATTATATAATGCATTTTAGTATCGAAAAATAATTTATTTGAAAATTTTGAAATTTATGCGTAGGAAAATTAGTTTCACAGAAGTTTGCAAGGCTGAGTTTGAAACGTTGCTTGACTCTTCGGCCACAAAAGTAAAGTGCAATTTTTCGTAGTGTGTTAATTAAGTTTTTAACGGTCAAATGGCACAAATCATACGCAAAATCAGTAATATCTATCAAAGGTAATTGTTTTTTAATATACCTGTTGCTCAAGAGATATAAATATAATAAAATCGTAATGAAAATTTCATAGTCTGCAATTTCGTTATATTTGAGTAGAAATTTATATCAATGATGTATATTATACTGTTAAATATTTGTGTATGTTTCAATATAAAGCTTTCTAAATGGTAATAACTTTAATATTATTACGAGAATAAGAAAATTAATATGAATTAATGTATATGGAAAGTAGAGACATTTTTCTTTCGAACGAAAGTCGATACCTTGCTTTGTCGTATTTGCACAAACATATATGTGTATATACATAATTAATAGTCATTCAAAATGTTTTATGATGAGAAATTCATCTATGATGTAATTCGGAAAGTATCTTAGTATGTATGCATGTACGTATATATAATTCTTTTTCGTAAGATAAAATAGAGCAACGAATAATATTATATCGTACTAACAGGTGTCTCTGCAGGTTGCATCAATGGAGCCAGTGTTGCAGTTTACAGAATGCAATCAGGAAAAAGTATGTGCAATTTCTGTTTTTTGGTAGATTATTATTACATACCACAAATTTAAAGGTACTGCATGCGTTAAAGCTAATATTTTGTACTTTAATCTTTTGCTTTCACCAGTAAATAAAATAATAGATTGTGAATAATGATAGCTTTCTGATAAAAGTATACAAAAATGAATTATGATTTTCAAATAACCGAAACTCGATTTTATTGAACAGTAACGACGTTTATCACTCGACTGCAATTAAAGAAATGCAGGTCATGAACCTAGATAGAAATTTATTTCGTTCTCTAAATGTTGCAATAAGTACTTAAGGTATTTTCTATGGTATTTTTTGCATAATATATTTAAATCTCCTATACATGCATAAACACCTACAATCTAATCATTATGTTACAGAACAATCTAGTATCAAATCGATACTTCTTATCGTACTATAGTTTCTATCATCTATGAACGCGTTCATGGCGAATAGAAAAGGGAAAATAAGAAAAAGCTCGGTGGTCGTGGACGCAGAATGATGCGTCGCGTCGCGTCGTGACGTAAGAGTCCCGGATTCGCGGTCGCTATATTTAGGCTGCCCGGGCCCCGGTCCGTTTTTAGTTGGAAACAGGTGGACATCCAAGCTGTGCGAAGGCAGCATAGTCGACGAGTCTCTGGCTGACTTTGACCGATTTTCGCGAACCCCCCACCCCCTTCCCCATCGGAATGGGCTCCTTTATGCCCGCGACGACGATAATGACCCATAAAACAACACGTGCCCACCCTTCGGTCCATAGGATTCCATGCGCGGCTAATTAGAGAATTTATTTGTTCAAATCGTTCAAGATCATCTCGACTCATTTAAAAGTTTATTGCTTAAGAGTGTTTCGATAATTTGATAGTTTATATACCTGCAAGGTGGATATCAAGGAAAATTATTATTCTAAGTGAGTTGAAGATGAAATACCTTGTATTCAGAATTCGCTCGAATTAATTTCCTGTTTGAGAAGATGTCTGATAGTTGGAGAATGTTTATATATGCAAGAAACGGAGATTTAAAAGAACGATTCTACAGGGTAATTCAGTGATGGCAAATTTTTTAGTTATGTCCAAGATGAAAGGAGTATTATATGGTTCGTAATGTTTGGAATGTTAGCAAGTATGGTAAATAAAAGATACAGCGTTCTAATAATAACGATAGTTTAGGAACGAGCAAGTTTTCTGAGAACTTGTTTGGAATTTCCCAAAGGTTCCAATGTTTCTCATTTTTCGCGCTAAATCCTTCCAAATAATTTTCATAGTTAAGCTTTTATCATTCTGTTCGTAAAGCTAGTTGCCTCTAATTAACTAATAACTCAAACTTTTGTTAAATTCCGGTTATAAATATTAACTAACCAACGAATCGAATTTATCTTTTTATTCTTCAACATAACTTTTGCCCAAACACTTCTATCTAACGAACACGCTTGTAATCTAGATGACTGTTAAAAATAAGCAAGACGGGTTCAAGCAAATCATTCGGGGCGTAGGTCCAAAAACTGAAAATACGTGCCGGCCCACGGTGTGACTTTTCGTTTGCTGGCTTACAACCGCGTTAGGTCCTCACCCAGCACGTTCCACTTCCGTGCGTCATCGTGGACGCGTAATACACGTTTAAATGACGGCCTTTAGGAATTGAATAATCAGAGACGTATGCCAGACTACCGGCCAAACACGTGGATCAACGTCGATGACAGCTGATAGCGTTAGGTGCCCCGACACCTGTTACTTCTTTGTTTCATTGTTCCCTGCCAGAACGATCGCGTCAGAATGTATCACGGTTAAGAGTGTTCAAGGCTTAACTGTGATCTACGAATTCTCTAGGTAGGTCGCCACTTTTCAATACGTTTCATGAGAATGTCTCGCGTTTCGTATTATCTTCGAATTAGTTTTGTTACAGAATAGATAGATACAGAGTTTGTAATGTCGTAGCTAATTTTAGGCTGCATGTATATTTCGTTGTAAATTTCAATCGAAACATTTAGATAGAACAATGAACCGGTCGTAAAAGAGCGAACAAGCAGTCAGCTATTTTAAGTATCGAGGCATTTATGTTGAACTTACATTAACATCTATAAATTCGTAGTATCAACTAGTGCAATGTCCTATGTCAGGAGATTCAGACAGTCATTAGTCAGACGACGGAATTCTAATACGAAAACAAGTACTTTCTGCGTACTTTATGCAAGTTGAATTTGAAAAATAAAATTCCATCGCAGAAGTTAGATTTCACTGTTATTAAACAACAGAAAAATATTTTTAAAGAAATTGTAAATAAGATTTTTCATCGCTAAAGCGATATTTAAACTTCATTGTTAAAAATTGTATTCCACCGATATTATTGTAATTCAAGAATTAGAGAAAAATGTTGAGAAAATCTTTCAACGATATTGTACAATTTTAGATGAGAATACCAGCAGGAAGCGAATTTAGCGATCGTAATGGCGTCGTCAAGAATTATGTTCACATTGAAAACTTGCCAAAGAACGAATTTTCTAAGTGTGCTTCTTTCAGCTATGTGGCGGTTTCGCGTGATCCGATGAAGGGTAGGCGAGAATGTAACAGAGGCAAAGGAAACTTTCGCACATCGGCCTTCAATGTTGAAACTTTAACTATCAACCGAAGACAGCCAGCTCGACACGTTGCGGTGAAACGCTAGAAACCATTTAACCCAGAAAATATCAAACGTCTGGACACATGAAAAGTTTCCTCTAACGCTGCTCGAGTTGAGGTTCGGAGAAGCTCTTTAGAAATCAATAACGTTAGCTCGATGGAGATACCAAACTTTGTCGATTTTCGACGAACAATTAATTGAGAAATCTCATTTAGCTTGAAATTTGTATCGTTGATATATATATATTTTTTGATAGAGTATTTGTTTAGCACTTTTAATTTTTATAACGAATTCTCAGTGAAATTTGTAAAAAAATAGTGGAGAATATGATGTACTATATAGAAACCTGTATAGATACGTACGAACGTACTAAGTAGATTCAGAGTACAATTGGTTAGACAAACGAAATCTGATACTAAAATAAACCATTTTACGTAAAATGATTACAAGTACGAGGCAAATGATAAACATGAAGTATATTGGAGTTTGCTTATAAATATTGGTCCTATCTATGAAACAAATCGAACAAATAGATAAACGTGTTTAATTCTCGTCTTTCAAGACCACGCTCTCCAATATTAAAAAGAAAAAAAATAAACAACATTTCAAGTCATCCTTGAAATGATAGTAACGATATGATATGATATGATAGTAACGCAGTATATTTAACCCTCAACTTGTAGAATGAAATTCGTGCTTGTTATATAATCGGCATATTGAAAAACAAATTTTCGGAATTAGAAAATTCAGACCCGGATACTTATTTATATGTTCTGCGATATAAAATGTATGTTATTCTCTTATGGAGAAAATACTTGTATAGCATATAAACTTTACAAGGTGTAACGTTGATTATTATAGCCTTCTAACATGTTTAAAAATTTATTCAATTTAAATCGCGCGAATTTAATAAGTATAAGGAGGACAGAGAAACGTAGATGACGGACGTTAATTATAATTGTTTTGATTCAGAATTGAAGTTTTGTCACGGCTAGAAAGTCGCCTTTTTGCGGCGTTATATTTAGCCCGATGTGGCCGAAAGTAGTGACGCCTTAATTCGGTCAGACGCGTAGTTTAGCTCGTCAAGCGGCGCGAGGCGCCTCTTGGCACTTGTGACGTATTCTATGATATTAAGAGAATGAGCAATCTGGAGCGTGTCACTTTAGCCGTTTATAATTTTATACGCGTTACATCGTCTCAAAAATTTATGACAGTGTATCGCTACTCGCAACTTCTTTTTCTAACGTCAGCACTGAACAAATTCTTATAATCCTGCACATTTTCTACGTCATTATTCGTTTAAATAACTTGCTTTCCCACTTTCTAACTCTAATATTTCCATTAGCCGTAATCTTCTATGAGAACGAGGTTTAGTCCAACAAAAGGTTCCTAAGCTACTCCGAGTATTCGACTATTTTTTAAAAACAATCGTTGAAAACGTTTCAAAAACTATCAGAGTGCATGGTGATTTTTATTAACACGTTAACTTCTGTCTGTGAGGAATAGACGATACTCGGAAAGTGGATCAACCGAGATGATGCATACGTTTGCTGAGAGAAAAGCGTTTCGCGTGCTTCGACACTGTGCTAGAATTTGTAGAAATAGAATTATGCTAAATAGTTGTACTATAGTACCAAATAGGTTGAAAAATATCGGTTGACGACCAGCTCTCACTCCCACATTTTGTAGAAACCTAATCATCCTTAATTTATTAGACAATCGACAGTGTCAGTTTATGAATATCAATACTGCGTATAGTAAAGTACTAAAATCCTATTTATCTCAACTTCATTTAATAGAACGAAATTTCGATCAGTATAATGAACGTCTGTTATTCAAATGCACAATACGAATGATATTTTATGAATATTATATGGAATTCTGATTATATGATCTGTTTGTTCCTGCAAGGATCAAATTTGCTAAATTTTCCACTTTTACCGCAACGTATATATATTAAAAAAAAAAGGAGTTTCGCGTTTTAACCGCAGAAAGGGAGCGGCTATAACAGACACGTCGGACTTGGCGGCATCCCGCGGATATTTTTATCCCGACAGGCACGCCGCGGCGCGTTACATAACTGCTAAACAAATCGCTGCCAATTATTATAAACAATTCCGTCGGTTGTATGATTGGCACACGCGTACGAGAAACCTCGAGCATCGATGTCTGTGCCTTGTACGTTACCACTACATTTTGAGAAGCACGCGGCAGCAAACGATCGGTCTGCCTCGAATTGGTATGCGATAGCAGAGAAACCGAGACGCGAGTCGCGCCAACTATTGCAAACGTGCTTCCACGAAATTAGAACTTTGATTCGGGACGGTGGTGTTCGCGACTGTATCTTTACGACTCGTTCGATCGATCGATCGTTGAACGCACTGAGTCATTCATATTATCTAAATCTATCGAACCGATTTATACAATCTTACAATGAAACATTTGTTGTAATATCACTGTTTTTCTTTCTTCGGAACTTGCGATATAGTATTACTTATATATCGTAGTATTCCTTTTTTGTTTTTTAAAAATCGACAATGAAATATATTTTACATATTTTGTTTTGTTACTGAATCACGCGCAAACATATATTGTTATAATATTGTAGATACGATTATTACTACATATAGATTGGTACAAACATCGTCATGCATGGTATTATCATTGTACAAAACATCAGGCGTAAACAGACAGATAGATAATTTTTTCTATTGTCAATGAGACTTCAACGATCATTCGTAAAAATGTGATTTCGTTAATTTCTTTGTTCTCTTACTAGAAATTGAAATTAGAAATTTATCGACGAAATAAAATGGTCCCATGGTTCGATCGTTTCTGCCTCATAAGATTAATTACCACTGTGTACATCAATTTGTCCACAGTGTAATTAATTCCTCTCGTTCTCGTGGGTTAGTAACATCGATTAGTCTTAAAAAGCACACGTACCAGTGTGAATGAAACAAACCAGTGATACAATCTAAAATTATTTGCAGACTCGCGTTTAAGTGTACTAGAACAGCGCAGTCTAGGTTAATGGAAGAGCGAATTCCTACTAAATATACGCAGAAGGACAAGCGCAGGCAGGCCCACGTCCAGTCAGGCGTTTTCTCCTATTTTTCGCCCTGTTTTACACTGGCGCGCACACACGGACGAGAATCCTCGATCTTTCCTCTTCGAGCGAATCGTTCCTCTTGGTATCGTCCTCGATCGGTTCAGCCAGATAGAGTGTCGCACTCACGATTTATCTATCTCTTTCCCACCCTTAACGTCCAGATCTTTGTCTCTTTCTCTCTCGAACCAATGAAATAAGTGGTCGCGCGATCGTTTAAAATCCTCGAGCAAAGTCAACTTGTTCTCGTTTTCTTTTCTTTCTCCCGGCAAGCTGAGAACGAAGAATCGAAGTAGAAGAGAAGGAAGAAAAAGAAAGTGGAACAAAAAAAAAGTTGGCGAATAAACTCGACTACGTCGACCGGTGTGCGGTGGTCGATTGGAAATTAGCCCTTTTTTACCTAAGTATTTCGGACGACCGTTCGGTTCGGGGATTGGACCTTAGACTGGGCGGCTGCCGCCAAAAATGTAGACTAGTATACCGAGCGTCGGTACGGTGGCGCCGACCTGTCGGCGAGTTTCCGTGGCTCGCCACGCGACATTTATGGCTCAACCCCCGCCAACGTTACGCGATTGGTCGATCGGTCGACCCGCGACCGTATCGAAACTTCCTCTTCGTCCTCTTCGTCCGTCTACTAAGCCTTTCCTTCGCTTGTTTCTACCGCGGATCGCCTCCTCACGGTCGTCGTTCGCCCACACGTTTCTCTTTTTCTTTCTTTCCAATGTACGAATATCTGAATGCTTTTAGCTTTTGATATGTATCAAAGATGTATTAATTAATACGTATCGATCGATGGTGTTTGGCTTCTCTTTAAGGATTATTATTAAAGAAATATAACGACATTTATTCGAACGACTTTATCTTCGACTGCTATATATTCGCTCGCGATGTGCCAATACACGAACTAGCCGACTGATTGATTTTAATAGTTGTAAACAAGTGGCGAGAATTTATGAGGAAACATTTAAACGCAATTTGCACACGGTTGGTTTGGTTAGGCAGTTCGAAGAATACGCTTTCGTATAGCAAGTACATACGTTGTTTCTGTCATCGTTCTGCGTAATGCTTTCAGGTTCCAACATGCGGAATATAAAATGTTTAGAGATTAATACGTGTTAACTATAGAGCTAGAGAGTAAGGAAACGCACGTGGATGCAGAGGTTGTTATTAATACATCGTTGGCGCTATTGCACTTGACACGTATCAATCATGATATCGGTATAAAATTAATTAAAAACGTTCAAATCGATAAATATAATGCTATAAATACGATGCTGTTTCGTTTACAATGCTGCAAGATCAAGTCTTATACTGTGAATATAATTGTTTGGAAAATTATAGTTATTTTTTAGCAGGTAATAATGTAACCATTTATTTTTTCATCTGATCCTTCGTCACTGGCAGACTATTTACAATTAATAAAGGATATAATACAATTCGTATCGTTAAACAAACGATTATATTCTTAAACTTAAATAATCTATTTGAATCTAATAGCGTTAAAGAATAACTAATTCTCTAAAAATTATCTGAATAATATTAATAAATATAATTCTCAGAATAAGATCTAATCTAAATCTTACACATAGAATAACATCGTATTTATGTTAATCGATCATGAGACTGAACGTAAATAATAATATAGATTGTGCGATAAACAAAATGACATCATATTCGCGGTAACAGATCATGAGACATTCTAATCATAAATAATCGTCTGAGCATTTGATCGTGAGTCATCGTCTAATTAGACGATGGATCAATTTTACACCACCAATACACGCTAATAACAAAAATCGCTAATATCTCGTTACCATATTAAGAAAACGTTTGTAGCGATACAATATTCTACCCTTATCCCTTAGCTATACATTCATTTTTTTTTTTTTCATTTAATATTTCACATTCACAATTTGTCCAATTTGGACATTTGGTAGATTTTTTTAGCTGTTTGATTATCATGTGGGTGGCTACCCCCAGCGGGGTACCATCTTCGTGTTTGTTACGTTATATCCTTTACGAGATCTGCTGGGTGTTTCCTTTTTAGTCTTCTTTCTATGCTTGATGTGTTGTATACATTCATACGAAAGAATTTAGTGTATAATATCTTTAACTTGCACACACCTAAATAATCCAAAGAAAATTACAAATTCCTTTTTAGTCTTCTTTCTATGCTTGATGTGTTGTATACATTCATACGAAAGAATTTAGTGTATAATATCTTCAACTTGCACAAACCTAAATAATCCAAAGAAAATTACAAATTCCTTTTTAGTCTTCTTTCTATGCTTGATGTGTTGTATACATTCATACGAAAGAATTTAGTGTATAATATCTTCAACTTGCACAAACCTAAATAATCCAAAGAAAATTACAAATTCCTTTTTAGTCTTCTTTCTATGCTTGATGTGTTGTATACATTCATACGAAAGAATTTAGTGTATAGTATCTAACTTGCACAAACCTAAATAATCCAAAGAAAATTACAAATTCCTTTTTAGTCTTCTTTCTATGCTTGATGTGTTGTATACATTCATACGAAAGAATTTAGTGTATAATATCTTCAACTTGCACAAACCTAAATAATCCAAAGAAAATTACAAATTCCTTTTTAGTCTTCTTTCTATGCTTGATGTGCTGTATACATTCATACGAAAGAATTTAGTGTATAATATCTTTAACTTGCACAAACCTAAATAATCCAAAGAAAATTACAAATTCCTTTTTAGTCTTCTTTCTATGCTTGATGTGTTGTATACATTCATACGAAAGAATTTAGTGTATAATATCTTCAACTTGCACAAACCTAAATAATCCAAAGAAAATTACAAATCCGCCCTACGTTACAAGTACCTAGAAGCGCTGTTTGCAGCTTCTTATTATATTTGACGATCTTCACCTATTAATTTATTGCTTCTCAGAAAACTATCGTCAATCGTCTAGAAATTATACGATTAATGGCTCTTTTGTTGAAATTTTCGTGGAAATGTCGAAAGTGATCGATTGAGAAATACGATTTTGTAACACTCGATTTCTGCAATTTGACAGTCTTTGTATTTCAAGAGCTGGCCACCGTTTAGCTATTCTTTCTCGTTTTCGAGCAAACCGACCGCGTTAAACTCAATCATACCTACCTGCTGACAAGCGTCAAGCCAAATTGACATTGGCAATACCCGATACTCGGGTGCTCGATGTGAGGCCTTCTCCAAGGCTGCAGTCACGTGTATATTTGTCGTGAAAATGTCATTGCTCGTGTGCTCGTCCGTAAATATATTGCAAGATACGTAACGATGCGTTAGAACACGATCTTCGCGCGTATTCGTGAGTTTCCTTGGATAAAAACGTAATCAGCCCGCTCTCGACCTGTTTCCATTTAAATGGCTTTCTGATTCTTGATCCTCTCTGTCCTGTTTCGCGTTGATTTTACAATTTGTACAGTCGAACCGATCGATATCTATAAGTCAGATACTCGCGAATTCGTGGTATCTTTCGGTTCCTCTTTCCTGGAACGTTTTCGATTTAGAAACGCCTGTTTAGTTTAGTACAAAGGACCATTGTCATGTTTGACAACGCTGGTCTTGACTATGGTTTGTTTAAAGACAACCATAGCGTTAAGCGTGGAATTTTAAGGGAATTCCTTACTTACTTGAAAATTGTACCAAATATCAAATAGAATCGGAAAAAATAAATAGAAAGTCGAGAAGGAGGGATACTGGAAGAAACGAGTAGGAAAAATTGTTGATCGAGCTTCATGATGTCACTTGTGACCTTTGATCTTCGTTTACGAAGAAAATGTTTAGTCATCTCCACCTCCGTTCGATTTTCCGGAAACTCTTCGAGATATCTTTATCCAATTTCGCAATTGAAATTCGATTACGGTTGAAGGATCGCATAGTCTGAGATGAGAATAATTAAGTACCGCGATCAGTTACAGTCGTATTTCCTTGTTTTCCATTCTACGTTCACCTTTCGTGGCAAATCTCCTTAATCCTGTCTGAAATTAATCGTCTGCCATTGTGAAGGATTTATCAAGTCGAAACCAGGGGCGAGCAATCGACTAACGGATTTATCCTCAACACCGGTGCAAATACATCTGTTTAAATACGTCCTAGTGACGTTCGGACGTTCTTTAAATCGTATCTCGCTGGACACGAAAATACGATCGCGTGATGAATGCGATGACGCCATTGTAACCGCGTTCTCACCAGTGAAAATAGGAGGCAAATAGCGGAATTTTCCTGTTGCATAGTTGCGGCAACTGCTCCCGACAGCAATTTTACAATTTACAATTTACAATTGCTTCCGATGCATCGTAAATTTGCCGTAAGGCGGTTTAATTTAAAGGAGACATCGGATTTTTACGATTTTAGGAGATTCGAGGAAGCGAATTTAAAGCGATGTTAAAGGCGAAGAAAGAATTTTATAGTTTACGGTGTTACTCATCAGCTATTTCGAAACATATAGCTTAGACTAAACTATGGACAATTATCCTGAAACATACAGTTCAAATTGGAGTAGTGTTTCTGATGTTAACAAATATTCAACAGAAGAGATTTTCGGACTCTAACTCGTAAGAAGGATGGAAGAAAGCTGATCTTTCAGATTTGGCACTCTTCGGTCATTCGCGGCGACCTCCTAGCACGTATATACCGGGTACTCTAAATGTAACTTTATTTTTGTTGCCTGTACCGATCGACTCAGCGATACAGATTCGGACGAAGCGTATTTATTTCCAATTCGGCCACGGCCAGACTGGCCTGCGTCATGTCGATAGACCCCCATGACGCGTTTTTACCGTTATACGTCAGTCAATGCCTTCCCAATTAATCGTCGTACTTATTTGTAAAAGATTTATTACCCTCTTATTGTAGGAATTTTTATCGAATTTAGATTTCAAAATGTCATTGCTATTTCGTTGAATTTTATATTTTTCTTTGCATCTACAATAGCTTGTCATGGAACTTGCTATAGTTATCGATCGAAATCTAGGATCTCCTATAATGTGACAAAATATTCATTTCATCGACACGATTATTCACAACGTTATTAATATTTGGTTCAGCACGTAAGCAACGTTTCGTAGTAGCATTAACGTTTAGAATAATTTTCCTATCGTCTGTAAAATAACGTTTTTACCTGTATCAGAGATATCGTAACATGCTACTCGTTAGAAATTTTTTTCTGTTCAACGAAGAACGCAACAACCTTTAGTTACAACGAAATTATACAAAGAGCGATAAGCTCCGCTGGTTTCGTCAAGAGGTAAATTACAGTAGCCATTTTAAGTTGCACAATAGACAAAGATTTCCTGTTGGCACAGTAGTATTACATACCGGTTACTGGTACACGGTAATATAGCAGAAGAAGGACGATTGCGAAAGTTAGAATTTAGAAAATTATGACAATATAGTTTTAACAATGTAGTCGTTACACGTACAACGATCAATTGTTAAATATAATTGTTAAAAATTAGTCTAATCGTCAGTTGATTTTTGGCCTGCAATATATCGAAAGAAAAAGACGATCGATTCTTATTCGCAAAGTATCGAATAGTACGAGAAAAGTTATCTTTGATCGATAATTAAGTAGTAGGAAATTGAGGTTTATGTTTATGAGACATGCGAAAATGCAATGGAAAGCTTAGCATATTCTCTATTTCCGGTTCCTGTAGCTTTAATTTCTATCGCGTGACTACAGAAAATCCTCTTGAAAACTGGTGAGAGGCTAAGGGATGGTAAAGGGTGGTTGCAAGATTAACTTAAACCACGAAATGATTCAAAGAGGATGTAAAAACCTAAATATCGTTTACTTGCTGGGATTTATTCAATTTTTAAACTAGACAAATTCCTTACATGCATTTACAGGATAATTAGTCCTTCACAGGTTGAGATTAGAATAGTTTATATGTCAGATTCAATGGAGTTTTTTGATTCTTCGTTACGTTTGCTTTTCGATAAAGTAAGCGTGAACTCTTCGTATATTTTCATAGGTAATAATATACGATCGATCAACGATTTGGAAAATTTGAAAGTTTCGTTAAAAGATCTGCGTTTAGAAATTTGACGAATTTCAACTTTTCTTCTGATGTTCTAAATCGATCGTCGGTCGTGAATTGTTATGGAAACGTAAATTCCGTTATATATTTATCCGTTCGTTTGAAAATGATTTGAAATCCGTAAAATTTCAAAGTTCGAGTTTCTTGAGAAATGTCGGAGAAAGGAATTTCTGCCCTTCATCGTTGATCAGCGAATTCTCAATTTCTCTCTTTTCTATATCTGTTTACAACAATTAATTTCAATTTCTTGACAAAATCACAGACGAGTGGAATCATAAACGTTAAGCCTAATTCTCACTGCTTGACCTAATTCCCAGCTCACGTTTCAAATTTAGACGTCCACGTTTCGCAGCACCCACATCCTTGTCATTATGTACAGGGTGAACATTTCGTTCGATCCGTTAATAACTCGGGGCTTTTAATATTCTTTCACCTTGCGATTTGTCCTTCTCTCGTTCTGTAGCATTTTAAACACGTCCTTTCCTCGCTTTTCTTTTTGCACCTAAAATAATTTCATTTTTACCACCCTGGATAACGAGGATGCGTATTCATTCTTATTTTTCATCATCGACGATATTTATGTCGAGTGTAATGCCTAGAGAAACGATCGAAAATAATTATTCGCTAACCGTAAGATAATTTACTCTTTATCCTGTTTCTCTTTGTTAATACATTTGACTTGATAGCTTTTCTCTAAACGATACTTTCGAAGTTGCACTTTTCACTCTTTTAAAAGTTGTATTACAAAAACACTTGTCCATGCGTGTATTAAATAGTTAGAAGTTAATAAGATTTAATAATGGAATGCAAATGACACAGTTTAACTCGTCCGGTAGAGAAAGAAAACAATCTCGAGTTTCAATTTTCGTCACTTTGCTCGGTTAGATACAGAAGAGAAGACGATTTTTTCTAAATGATACAATACTTTCGAAGTTGTACTTGTCACTCTTTTAAAAGTTGTATTATAAAAACACTTGTCCATGCGTGTATTAAATAGTTAGAAGTTAATAAGATTTAATAATGGAATGCAAATGACACAGTTTAACTCGTCCGGTAGAGAAAGAAAACAATCTCGAGTTTCAATTTTCGTCACTTTGCTCGGTTAGATACAGAAGAGAAGACGATTTTTTCTAAACGACTCTTTCAGAGTTATACTCTTCATCCTTTTAAAAGTTGTATTATAAAAACACTTGTATAATTTGTCCGGTAGAGGAAGAAAACAATCTCAAGTTTCAATTTTCGTCACGTTGCTCGGTTAGATACAGAAGAAAAGACGAATATAATTCCATGATTTATATATAGATAACCCTGAAATATTTCAAGGTCTCTTAACCTCGCAGTAGAGTTAGCTGATTACCACGTTTCGACTATCTTAAACGTTTCAGAACGCTTTGTCGTTTATCATCATACATCACGGCAAAGAGTGTTCATAAAAGAAATTATTAACCGTAAGATACAAGTTTATAGAGGAATATTTAGCAAACAACAGATTTCACCTTGTCGAAGATCAAGGCGCAGTGGTAAAAGTTAAAAATCACCTCTAGGGATTCGTCGCGTGGGTGTCGTCGGATTGCGAAAATCATTGAATGAGACGGTTAGTTAAAATTGTACTCATGACGAAGGTGTTCGCATCGCGGATCGTGGAGTCGTTCCTTGTGCATTGCAATAAAACAAACACGCTGTGCATAGTGTCCGTGTTACGTGTCCGCCAACGCGTCTAATTTTACGTATGCCCCTATCCTGGAATCAATTCCCACTATGGTAAATCGTACAAATACTTGTATGATACTTCTATGATGTCACTACTGAGTCATTTACGTAAAATTATCTTGCAGTTCTTCTATGCTCTTTCACATCGATCCAATTTAATCCAAATTTATCCAATATAATTATAACGATCTTATCTCATTGCAGTGAGAAGACTAACGAAATTTCAAAGTGTTTTATACCACGTATACGAAATAAACGTAAAACTGTTCCATAGTATTGGCGTTGAAATTTCACGAGCTAATACGTTAGTCGAACTTAAGTATCAAATATCGAGACGCTTCTCCTTCGCGTCTCCTGTTCTCCATCGTGGTATTTGTTCTCCAAAAGGCAGGAAGTTTTCGCGGAGAAGGTCGAAATGCGTGAAAATCAATATAAGGCGCGACGCTTAGCCCGTAAAGCCCGTCGGAGGACGCTGATCCCCGGCTAAATTGAAACTTATGAGTTTTCCAAGCGGCGAGCCCTCGGGATTCCTCTTCTTGCCTTTCGTCCGCCATTCTTCTTCGCCGTTAAGGAGACCTCGTCTCCTTGGTAACTGATACGCCTTATTAGCTGTTCTCCTCACCTTACGAGTCTCAGGAGGATCATGCGCCCACCGGTCTCTGCTCACCGGTCCTGACTTTCTTGCGCAGTAACCCACCTCGTTCTTTCTGCTTCTATGCCATCCTCGAAACCTTCTCTACCATCAGCTATTACACACGTTTCCCGCTCTCGTGGTCCTCCAGGTACATTTAAACGTGTTCTACATTTCTCGTTTTCTAGCGTTTAGAGGGTAGGTCGATGGAACAAAGCACGATCCTATTATGTTGTTAGTTGATGTTGACTACGGTAAGAATCGTTGCTGCAAATACGAAATTTTACGTTTTTATCAAACTTTATTTTGCGACAATTTCATGTATACTTTCATTCATTTCAATTTCATATTTACGTCGAGCTGCAGTGGTTGTCTCGTAGAAGATATTTCGTTTTCTTCTTTCTTCTTTTCGTTGGAGAGGGAAGAACACTATGGAATATTTCGCTCGGTTCGCAAAAATATTTCAAAGCTATAAAGCGCGCGTTTGATATTTGAAATCTCCAGAGTTTATTCGTTCTTAGTAAAAAATATTGCAAAAGTTGTTTCCTTGATTCTTAATTACTACTTTCAGTAAGTTACCAGCGTACATAAAATTGTGCTTCATTCAAAGATATTTAAGCGATTTGGGTGGGCTACCGGTTGGGTTTACACGCTCATTCATACAAATTTTGTGGCCACGGGCCATTGTAAGGTGGCGTCGGGCACCCTGTGCAACCTATGCCTAGCTACAATGGACGATTCACGAAAAGTACAAATATTTTGGGTAGATACGATTTCACGCGACAACGCCCCCCTTTGCTAACGTTCGCCGTGTGTTCTCTTCCGAACACGTTTCTATAACGTGTCCCTATAACGTTTACAATCGCAGCTGGAAAAATTCGTCTTCGAGAAAGAATCCTCCTCTGTCCGCTTTTAACAGTGAAATTACGCGATCATTTGAAGAAATTTTCTTTCGATACGCGACGACGAAAAATCGGCTTTTCGAGGAAACAGATATTACAAGGAGAAATTCGTGTTCTTTATTTAGAAAATGTGGAATGTCTTGCACAAATAATCCTTTGCGCTAAAATCGCTAAAATTTATATACAGAAAAATTCCTTTTCTTTAGAAATTCCGACCGAACATATCGCGAATTTTATGCAACTACTATTTATCGTTAATTTCTACGCAAGAAATAATTGCAATTGGAATTTGTCGATTCGTAACATAAAATCCAACGATGAAAGGTGTCTTTGATAGCGCAAAGGTCCTTCCAAAATAGACGAAATTTCTCTAGTACGATTTTAGACCAGCTGGTCGTCTTGATCGTCGTAAACTAGAATTTGTCAGCGTTCCCATTGCCGTGAGGCCTTCGCAGCAGTCGAGTCAACTTTGGAACCAACAGCGATTTCCGAAATTTCACGCCCATTACCATTGTCAATGGGCAGATGCCGAGTAACAAAAGGGCGCGAGTCACTCGCACCTTTCCACGCATTTTTCTAAACCGACCTTAATACGTTCGACACTTCGAACGAAGGTGTTTCCCCGAGGACGCCTCTATCTATTCAAAAGTCGGTGCATGATCTATTTCTAAGAGCGTTCTGCGCTTGGTAATTCTATTCGTGTGTTCGCGAATAGCGCCAAATGTTACGATTTTCAAACACCATCTATCGTAACGGCGCCTGAAATTTTATGTTGTCCAGAAGTCGATTATCGGTTTAGAATGATTTTATGGAAGAAAGCGCTCTAGAGAGGAATTTCCATGAAAATGGTCTACAAATTTATCGCCTATCTCGCGACTACATTTTCCTTCTCGGAGGTTGAACCATCCGCACTTTTCTCTAATAAAGATTTACGTGCCAGCCTTTTCGACAATTCTGGACGGTGGTACCAGGCGTCCTAATCGACGGTGGTCGATTTAAAAAAGGTCCTCGTTAAGCACCCATTGTCCCTTCTCACCCTCTCTCGCGTACCATTTTCATCGAGCGTTTAATTAAACCTCATCAATCTTTATTAGGTGGAGTCAAGGCTTCTCATATCGACAACGGCGTGATTTCGTGACGTTAACCAGGAACCCCATGGAGGTCATCTCCCTACCATACACCGGCCATGAATACGTTTATGGGGTTGGTTGGAGGGTGAACCCCTGACAAGCGTTCGAAACTCGCTAAGACAATATCCGCTTTATCTTTCTCTTTCCTTCTGTCCTTCTCGCTCGCCCTTCTCGTTTCAGGTATACGTGTCTTCCGAGGATTATCCTGCCGACCGTAGTTGTCTACATTATTTGACGACATTATTTCGCCCCGGAATATAGCCGAAAACCATGCCCCACGTATATTTGCGTTTATGCTTATGACTTCACTTTCGATTTTCGCATATAATAGTTGGCTAATTCCTGTACTAAGTATTTATTCGCACTGAAACACAAGTTTCATTAGCGTTAACCCCTTGCCATACCATTTAACTCGCAAGAATCAAGGCTCAAACGTTGCGCCCGAATAGTCAGGAAACAGAGACAGAGTGTCGACGGAACTTGAACATGATATCGTGCAACTGAGTGCGTGGATAGCCGCGCCTATGTTTAGAAAAGAGATAGCATTCGATACATTCATATTTGGAGATTTTAAGACTACGAGCGAGACTCGTGATATTCACGTTTGACGTGCAATTAGACTACGAGCCTGACTCGTGATATTCGGGTTTGGCTCAAAACTCTCACCACGACTAAGACTCGTAAAAGTATGGCAAGAGATTAAATATTCCATTGTCTACAGATATTTCTTATTCCTTGGAAACGAAGTTTAGAGGAACTAATTTCGTTGAGAAGAAATATTTTAGAAACGTTCCGTGTTCGTATAATGCTTTCCTATATTGACCGTAATAGCGATAGGTTTACTGCGTTCTTATCGTTCGAGACACGTTTCGTTCGCTTTATTGAACGATCTTGTAAACAGATTCTAACTGTCAACGATATATTTGGCTTAATACCCCTTCAACCCTCCTTTCGCGTCTCGTTTATGGCTTCCCTTAATTTTCCTATCGACGTCGTCTCGTATTATTTCAGATGACTGTGTACAACACGGTTAATCGATGAGCCAGACCTTTAACCCGTAGCCTACACACGCGGGTTTAGTACTTTCGCTTTTCAATCGACGAATATGTGGGAAACGCGTTAACTCTGACAAATCTCTAACAAAATTCCCGCGAGTAATATCTTCCTCGCGTTCGTCTAAAAATTGTAAAGTTTGCATGAAAGGGAGGAAATCCTGAAAATAATTAGCTTTCGATTAGTGCTATGTTATTTCTTTGCTATAGAATTTTTGCAAAACTTGCCACGATACGTTCAATAATGATATTTAAATGCACTACGAATCAACTAATTTTCATCCTCTAAGAATACTTTCGCGAAACGGAATAAATTTTCTTTAAAAAAGATTTTTAATAAAGATTCTCGTTTCAAAAAACTCCGAAACATCGTACGACTTCGTGGTCGTATCTACGTGTAACATAACATCTAGCAAAGCAAATTTTCGTCAGGATATTAAGTCCGCGTTAACCAATAAAGATTCGATCCTGCCACGTACAAACGTATTTGCGTGTGTAGCCACACGCATTCAGTTCTGCTATTCATATGTTAATGCTGATCGTCCAACATCACCGCGACGAGTCTAATATCGACTAACGTAATCCAGGCTCAAGGCTTCTAAGCCCCAATCTATACAAGCCTCCTCTTTCTCTCTCTCTCTCTCTCTCTCTCTCTCTCTCTCTCTCTCCCTACCTCTCTGTTTCGCCCTTTTTTCGGCGCAGCCACGGGTCTCGCCTCTATGACAAGTATATTACTCGCTGCGTTTATATCAATTAGCCTGTGACGTTTCGGGGGTGTGCTCACCCTGTGAGCACGACGTTACAAGGGTGGTCGAACTGGCTTCTGCGGAGAACACACCTTTTCTATTTACATAGCGAAATGAAGTTACCAAAAAATTCGCCAATATCTCCACCGATATTCTTCTATATATTCTTCCTTTTTTTATTCTTGCAGCATAGCTTCTCTTAGTTTCTAAAAAATTTGGAACTAGAGAAATTGCGTTTATTGCTCGGATCTTCGTTTTGACTCTCTTCCAGCCATCGATCGGACGCTCTCAAAAATTCTACGATGTTTATGTTACATGGCGAGAAAAGCGAGTCATCTCACTCGCACCTGAATCGCCATTCTCCTTGACAAGATAATTCCTTCGTTTAGCGATTTTTTACGTGTTATTTTATTTCAGTCAGAGGCGAACGATCTCCTCGTAGTTTCACGATCCTCTGTTAATCGATCACGATAAATACCCAAATCATTGAACAAACATTTAAAGATGAAACTCGTTCGTCCCTCGAGGCAAGCACACACACGCCACAATGACCGCTGTCATCTATAGCGGCGAACAAATTTCGTGAATACTCGTGGGCCATCGATCTCTCGTTCGAAAAGCGGAAAATAGGGGGCTAAAGGGGGGCAAGGATAGAAAAAAAGCAGAAATGGAGAGCACACGAGATCGAGAGAGGTGACGGAAGCACGGGACACGCCTCGTCGGTGCACACGGCTCGTCCCTTTTTCTCTCTTTCGAGTCGTAGAAATCTGTACCCTTCGCAGGGTCCTCCTCTTTCTGCCCCTCGCCAGGTTTTACCATTACGACACCCTTAAATGGATTTAAACGATCGCGGCAACGACAATGCGGACGACACGCAACCGGCCTTGCAACGCACTCACCAGCTGGCCAAAAGATTTCTGATTTATCGTCCCGACCGACTTTTGCCCCCTTCGAAACGTTTGACGAGACAGGGAAGAGGGTTGGTGAGGGAGAAAGTGGAGGAACCTTGGCCTAGGTACACAGCGTCTTCGTGGAGAGGTACGCTTGGCATTTTGTACGAATTTTAAGACCGGAATTGACGCAAGGATATTGGCTCGAAAATGGAGTAGTGTAAATTGATACACGAAAGGAAGGTGTGTTTAATATGGTGGAAGGTTTGGAGAAATTTAGCGAAGGAAATATGACGTTGATTTTATGTTTTACGATCCATGTACGTACATTTTGCATTTATTTTGAAACTTCGCTTAAACGTTTTTGTAAATCTTACGTGCACGTGTATAGGTTTCTCAATTATTTTTTGAAATCAAGCGTAGGAATAAATTTACCGAGTTTAGTAAATTTATTAGTTTTTACTTGGATCGTTTGGTCCAAGGGATATTCCATATTTATATTTAAAATCTCACAAATAAATTGAATCGCGTTAACGGCTTAAACTTCTTTTGAAAGAACTTCCATTCTTGTCGAAGACAATTTCAGATATTTCACTCAACGAATGATCGTACAACGCGGCAAAGACGTCGACAAGGATATCGAAATCTTTTGGAATTTCGAAGATAACGCAGCCTTTATCGCTGTAACCGAAATACTTCTTCGTTTAAAGCTGTTCTTACTTTTTGTCCCTCCGAAATTGTCTCAGTTATTGTCCAAGGGGAGATATCAATAAAGTCCAATACGACTTTGGGGCTGATTGCGAGGGGTGCACTTTTCCAAATGAAAACATAAAACCAGTTGTTGTCAATTTGCTGCTTGGTCGACTACATGATTCTATGGTACCGAGAAATTTAAGCTCGAATCGTATGAAAATCATGGTGAACCACTGTCGAAATGGCCTTTAAACTCCTTCTTTAAAATCGCCTAATAGTTTCGTCGTGTTAGTATGCTCGCATAGGGTAGGTTGGCCATGGCCATCGATATAAACGCCGTACAATAAACGTTACAAACGCAGTATCGTTCAAATTTTCCTATCACTATCGCATATTTATATTAATATTTCGACT
This sequence comes from Bombus flavifrons, assembly GCF_040668555.2. Taxonomy (NCBI): domain Eukaryota; kingdom Metazoa; phylum Arthropoda; class Insecta; order Hymenoptera; family Apidae; genus Bombus; species Bombus flavifrons. The sequence goes on from NC_138450.1 coordinate 14,065,334, forward strand.
TTTTTTCATTTACAATTGTCCATGTAACTACTTCAAGAGAAACTCTACATCTTTATTTATGTATATCCGTGACCTGAAGATCGCTATCACGCGGACAATAGAATTTAGCGAAACAAAAATATTCTAAATAAGAAGAGGTGCATATTATTGTACCCTTGAATATACATTATGTTTTGGGTTACAAAGTCCAGGAACAAAGACACTAATAAATAGATTTCTATTTATGTTCCTTGTAGCCTTTTGCTATGTAATGTCCTTTTGCTATAAATATATGAACGTGATCTCTATTTTTCCATCGTATTGTAACATTAGGAGAGTAAGGATCTGGATCAGCATGTACTTATACATTATACTTATACCTTTATTTATTTCAATATATTTTTCTATTACAAATTCATCCACTCGTTCTTCTATCAGTCAACCTCAACGACAATCACTCTACTTTCACTGTTCGATTCTTTCTATTACTATCTATTCAACAAGAAACTACCGCCTAGAAGAGGCTTTTTCTGTAAAAAGAATCTACAAGAATCATTTTCCTTCTTTCTTCCTCCCTCTCGCAGCCGACTTTTCTACGTCGATCGTAGCGATATCGTATTCTACTTAGCAATATTTACGCCGCTGAGGAGGGTACGCGTCAATCGACGCGCGTAACCGACAATGCGGAAATTTTGCGCGTTTAAATGGCATTTCCCTTCGGAATCGTCGCTTTTCATCACACGTTCCCCTAAACCCGTGGATAATACTGTGTGGCACGCCGCCCGTCACAATGGGAAACATCCGGCCAATTGTCGCGCCTACCGTGGACCATTTTCCCTGCCGTGTAATTGTGGTCATGTTAGGCTACTCTTCGTACCCGTGTGCCAGTGACACGCACGTCTCTTCCATCCAACGAGGATGTCGAATTTTACCTGACGTGCCTGAAAACGATGCAGGAATCACGGTATTAAATAACGAATAGGATTTGGGTACCATCTTCCCTTCTCTCTTTATTTTTTTAACGCAATTTATATTATCGAAATAAGTTCAAACGCTTCAAATTGAACGAAGCAGATCTTTAAACAGATGGAAATAAATTTTAATCGGCTCGAACAATTTCTTTCTTTTTCGGTGATAATCGAGGTGGTGGGTTGTTGAGTAAGTTTGAAATTTAAACGAACTACGAGAGATCTAACTTAAAGATCTATATCGAAATATAGAGATTCTTCGATGATATAAATAGTCGATGAATCAGCGAATCGAGTTCCACGACGGAGAATATTTCAAATTTATCCGATTAATCTATACCGGGTGGTGGAAAAAGTTCGAAATTGCTTGAAGAGAGGAAATGATAGTTTGCACCACCTCCGTTGGTTTCGAGACAATGGATGGATATAGGACGAACTTCCATGTTGGCTATTACGTAGCATCCGGTAACACAAACTAGCACTTTGCCTGGCATAACGCTGACACAGTGTGTTTACGTCGGATCTCCGTGAAAGAACCCGCCCAACCCTCTGTAAGGGCACGCAAGGTATAATTAGCTGGATAATATTTTTGCTGGATATTATCTCTCATATTTTGTAAAAGTGTATAGATATTATGCAGAGAATCGAAGGTTAAGTTTGAACTTTTTTAAAAAATTTAACTGAAATCCTCCGAGACGCGGTTAATAGATTTTGCTGTTTCTAATTATACCGCGAATCAATTTACATAAATAGAACATTTAATTGGCGATAAAACTAAAACGATTCAAGCGAAATTTCAAAGAACAAGCAACCAATAATTCTAGGCATTTAAAAGATCCACATTTAAATAAATACAACTAAAAATTGCAGAGAAGATTGAAAAATCTCACGACTAAGTGACGTAATTTCGACTCGCCTAACTTTGTCAAAAATATCTTTGCTTTTCCTCGATATGGATTTTCTTTGAAAGGATGGTTCAACCGTTGTCTATTTTACGTTCGTCGGAAGCTTTCACCGTCGCGTCGGCTCCTCAGCGAGATCTTAAATGCTCGAAGAAAGCACCTCCTTAACGTCTAATTACTTTACAACAGCAGGTTGCATTCATTCTCTGAAATACGCCTGTTGCACTTTAAACGCCTTCGCGACTCTCGGCTCGCAATATCACGGAATTTAACATCATCGATACGATAAAACCTCTTGAACAATTCCGTCACTTCGAATCAATCTCTCGATATTTTTTCTCTTTACCCACGAATATCTTGAGCCACGAAAATAGTTTCGAAAACAGGGTAGAAACTGGAACGGAGAGACACGTATCGTGGTTACGAGAAAATCGAGCCGCGACAGTCAGGTTGTTAACGATATCGCGGTTGGATCGAAGCCAACCGATGCTCACCGTCGTAAAAATATATCACGACCGAGGTTTAGTGGATTTCCTATCGTTTCTCCTCTTTATCGTCGCCACAATTCTTCCCATTTTTGCTCGTTCAAATTCTCCACTCTGCCATCCTAACGCATCGTCTCCTTTTGTTTTCAGTTTTCGTGAATCGCCGATTATAAACTCCAACGTGAAGTCGCGTGGAGCGACCTTTCGGATATATTTCACATTTTGCTTATTTAGAATCTTTGGTATCTCTTCGGTAGATGTAGCGTCTTTCTTGCTTCTCGCACGAGATAATGTGTTACTTGCATTTTACTAGCAACGATGACGTATTGCTCGAAATGAGCAAGTAACAGTTAAAGTTAAAATATCATATTATAAGTATAAAGAAATGATTTTAAGGATAGAACGTGTTTCCAGCGATTCTTGTAATTTCCACCAACTCACGGTTGCTTACAAATTTTCTAGTCTTCGAATTTATCGGTACATCCTCGTTCTATTCGTTGTTCTATCATCTTCTCGTTCCTACTCCTACTCCTACTCCTATTAAAGGTAATGACGTATAATCATCGTGTTGAAAAGCAGCTGATCAAGCGACGTTTCTCGAAAGAATCGTGGCAGAAGCTCTTATCAGAGCCTCGATTACCGAGTCCTCGGGTTTCCACCACCTTCTCTCCCTCTCTGTGCCAGCGATTTTCTTTTTTCCTCTAGAAAGTTGGGGAGGGGTGTGCGTCGTAGCAGCGCTATCGACCACTGTCGCGAAAGCCACGCCTTTGCCCAGGTGAGCATTCAGGGCTCGTTTCCACCCCTTCGTTGCACGAACCCCCCTGTGCACACACGTACCATAGCCGTGCGTGTGCAGTGTGCACATCAGCTTGGAAACACAAGCACACACCATGTTGAAGCGCGCTGAGATTCGCGTAACAAAAGATACAGAATTTCGTCTCGAGGGCAAATAGATACAGATGATCGTCTCGTAAGATTTACGCGTCGTTGGAAGATAAATTTGAAGAGTCAGACGTTTTGTTAGGAAATGTTGTCTTTAATTAATTGAATTTGGAAGATGAGTTCGTGTTTGCAGCGATATCTCGCAGATTTCTACGAAAAATCGTATGGTGCAGCATTAAACGGGCTTAAAGCAACTCTACCAGGGGGTAAAGATTATCCTACGGGATTTCTGTCCATTGGAAATCCGTGAAAACACGGCATTGAAGCGAGGCGTTAGCGCGTGCATTGATTTGCCGCTCGATATCGTTCGAATATTTCTTCACCGAAATCTGGCTACACAGTGAACGCTATTCTCGTCGTAAGCCGACGTTTACTCGAATTAAGATACAATACTCGGTTCGATGTTCCATGAATAAGCCTGTTAAACGTGGACACAAGGTTTCCAAATGCGAGCAAACTCGGAGAAATGAAAACTGCCTGTTAGAGTAGCACTCGCTTTTGCAAATCGATGAAATCGTCTATTTAAATGGATCGATTTTGTTGCAGCAATTAAAAATTATACATAGTAACCTTTGTAATTCTTCGAATCTCGCTGAATTTCAAAGTAGCTTCCCGACTTTGGAAATTTATTGTATTTTTCTAACGATCCACCAGTCTCGTTACCTCAAATTTATACGAATTATCAATCCTAGATTTAAAAGTTGCCGACCATAAAATGCCTACGATCTCGAACACTCAAAAAGAAAAAATACAACTTTGAAAGAAAAGTCACGAATCATAACGATCGTTGCGAATCAACCAACTTTGTACTGTCGCAATTTCTTTCGTCCATAAAAACGACTAAAATACTAAGCGTTTCGGGATAAGCGAAACACCCTGTACAGACAATTTCTTCGTCTCCAATGTAAAACCGACGATGAACTACAGAACAAAGCGCGATAAGCAATTTGGGACCGTTAAATTTCAAACTTAAAAAAAACGGCTTTTCATATGCGTACATCGCGAAATTTCGAACCATCGTTGGTATTAAAGAAGATGGGAAAGAGGAAAGCGATAAGATCGCGGGAAACATGGTGACAGAGTGACACTCTGTCGTCATAGCCGATGATTCCCGTGTCCGTGTATCGGCGTAACCATCGGTTAATGGCTGGAACGCGTGTGCGTCCCATTGTCACGGCGCCAAACGACCCTAATGGGGCGTGGGAGGGTCAGTGGACGCACCGCCGCGAAATTAGGGTGTTCCGGCTGGTGGTGGTCGGGCTCGCGTATTCCCCGATACGGCCCTTTAATCGCGATTACAGGCCGACCTTAAATCACACGCGATCCTGATACGCCTATTAACGACGATTTACCGAGGTGTTGACGTTATGTGGACATAGCCGTGAGAAGAGACGTCTTCGTTTCGCGAGATTAGAAAATTGCACGAACTTGTTACTGTACTACGAACAACGTATATTAGCAGTTAGAACTAAGATATCAATTTTGTCGAGGCAAACACGCTTCAGGAATGTTGGGGTTATTCGACGTGTAAACAGAGAAAACTCGTGGATAAATCGTAAGGTAGAAAATATATTTAATATAGAAGCGTAATTATAAGTAAGAATACGATTTGAGCTGGTCCAGATCCACACGCTAGCTGTGCTACCGAATAACTGAAAATCCCGAAGCCAACGTCGCCTGTCTACCGTTTATGGTTTGTCTTCGTCGCAGTCTTTTGTCTACACGCTGTCGATGGCTTCGGTGCCTGAGAAAACTAAAAAAGACCAGATGCAGAGTTTTCTTAGAAGTGGTGACCACTTCAACAAGGAATATCTTTCGTTTTAATTGGAAATGATTTCTCTGGAAATGTAGGAATTTTAATCAGCAACGATAGTTTGTCAAAAAATAGGATATTTCAGTTTGAAGAAATAGAAAGAGATCGTTGTTATATCGAACGCTATATAAAACGTCCTAAATAAATTTTATAACTCAAAGATCTACAACAGAAAGAAAATAAATAGATCGTTACAATAGAAAAATATATCGATTCCCCTCTTCTAAAATCCTAGTACCAAGCTGTACAATAGAGTTCCATTCAGTAAGGATGGAGAGAAAAATTTGTATCGGCTTTACCGAAGGAGATGTTTTTTTTCCTTTTTTGTCCTTTAAACTCGACTACTTTGCACCGAGCTCCCTCGCAAGGGTGTTCACCCTCTTAAACGTTTCCTGGTTTCGCGGCTAAATCTGCTTAAACGGGTGAGAAAGAAGCTGCTACAACTTTTTCCGCTTCTTTCTTCCTTCTCCACCTTGTTTTTCTCTCCTCGTCGACGTTGATTTACGCGAGTTTGCATGTTACAGGGGTGTTGATCGTCCTCCGGAGCCATTCAACAGTCCTATCACGTTAGCAGATGTTTCCACGGTTAGAAAAACGACAGATCTGCTCTATCCTCAGATTTCTTGGATTTTAACGTGCAATCATGGGATAAGATCGAAGATAAATTTGATAAAGCAATTTCCAGCTTCTAGCTTAATGAAACACAAAGTCCAACGATAATAATTTATAATTACGCCCTGGAATCTATCAAGGTTCACCTACGCGTCTTCTTAGAACGTTTCCCCGCTTCTGTCTCGATGTTTGCCATGGGACGAACGCGCCTTCCTTTGGGAACGAAAAGTCGAGGTACGTGTTTGTACAAGACGCGTGCACGAAATGGTTAAACACGTGTTAAACAAACAGAAGCTCGCTTAAACGTCGGTTAGCAGGCCGTTAGTCACAGTTAAGTGACCAAACATCGACACTCGATATCTGCGATCACCCTCTCGATTATTATCGACGGGGCTGAACCCTGTTCACCGATATACAGTTTTCGAAAAGAGACGTCACAGAAATTTTTCCGAAGAAACAAAGAAAGAAATCGACAGAAAAACGCGGAATATTTCGCAGGAGGACGTATCTAGATTTAGTCGTTGTTCGAAGAACATGGGAGTTTACAAAAATTTGTTTACGATACACCAAGTTATTTTTCAAGACGAAAGAGAACAGCAACTATATAAATGCAACTTCTTTGAAATATAATTACAAATTTTCATCGAATTTACTTGCCACGAAGAGTCTTCGAATACGATGTTCCTCGTAAATTACAATATGAAAGTCGAAGTACTAAATGAGACTGGAGAAGGACTGGCAGAACTGAAAGCGATAATAGAGAAGAGAAGAGTAGCAGAAGAGGGGGAGGAACGACAGGAAGGGAGCACAGCAAGGAAGCATAAGCCAAAGACAGAATGAGCACTTAGTTATAAGCGTAGATATAAGTTAGGGCATAGAGATAGAGCAAGCAAGGTGCAATAGATAGGTATAAGAAGTATATAATAATAGAAGTGCTAGAATAAGAGAAATATATGAGATGTAAGGGCATTATTAGAGATGTAAACCGAAAGTCGTCCAAAGCCAAAAGGCATGGACTAAGAATAAATAATAAAATAATACAATATGAAAGTCGCGTAACTCGACTGTACTTGGCCGTCGTTACGATCACTTTTCGAGACAAAAGGAGAACGTAAAAAATTGTCCGGCATTTCCGATGGTTGGTAACCATAGAGGAAGAAAGGATAATCGCGTTTGAACCGGCGGTGAAAAACGAATTAGTTTTCCGTGCCTGGTTTTATTGATTAAGTAATCTTAATACATCGCTGAGCCGCAATGTACCATAAAGAGAGCGGAACCGGAAACGATCCATTCTTAGGAGGGAATATGCTTTGTCGGTGGTCGCTCGACGCTCGGAATTTCTGCTTTGATTAATCTACCAAGCCGTAGCAGCGCGACTTTTTCCATCCGCAAAAGACTTATCATCTCGAGCGATGCACACTCTCTGGCAACGTTCCAGTACACTCTGCACTCGGGTTCGCTTTTTCAGACTCGTTCGACGATGCCATCTTCTTGCAGAACGAGCGGTAATCATTGTTCCTCATCTTCGTCCAATTCTTTTCCTATTTTCTTCGGTCAGTGCTTTCCTCGTTGAAAAATTTAATTTCCTTTTTATCAACAACTTTTACAAATAGCGAAAGGTTTTTGTCCTATCGGATGTTTCCTTTAACTGGACGCGAAGAAATGTCTCGACAGTTTATAATATCGTTCGTTATCTGTTATTTAAAATTAAACGATCGATCGATCGATCAACATCTCTATCTGTCGTGTGAATAAAAACTACCACAAATTTTCAAGGAAAGGGTGAAAAAGGAGAAACGCGTTTCGTCGTAAGGGAAGATACAGTTTCTTCAAGGTTTCTTCGCATCAAGGTTAAAGCCGCGACGATGACTGAGAAAGCTGAAAGATTGGCGTATTTGCACGTGCATCCTCGAATTGTTGTTCGACCGTTCATCGTCCGTAGATTTCTTTCAAACTGCTAACAATACAATGAACCGGCGTTCCGCGCGCGCCAACCAGAAAACTTCTGGGATTGAAAAACTTTCGGTAGAATTTCTTTTTCCCCTACTGACCAAACACGAACGGACATTCAGATTTCCGTCGGACGCGTAGATCAAACTCTGAACGAACGCTAAACGTCCTTCTGAAGCAATCGTTCATCAGCAAAAAATTCCCCCTTTTTTTGATAAGGATATTATACTCGATGATACGCCTAGTTAACGAATTTTAGCACATTGATAATATTACCAGAAAATGAATGAAAAAATAAGATGTTAAAAATAACACAGATTCAAAAAATGGAAGCGCTATATCTCGAAACGATATTAAAATGTTATTTGATATATTCGATTCAAAGCATCGGCCGATGAAAGCGCCGACTGAGAAGGGCACATCGTCGAATCAATATCAATTAGGATGCTTCTTCCGGTCACGTGTCTTTGCACCCCGGTATATTATCGGCACGTGTCCTGTTGTAACTTCTAAAAAATTTTGATAAGAAGAGAACGTCGTTTCCGGTTCCGACCCGATCCACGAACAATGAAAGCTACTCTGCGTTTCAACTGGATCACACGACCCGAAGGGTTATCAGAAACGGAACGCTGGTTAATCACAAATCCATCGAAGAAATTGTCTACTTGCCTTTTCGAATTTTTTACAAATTTGCCTCCCTTTGATTCTTTTACGATTTACCATTTACAGAAAATTTACAATGAAATTTCCAAGTACAGGGTACAGAAGATGAGAATGTAGAAAAATACATCTCCTTCTACGAAGATATAGGAAAAGAGATGCCATTGTTCCCACTTGTTCGGTTTCTCCTGAAACAAATATCGCCAATTTCAACTGTAAAATTCTAAGACCAATGTAATTTCAAGGTTTCCGACCAAGCTTGAAATTTCTTCCAAGAATATCCTCGATTGTAACGATGTTTTTTAATCTTTGCACGAACGTTTATCCGTCGACGTCTGCTCGCAATTCATCTAATACGCTGTTTCAAAGGGATGGTTTAAGCGAAAACGCGCATACAAGATAGTTAACGTATGCAAGGGTAGAGGGTTAAAAAGAGTCCACGCAAACATCTCATACATTACACGGAATTTCCACCCCACGGAAACCAGCCAATAAAATACCCCCGGAACACGGGTGTCGTCCACTCGCCCTCTCCATCCTGAATCGTAACTGCATTGTCCAACTTTTTTCGTTTTTCTTTTTTCGCCCCTCTTTTCTCTCCTGCCTTGTTCATCCACTCCTCACCCTTTTCACCGATACTTTCTAGTTTTCCTTTTTTTCCTTGCTTCTCCAAGTACGTGTACACCCCCTCGATTACATTCGGAAATATTAGGGGACGTCCCGCCGTTCGACAAACTATCAATTTATTCTCTTCTTTCCATTGATCGAAGACCACGTGACATTGCTAGCCCCTATATTCCTTTTTCTTTTATTCCCAACTTTTTCTAGTTTCGGAGATGCCTAATCTGTTAAGGAGATTCGCTTGTTTTGCTTCTTTCTGATCGTCGAAGCGCCCAGCTCGAGGTCGTAATGGAAGAAAATTTTACACCGAATTATCCCTTCGCCTTATTCATTGCGGCTATTTTGTCGAAATATTGGGTTGGCAACTAAGCGATTGCGGATTTTGTCAAAACCACCTAATGACACTTTGTAGCGGCATACGCGTCTTAGGACGTTTCGATACGAAGATGCTCATAATGTAATAAACAAACTCTGGACAAAGCAATTTCGCTGCTACGTGCAACTACAACCGGCGACAAGTTTAAACCTTCTGGTACCCCCTCGACCAGTATAAATAGACGACCATGTTCTCCAACAGTCGGTCGGTCAGTCGAGTGAATAAGTATAACAAATCAGTCCAGCGAATTACCGTAACAATCGGTATCAGTATCGCTCAATCTTATAACGAATATCTTAACGATTAACTTTGTATTCTACATTTTAAAATATCTGTAAATATAGTTCATTGAATTAACTCGTCTCGTTATCAATTTAACCAACAACACGTCTCACTGTCCACCACAATTTAGTTGCCAACTCAATATCCCAATCGGATAATTTTCCTCCGCTGTGCAACCAAATTATTCTATGTCCTTGGAGAACAGAATTCGATGAACGAGCACTCTACCGCACCAGAAGATCGAGTAGAGTTTCTAGCTAAAAGTCTGGACGGTGGACTACGTCGAAATCTCTATAGATTACGGCCGGCCGTATAAATCATGGCCGGTGGCTGGTGAATGTTATCTCGCGCTTCCGGTTCAACGCACCGACATTTCGCGCACACCACCGCGAAATATTCCTCCGTGGGGTGGTTTCGTTTTGTAGAAGGACCAGGCACAAAGCATATGCTGCCCGCTGTCCACTCCATTTACTTCGCTACGTCATCTCTCGCGTTGCTCGACCGAGGAAGATAACCAGGGACCAAGAGAAAGGGATCTATGGAACAGGGATACGTTGAATTGCTGGAAAAGTGCAACATATTTTCGATGGTCACTGGTTACTTACTCAGCGGAGGACAGAGACGTTACGTTGAAAATTTGATTTTCATTTTCTTCGAGACGATATCGACGTTGTTCGACGGCGAAGAGGAATTTTAAACGATTCGTTTCGTTTACGTTTCGAGCGTAGTTTATCCAGAATTTGTGATCCTCCAATTTTTATATTTCGATCTCGCTGTTACTTTCAACGAACGAAAAGAATTGTTTACGATTTCAGAACATTTTTAGCGGAAAATTGGAACGAGTCGTGAATATCAGCAATGATTCGTTCAAATGTCCCGTAACCTTATGTATCGCAAATACCGATGTTTCATTTTTAGAAATGAAGCGAATCTTTCGAAATCTTTCAAAGTCTTCGTAATTGCGTGTGTTTAATCGCGCTAAATATAAAATAAAATGAAATTCCGAAAATACCAAGAAGCGTTAGTTTAAAAAATTACGTTCCTTATTTGCTCGTGTTTACCCAAAAATTACGATGTTTCGTTTTATCTATTTTTAAGATATCTTTCATTTTACAGAATATCAGATTTGGTTATTACAATTCTCAAGTCCAACTTAATTATTCCATATTTAGATTCGGAGAATCGTATGTTTTGCGAATGTACGATACACAGGGGCAAAATACATGGTTCGATTTATAAGAGCGTCTTTATCGGCGAGTTTCCTTTTCCTCGCGATTGAAATTATCGATTATCAATCAGAGAACAACCAATCGGATCGCGTAGCGTTTCTGCACTTCGCTAAAGCCAGTAATCGATCGATCATCACCTGAATTATTTATCGACTTATCTGCGATCGCTAATTCGTTGCAGAGTATAATGGCACGATGTTTTCCTGTTCAAACAAAATTCATATTCGTTTCGTTTCATTGTATTAATGGCCAAAACGTGGAACTCGTGAAACAAGGCGTTCCATATTTCTAATTTTCAATTATTTCTAATTTTTCTCAAATATTCCGCTATCGTGTATTTCTAAATATTTATTTAAAAAGTGTACTCATGTTAAATATTACTCGATGCTCGACGAATTCGCCGTTTCAAAATTCTGTTATCCGAATATTTCACTACGCATACACTTTCTATGGTATCAAATTATATTTTGCATAAAATAGCAGGAAGATCGTGTACAGACTTGGTCGTGGTGACTTAAAGTTCAGTTTTACGAAACATACTCAGTCGTCAGTTTCCATGCGAACGGTACACGACACAAATTCGAGTGGATTACGATATCGTTGGCATTGTGATGGAAAAATGGAAAGTTCTGGACAGAGGTCGAAATGTGGTCCCTGTCGAAGTTCGACAGGACGCCCTCAGGAAATCTAAACCGGTAACAAGATGGCTGCTCGGAAACGGAAACCGGAAGCTTGTCACTCAAGCTACACCGTCTTCCGGCGTGTCCCGAAAAAGGGAAATGTTATAGAACGGTCGAGAAGAGAAATAAAAAGGAACGAGGGATGGAATAGGGGAGAGATCTGTCTCGAGTGTATTGTTTTATCGCGTTTCTCTTGCAAATGCTTACTTAAATTATCATACGCGTATATAGATATTATATAAACGTTTATTTTCATAAGAAGACGAAACAAAATTTCAAGTCGTGGTATTTCGATATTCCAATTATACCCTCGTTGCGTTTAGAAAGCCAATAGTTCGATCTAAAATTCGATTGGGCAAATCTTTTATCCCTCGATGATTAGAAATGTCGAGACGTATCAATTAAACGATTAAAAATGACGATCATTGTCTGAAAATATACATCGCAGCAATCAGAGCGATTTTCCACGATAAGAAGAATCATTTTTCAATTTACCATTCTTCCTACTTAAAGCATTGCCGATAACTTTCGTTATCGCTTTATTCAGGGTATATAATCATTTTCAATTCGAGGAGACAAATTTCGCAACATCGTATAGTACCAATATCGATAATCGTATGTTCTCGATCACATACGTAGGTAACGTATGAAATCACTTGAATAATTATAAACTACTTATCATCAGATATTATGTCTACACCGTTTCATGCAAAAGATCATACGACTTGACTGATAATTATAATCGTTACATCTGTTTGATTCCAGTAGCAATTACGAACTTGCTAATCTAATTTTATTCGATGTTCTTGACAACAAAATACGTCAGAGCGATATTAAAACTCCTGTATCATATTACGAAACGTTATATTGATATACAGGTTAATATCGATCATGAATTTTCACATGTTGTAGATATATTTTATGACTTTATAGAAGAGTCAAACGACCATATTTAAATTATTTATTTCTTTCTTCGGAATACTTTAAATATTCAACGTTTCTGATATTCTATATTTTATAATATCTAGGAAACTCTAATTTGTTACTTTAAAGAGAGCATGTATATCATCGTTGTTTGGTATCGTTGTTTTGCTTCGAAATATTTTAATGTTACGATATCTTTTTTTCAATGGGAGAGAAGGAATAAAATACTATCGATTCGCTTAAGATTCGATTTTATTAAATATGTATCTGATATATCAGACTACTATGTATTATACACAATGTACATATATACAACCTATTCGACGTAATTACATGCTACTTAATTAAAGGTGATAAACTGGGATCTCTGTATCGACTGGTATCTGTCACGTCACTTCTCTATAATTACACTATAATACCTGCTTCCCACCCTCGTTCTACGAAACGTTTTCTCCAAGAAACGAAACAATCGAGAATCTTCGTAGTACGATAACGCGAAGAAGATCTTCTCCTTAACGTAGCATTTACAAAACTGGCCTGCGTTTATTTTACAACGGACGTTCAAATCATACAATTAACGACTTACCGTTTGATATTTTCCTCAACGATCACAATATTCGAATTTCTGCTACGAATCTATATACGATGATTTTTCTCTTTATTTCTAAAAAAAAAAAAAAAAAAGAAATGAAATTATCCCTTAAAGGCTATCACGCGTGGGATTTCGTCCCATACGAAGTTTCGTCTACCCATCGCAATATTATTATTTCTAATCACTGCAAATAAAAAAATGTTCCAACGTCCATTTAATATCGAACGATATTAAATGGACGTTATTTTGATTCGTAAGATGTGCTGCAATCTTTCGCCAGTAACAGCCTTTGAGGATTAAATCTTTCGCGTTGCAAGCTTAATTCTTCCGACTAATTACATTTCGTAAGAATGTACATGTAACGACCTTTTTACTCTCTAACTCTCCACGAGAGATTGTTTTTCGCTTTATTTTATCTCGTTATCGCGATTAGATTGATAGAAAGTGGTGTGTTCGTATTACATAAGAACAATCAGCAATCTTTGCAATTTTGCTGCACGCCATTTTTTCTTTTACAAACGTCTTACGAGAAACGACGATATTAACTTCGATACTTAATTTCTTTATCCGTTATCCGTAAGAGGGAATGACGGATCTCTGTTACGATCTTTAAGTACGAACGTGAGAAATACTTTTCTCAAAGTACATTCATATATACACATACATACACGCTACATGGACTAACCACAGCTTTGTACAAATCGAAGAAAGAAAACGAATAACCTGGAAACTGCGAATCTATCTAACGATCGATCCTACGATACTGGCCAAAAATTTGAAATCACGCTCTTAGCTACGCTTAATCGATCTTCTCGACTAACGATAGTTGCTTATAGGAGTATTCGAGGATATTTGGTATTAAAACTATTTCAGATATCGGTAAAGGTGTGGTTGGGGTGATAGATGATCGTTAAATTATAATAATTACAATAATTTAAATTAAGCTACTTAATTTTTTAGGATACCCAGCCTTATTGCATATTATTCTTGATATTATGCGATAAAACCTATTAATACTCTAAAATTAAGTAATCTAATCGAAATCGTTCTTTATGGTCAAAGTTCCTTCGTTTCTCTAGTTTAGTTAATTTAAATTTATTTGACTAGAAAGTATTACGAATTAGCAAAATTATACATCAACTCGTACAGTGATTCCAAAGTTTTGACTCGACGATGCTTACGTATATACATACGTATCTTATCCAATTGTCTATCTATAGCGTAGTAGATCACTCTGTCGTTACGACGTGTAGGATTTTTCATCTTTGGTTTTGCCAGTCCACGGCGAACATCCGATACGATCGAGAGAAAACACGACGTAGTCACATCGGTAGTCGCATAGTATCACTCGAATGACACTTTTATCGATTAAAAGTTTCATCGAATTCGCGTAATTCCCGCCGTGTCTCCATCGTGTAGCGTTCCATCATTTTTATATCGAATCAGAACGCCTCTGTCTATCGTCAACTTCGACCGGGAATAATTCATTTATTCTGACAACGAGAACACGAATATCTTCGAAGTTTCGTAGACAACACGCTCTTCGTTACCCTTAACGACACCTACGCTAATAATACGTTTCATTCTTGATAATCTTACTACGAATGGTAACGGTAACATTCTTTTCCCAACGGAATTCACTTCAGAGTTTCGGCATGGTTTTTGTTGGAATACAACGATATTAATCGCGTACAGATGAGGTGATCGACCGATCGGATTATTCCCTTCGTCGCCCAGCGCTATCCCCACTAGCGTGCGTTCGTTAGATGTACCGCGGCTGCTAGCGCGTGCATGCTCTTCCGAGAATTCGGCGGAAGAAGTATAAGGATATGGACGGAACATTCGGCACGTCGGTGTCGCGCTTTGATGGCATAGCGCTTTGCATCGCGAAGCTGCTGGAAGGTTCCGTGACACGTGCCGCCACAAAGACATCCACATAGGTCACACTCATTACTGTATAGAGAGTGGGGATTCAAAATCTTTCCAAGGGCCATGGATCACTTAGTCAGTCTGAGAATAACTAGCCAACTGTCAACATTCATAACGTTTACTTGTATTTTACTATAACTTTGTTTAATAAAAATCATATAGTATTGTTTCAATACACACATTGTGTCTTCCACAGTTTATTAATCTTAATTTCAAGATTAAATTCTAACAGTTTTCCTTAAAGTTATCCTTCAGATGCCAACTTTGTGTTTCTTTTTCTTCGATCCAGAACATCTCACTGACTTTTTCTTGGTCAATTTGTATCCTCCGTATTCTGGAAATTATCGATAACAACGTCTTATTGACTTGTTCGTAACCGATTTTTATCGTCGATGTTTACCGGTATAATATATTACTTTAAGATTCTTCGATTATCACTTGTCTTTTTTAAGAACTGAACTTTTCAGTTAAGATATTGTTTACGAAGCACTTAATCCGTTGTTGACTGTGGTTTTATGATAGTTTTCCGGTTTCGGATGGGTCTGTTTATCGATGATCGATAAATACGTTCGGTTGCTACAGTCGTCGATTCCACTCAGATTATTCTTCCTTTCAGAAATATCTAGCCTTCGTTGTTGGTAATAATCATCGACGAAATTATTCACAAGTTATCTCTCGATCTTCGTTCATCAAAATCTGACAATTATCAGTATTAATATTAATATTCAATAGAGAAACTCTGTTTCCTATTCCTCTTGGAAACATCCACTCTTCGTTGTCCATAAATAATAACCATCGATCGAACTGTTCACAAATCTTCGCAGAATTCGGTCGCGAGAACCATCAACAGTTTTATTCACAAGAGAAGACATCGCCCATCCATTTTCTCTTCTTCGTTTCAGGAAGAGTGTCCATTATTCGTAGACAGTAACCATATTTCATCTTGCATCACCGGAATCTAATCACTTAACAATAACAATCTTCCACCGTTTCGTCCACAAACCTGCGGATAAACCTACCCCTATAACGATTATCCCGATTCCCATTTCCCAACAATCCCTCGGATATCCCAATACCAACAATGTCCAATAGTCTAGCAATAGTCCACGACGAAATTGATTCGCAATTCGTTTGACGATTGCGTTTAACAGTTCACCGTTGCTTCTTTTACCACCAGTATGGCTTTTGCATGTATGGAGGCATAGGAACTTGGCCAGTGCTTGGATACGTGGTAGGTTCCATTAATTTCGACTGACAAGGTTTTCCATCCTTGATCAACAACGGGACCGCGACTCTTCTGGGTGAACATCCACTTCCACTGGCCTCTACCCTTTCAGTGGCTGCCCGTTTTGTCTTGTACCTGTGATTCTGGAACCAAATTTTCACCTGCGTGGGCGTCAATCGAATGATCGAGGCCAGATGCTCTCTTTCCGGCGCGCTCAAGTATCTCTGTTGTCGAAAACGCCTCTCGAGCTCGAACGTTTGCGCTTTCGAGAACAACACTCGTCTTTTTCGTTTCTTGTGTTCCGTCTCGTGTGGTTGCGCCTCGTTTGCCTGCTGCTCGTCTTCGAAATCAGCAGACTCCTCCTCTTTGCACTCGTGGTTTGTCTCCTGTTTCGGCGGGAACGAAAGGTCCGAGATCGTCGGGCTCGTTGAGTCTGGCTGCTGCAACACTGCAATTTTGAACATCACGATATTACTTTCCAAGTTGAACGTATGTTTCTCGTGGGATTTTTTGTCGAGTCGAATTAGCTGGTAAAGGCGAATTTCGATCGATCAATGAACGCTGCGAAAGTTTCTCAGATATTCTACACTTCGATTGTAAGAAAATTCCACGATCCACCGAATCTTGTGAAAAGCGTTTGGGAGGTCGAGCGATGAGAATAGGTTGCACTTGGACGGAATTTTAAAAACAACCAATTGGAATTTGCGCATTAATCTTGTAGAATTGATCGGATACCAAGTTAAATAAGTATCTATAAACCAGGATGAATTATAATTTCTCGTCTCTCGATTGAAAAGTTAGTAGATTAAAGAGTAACTGTAAATGCTTTTTTACTAATCTAGTATTTTTCTAACTTTTCTACGATCATAATCGTTTAAAAGATGTTTTGACAAAATCGTATAATTTCTATGTCTCTGACAGTTACTAGTGTATGTTACTTTTACGATATTTAGTCATTATTACGCCTGTACCCGGAGTTAGAAGTCAATTTCGTTTTAGTTCCTCAAAAATGAATAAACATCGTTTGAAAAGAATCATCGTCAGAATGACTGAAATATTACTACAGCTGCATTTTTTACCACCCTTCAACTCCTAACGTTGATTGCAGGCAGATGCAAGCCTGTATCGATCTTCTCGAGTCTTGTTAACGAGTGTTTGTTCATCGTTCAGACGACGTACATACCTAGCTTATTTAAATTCATCAGGATAAATTAAGCGATTAAACCGACGATGCTTTGCCGACGATGACTACTACGATATTTCATTTGCAAGAAAACAATATAAATCGATCGATCGCTAGTACAGCGAAATTTCTCTGCCAACTATTAAACATTGCAAACAACAGGAAATGTTCGAGATACAATAAAAGTATTCTCGATTAAAACACAAAGGGAAGATTTGACTAATTATTAAGCTACTGTTAATTGTAAAATTCTAAAAAATAAATATATAATAAAAAATGACGAAACTTGGATTAGAAATAGCAGGAAATATCCGAGATACAATAAAAGTACGCTCGATTGAAACACAAGCGGAAAATTTGACTAAATTTTAAACTGCTGTTAATTGCAAAAATTCTAAAAAATAGATATATAATAAAAAATGACGAAACTTGGATTGGAAATAGCAGGAAATGGTCGAGATACAATAAGAATATTCTCGATTGATACACAAACGGAAGATTTGACTAATTATTAAGCTACTGTTAATTGTAAAATTCTAAAAAATGAATATATAATAAAAAATGACGAAACTTGGATTAGAAATAGCAGGAAATATCCGAGATACAATAAAAGTACGCTCGATTGAAACACAAACGGAAGATTTGACTAATTATTAAGCTACTGTTAATTGTAAAATTCTAAAAAATAAATACATAACAAAAAACGACGAAACCTGGATTAGAAATTAGAAATAAAGAAAGCATATAGACCAGAATTTAGTATATTCGGTATGTTCGCCGTTTAATCCAACAATATTTTGATTAATCTTCGGCTAAAGTGGCAAATACCACGGTGGCCTAGAGACACGCTAATTTAATGTACAACTACGAGGTCCCTGCATTCGTGAACATACAATACGCTTTTGTGAAAGACCCGTAAGCTTGGTTGGGGTGAGTGTGAAGCAATATAGAGCCTGTTTGATACCCTATTGCACCCCATGGGACCGACTGTATCATTTTCATGGGAGATTAGGCTGTAGTCGCAGTCGCGTCGTGATTTCAATTAGACATTCCTCGCTACGGAGACGTTAACATCTTCGAAAAGAACGATTCTGCGATTAATCAAGCCCTAATTTCGAGATACTACCAGCATCAAATTTCCCTTTCACGTCGGAAACTTGCGATTCTTATCAAATTATTTTACTAAGAGAGCAAGTAGTCGCGAGCTCTGCTTTTCTAAATATCTCGCAAGTAAACGATTAACGAGTTTCTCGATAAAATATTAACTCTTCGCGAATAAATTTAAATAAATCTTTAGGTCTCGTTCGACATTTCTCAAGGAAATTTTTCAATTTACAAAAATCAATCTAAACGATCGTTTCTCGCAAGAGGAATATATATAAAAAATATATAAAAACATTGAGAACTCCAGGAAATTCGCTACCTGATCGAAACCACGTTTTTCGCATTTAAAGGGGTGAAATGCACGATTTTTCGGTTCCACGAATGTTGAACGAGAAAAAAGGGGATGAGGATATAAAAGGAATAAAACGAAGGGAAGATAAGGAGAAAAGGTGAAAAGAGCCGATAGGCTACCGGTGGATTTTTTGGGCGTGACAATTTCGATTCATCGAGGGCCTACAGGGCTACACGCATCTGTCCTCGAAGGGACATCTGTCTTCTTGTATTGGCCAATCGGTGCACAGGACCCACAAGGATCTTTTATAGGACCATTAGATCCTGCTTAGCCGACGCGGGCCAATTGTAGGGTGTTAAATAAATAAGGGTTTCGATACAGCCCCTTCTTCCTACCTTATACACTGCCTCTTAGAAGTATTCTTTGGTCCATTTGGACAACAAAAGCACAAGAATGTTGGTAAAATGTGTGAGACGTGCGAATCAGTGAGAGCTTCGGACACGAAAATTACCATAATTTATCAAACTTGTGGATAAAGTTTATTTTTTATTATTCAATTAGGGATACTTTCACTGTAAACGAGACATATAGAAGAATTTGAGAACAAAATCCGGAAAGATATGCAGGATATCCTAAGGAATGGCGTTATAATTGTAGACGATGAACTGAACTATGACGTCGGTTGAACTATGAACTAAACCAAACTACGGATATTTATGCAAATTTCTTGCGAATACAAAAAAAGAAAATATATAGATCCTAAGTAGAGATTCATTCTCTGAATATTACAACAGACACTTTCAGTATTTCGTATTATACGCATCCTATGCATTTTTGTATTTCAATTGTCGATAAATGCATAAACAACCGCAGTCCACTCGTCGCCAATCGCTTTTAATCTCTGTATCGGTGATTTGCAACGATTTATCGTGCTTTCTTTCTTCTCACTCACCATTAACTTCCTCCAGAGGCTGAGGTAATGTGGTTGGTAACGTTGGACCAGTCGGCCATCCCAGTAAACCAGGTGGCGGGGGTGGTAGGGTGCCTCTGTTCAAGTTCGCGTATATCGCGGGCTGTAACATGGCCGTCGTGTGTTCGAAAAACTGTTGATACGCCGACGGAACATCGTTCGTGGTCGGTAGCACCGTGGTACTACCTGTAACGAGAATTTTCAGGATCCAATTCTTTAACATCGATTGTATCTAACTTTAAATTTGCAATAATATTTTGTTGGAAATTTGTGCCAAGTTAATTTATCAGAGAAATTAATTAATAAAACGATAGAACGATAGAATCGAAATTTCCAACATGTTAAAACTAAGAATGAAATTATATGCGCGACATTTGGAAATAAAAGAAATCTAATTCATATTTATCAGGTATGTAAATATGAAACCGGAATTTGTCTATAGA
Source organism: Bombus flavifrons (assembly GCF_040668555.2). Taxonomy (NCBI): domain Eukaryota; kingdom Metazoa; phylum Arthropoda; class Insecta; order Hymenoptera; family Apidae; genus Bombus; species Bombus flavifrons. The sequence continues at coordinate 14,085,495 of NC_138450.1, forward strand.
TGGCCCTAGCTGATAATGTAGTTATCACTAAACTGCGTCATCGATGCCAAAAGTCTTTGTTGACATCTCACAAACATTTTCGACTCGGAACAATACAAGTTTCATACAACAGCATAGTTTGTAATAGCGTTGAACATGTCAAATTTTGTGCTTGGAAACTACGATTTGCGGACAGCATTGATTTTCTGTTACCATTCGAAGAAAACTGCCGCAGAATCGCATCGAATGCTTGTCGAAACTTACGGTGAGCATGCTCTTGGTAAATCACGGTGCTTTGAGTGGTTTAAAAAATTCAGAAGTGGCAATTTTGACGCGAGGAACGAAGAATGTGGAAGACCACCGAAAAAGACCACCGAGCTGTTAAAATCTGGCGAAACCGTTAATACTGAGCGCTACCGACGACAAACGATCGATTTGAATCGAGCTTTGCGTGAAAAACGACCAGAATATCAAAAAAGGCAACACAAAGTAATTTTGCTTCGTGATAATGCACCATCGTATACAGCAAAACCGGTCAAGGAAACGATAGAAGCGTTCAGTTGGGAAATACTTTCGCACGCGGCTTACTCACCAGACTTGGCTCCGTCCGATTACTATTTATTTGCATCGATGGGACACGCACTTTCTGACCGGCACTTCGCTTCTTACGAAAATGTAGGAAAATGGCTCGATGACTGATTTGCCTCGAAAGAGCGACAGTTTTTTTGGCGTGGCATCCACCAATTGCCAGACAGGTGGGAAAAATGTATAGCTAGCGATGGGCAATACTTCGAATAAAATATTTGTAATCATTTTCATACAATAAACGTGTATTTTCTATACAAAAATTCCGGTTTCATATTTACATACCTGGTAACGAGCGAAATTTTCAAATTTCCAAACGAGCGTAGAAATTTCTAAGGGAAGAACTAGATCGTAGTAATCGACGGATTCTATCGCAAAGTTGATGGATTTTAATGGAAACCGATAGCGTAATTAATCGATTCTTCTACGATCGAGATTTAACGGAGAAACAACTTGGCTATAAAAGATTAGAAAAATTGTACTTGTTCTTACCTTGTACCTCCGTTTCTTCCTGGGACGGTTTAGAATCGAGCTGCAGGATGTCATGGATGTGGAAACTCGTTCTGGGCATCTTGATGCTCTCCAATATTCTGCAACAGCAAAACCACAAAGAAAAATCGTTAGAAAACGCGGAAAATATTCATCTCAGCCGACAGGATTACGCTGATCGAGCATCTACCTATTTGAATATATTTCTCATCTAAATACACGTGCATAACTACCGTTATTATGCAAATCTGCTCCAAAGTAGAACGAAACAATTATCTTGAAAAAATGATACGAAAGAAAATGTAGGTAGAATTTGTAAAATCATAGAGAAATTAAGCTATCGGTCGAAATAATAGGATCGAGACTTAGGGTCGTGGATTTAGTTTAAACGAAAGGCTGTTGCGAGTCGAGAAGTCGGCCACGAAGGTCGGTTTTCAACGGAATCAATCCAATTTTCCAAGTTTTCCTGCGGCGCGAAAAGCGTCAAGAAGCCAGCAGGACACTTAAGACCCGATTAGAAGCGTACTGTGCCGTCAAAAGACTGGATACCTGCAGCTTTGCTGCCAAACAACCTGTCTTCCGGCACAGAAGAGAAATTTTTGGCCTTCGAGTTTAAGCCGAACCTACCTATTATCGTAACACGTTCGGTCACGTTCCTGGTTCAAAAAGCCATCAGAAAATTTTCTTAATCGTCTTCATTTTCTTAATTGTCGACCGCACTGTTTCTCGATATCGGAGGTTTGCTGGTGTTTTAGGAAAAAGAAGATTTAAAAAGTCTGATAAGGATAGAGATATCAGAGCGTTTCGATATCGCGTTATATAGAAATTTCCAGGATTATCGATCTTCGGTGTTAGTAAGTTTCAGGATTAGATCGTTAACTTGTATTCCTACAACTACAAACTTGCACAGTGGCGCAATGCGATCATTCAAGCGCTCATTACACAAAGATACGTGGAAAGATACGATTTTTAAAAGGTGAAAACATATTTGGAAATGGATAGAAATTTTCGTGTAAATAAAAGATTGCGCTTTGTAATAAAATTTCTTGCTCGCGATAGAACAACCAGAGTCTCAGATTTACGGTAATATACCGTTTCTTTATGCTTTTCGTTCGAACTTGTAGCAGAATTCCGAACTGACATAGAAGTTTCCACTTTAGTCGAAGGAAATGAGAAAGTTAAATCCCAAGCGGAAGAATTTCCGTTTCCTCTAAATAACTAAACTTCCTTCTACTTGCCAGAACGAATACCGAAATCACGAAACTAATGAAAAAAGTTCGTGGAAACTTCGATGGAACTGGCGTTCGAAAATAAAACAGTCGCTGGAAATTTTCAACCGGGAACTTGGTCGAAGAAGAAACTAATTAGCGTTACTTTTCGCTCCTGAAACTGTTCGTTCGCTAGCAATTAAAATGAAAGTTGCAGCATTGAAGTCACCAGCGATTCCAACTTCGAATTAAGCATCGCGATATTTTTAAAGTTCGTTCCGAAGAATCCCCGATTTTCTCTTTATTACTCGTTGTCAGCTGTTTTGCAACGAAAAGTTGACCGATGAAACCATGCGCGTTATAGAAGTTAATCAGGGACATCGATAATCGAACGAGTGTTCGATAAGCTTCGATACATGTCAGCGCAGCCACGTGGAAGAATTCGAGGGCCATCAAGATCTCCTTTCGATTACGAGACAATAAATAATTACCGATAATATTATCGAGCCACTGCCTACGACTTTTTCCTCTATCTCGGGCCATTTTCGAACTCTGTCATGTTTTTAGAAAAATTGTAAATCGACCGTAGATAACGTTTGCTTATTTCTTCGTTATATAATAGTTGACGAACGAATCGCGATTCTTCTAATTTCGATATATACTAAATCCCTCCAATTTCCCGAGAAAGCCAACATTTACCGGGTTCGCGTTCCAAAATAAAATTCTACCACAAATCCAACTAAAAATCTACGCGATACTTTGCAACAAGAACTTCTCTGTTCAGCCAACTAAAGCCATTCTCCCATCTCTTCTTCTCTAAATTATTTTATCGAAATTTCGTTTCACGAGAATCCAACCGAGGAGCATGCGAAAATTCCGCAAGGATACCGCGTAAGGGTCTGATCCGACGATCGAATTCTACTCTACTCTACTCGGAGGGGGCGGGTAGGGCAGGATGGACAGTGTCGGCAAAATAAGCTTCGTACACGTGATATATTCGCTATGTATCTTTTTTTTTTTTCTTCTTCTTCTTCATCTAGTTCGTTTACCTATTATTGAAAGCGATCTGGCTGTACCAGACGTGATTCAAGAGACTGGTCGGATAGGATAGCAGCGGCCAGGGTAGAATCTTATTCTTGTCCGCCATTTTGAAAGGTCGAGGAGATGTTAGTAGTGGCGTCAGTACATGTTAATGTCCTCGTGGTTCTCGCACACTCGTTCACGCACCGACGTTCCCTCTTTTCCTATTACTCCCTTCCTCCTGTCTCTTTTATCTTTTAAAACCCCTCTTCCCGTTCGATTTTCTTTTCTAAAACTCTCTCCTACCTTCTGCTTACTATCACTCGTCCACTCTCGTCCCCTTTTTCTACTCCAACTTGCTTAAATATCACTTGCCTAAACCACTCCGAATCGCTCGTCGTTCAAACGATCAGTTCACTCGCACACCCGACCACTGTCTTCCTATCGAACGGTTCTTCGTGGTTCATCGTTCGTTTCACCAACACTCGCGAGTTTGATCTTAGTTTAGATTCTAGACGACACACCGCTATGCTTCCGAGCAACGACGTTTCATACTTTCAAACGTTCCGCGTATTGTCACAAGAAGCAGGAACTCGTGGAAACATCGCGCCAACTCGCATCACGTTCATTTTGTATCGAGGTAGAAATTGAAGAAGATCGAGAAGATCGGAGGAAACGGGTAGACGCGATTCGACTTGGTCTAGGCTGAAGGACTCTCCTTGTACTTTTTGAGTGTCCTCGACGAGCACTTGACGGCTAGTGTTCCCTACCTTCGTACAGTTTCGCTCGTCAAGCACCCTCGAAGCCGAGGGCGGATCTTCGCCAGGGGCGGGGATTGCCGAGCTCACCCTCCGGCACGAGTCGCACGACAGTCCACCCCTCTCTGTCAGCCAAGAGAATTAGCTGGCTGAATTTTCCAGCGTACGTAGTAGACGGTTCTTTCGAGCGGACAGCATAGAAATCAATCTAGGAGAGAGAAACGTTCTGACTGTTCCATTTCGACTATGGGGATTTCAGGTGGAAAGGGGTGGCTCGAAAGGAGAAGCTTCTTTGGAGATTTGCGCAGGGGTAGGTTTGTGTCCGCAGCTTCGAGAAATACTTTCCAAAAGAAACTAGTTTTCAATAGTTTCCCAGTTGTTTGAATATTCTTAACTTCTTAGCATTAGATTATAAAATTTAATCTACCAAACTAATTAAACGAAATTCGATGCGACGTTTCTCGAATTCCGAAAACCCACTCGGATCTCTTTCAAAATGCTTCAAATCCTACGAAATCGTTTTCTATAGCCATCGACCGGAACGTTTACTCGTTTCAAAAACAAATATACTCGGGCCAAAAGCAAATAGGTCAACCTGTCTAAAAATCCACCTCCTAATCGGTGGAAGCAGCATGCAGCCGGCAGTTTACTTTCGAGATCGAAGAGTGCAACGTAACAGAAGCTGGAATGAAAATTTATTGAAATTGCGAAACGCTCGAGCAAACGCTCGTAAACGAGAATAGACAGTCCAGAGGCGCTAGGGGTAAATTTTCATCGAAGGGGTGGAGCCTCGTGTGGACCAATCGGACGCTAGTTTCTAGAGGATCGGCCCTGAGAAGTGTCTAGGGGGTTGATTTTAACCCTCGTCGCGGCTCCACCAATCGGATCGCTCCATCGATCAGGGCTTTTTACACCGAGAGCATACTTTGCGTCGAGTGTTAATGTGAAAGGGCATTAGCGGTGCTTTTACCGTGTCATTTCGATTTTTTCTTCCTCTTCGTCTCTCTTCTGTCAATTTTAGGCCACTTCCTTTACGGTTCGTTTTCTTTCTGTATTTATACTGCAACGATACCGTGTGTGTCGATAGTCGAAAGTGGGTTAGAAGCGTCCTCGGGCGTAGTCACGATCGTTACGTAGTTTATGGCGTTGAAGGTCTGACACGGCTTCCTGGTGGCTGGTATTACGTATTACGAAACGTGGAAAAATTGATACGTCCGAATAACAAATGCAAATACTTTGATCTTTCGTTGTTATCGATTTTTACAACTACGCGTGATTTTCGACGCTGCGGTGATGTTACGATAGTACGTTGTTTGACATTGCGGAAGCGCGATGAACAGAAAAATGTATATCTGTACTTTGTCAATTTCTATGAATAAAAAATATTACGAGTGGTTCGTAGATATCGAGCATCGAATATATAAATACTAATGTTTACGATATCGATGGCAATCAAATTCCCGATGTATGAGATTTTGAAATCGATGATCGAACATTTAACGCGATTATTTCCTAACGTGGATTACTCTGGATAATCAGGTCATACTTTGAGCTGATTCGGATAGTATACAGGTTTTGAGATAACTTAGAGTAGAGTATTTGTTAGATCGATAAAGTCATTGAAGTAGGGATTATACTAATTTCATTGCCCAATGTAAGAACGCAGATGGTTTATTGAAGAATATAAAAGAATATTTCCCATGATCTTTTAATCTTCCTAATGTCATAATTTCAGAAAATAGCATTACAATATTTAATAACATCCTACTATGTACTATCCTAACGATATATCCTAATATACTTTAACCAGGATAATTCCTACCGACGTACTAAGAATATACAGGGTGGTTGGTAACTGGTGGCACAAGCGGAAAGGGGGTGATTCTGCGCGAAAAAAGAAGTCGAAAATATAGAATAAAAATTTGTCGTTCGAGGCTTTGTTTTCGAGAAAATCGACTTTGAATTTTCGCTCGGTACGCGTGCGGTACGTTATAACGGATCTCACTGTAGATCGTTGTCTCGATGGAAAAATAAAAAAAAAAAATTTTTATTCTATGTTTTCGACTTCTTTTTTCGCGTAGAATCACCCCTTTTCCACTTGTACCACCAGTTGCCAACCACTCTATGTAGAATAAGAGTTCCGATAATCCTTGGTATACCACTTTAAGTCTTTCTTTTGTCCATCGTTTAATCTGCTTCACGTTGGTAAACTGAAACGTTAAACAGTTCAAGTCACAAACTGATCAGTTTCCCAATTGTCCCGACTCTGTTTCAAATTCTTGAAATACCTCAACTTCTTGACAATATCGTTTCACACCTTTTTGTCCCAATCGCAAATCATACGCCCAAGGGAATCTGTCCAATTCAAAACACAGGCCGCTGCGTGCTGTTCGTAAAAACCTGTACAGGTAGAAAGTACTCGAGGGAAGGACAAATTGATCCTGTTAATGCTTTTCCGAGAGCCGGAAACGTATAATAGACCGGCAGGTTGTATCAAATCGCGTAGAAAGTGACCCGCATAAGTACAGGTATATTATGATGCGCGTATACGCGAGAAGAGACAGGCGAAAAAAGCGTGAATCGAAGAGAAGAGAAGAGAAGAGGCAAAGGGACAGGGGCGACGATGGAGCGGGTTTCCGGTTTATTCAGTTCCAGGCTTTGTGCGATCGCGTGGGTCCCTGCTCGGCGAAAAAGTCAAAAAGTACGGAAGAGGGCGGTTCCAACCTTTCTGACTTTTCTCATGAGCTCTCGCCCTTTCGGATTTATCGCCGTTGGAAAATCTTTGCGCCGAACCGCTTCGTTTCCGGCCCATCTTCAAGAATTTTAACACATTTCTGACATTTTTCATACACTTAGTTTTTCACTGGTAGAGGAAGTGGTATTCGTAATCGATATTTAGGAACAGAAATATCGCTAGTCGTATCGATATTAAGGTATTAAGATATTAAGATAGCGTCAATGGGATTGAAAATGTTGTTAACACTGGACAGAATATTGGCGCTGTTGATATTAAGAATATTATCAATGTTAAAAATGTAAATATGCAGGGATTGATAACACGGCGAATGGATATTAACGATACTGGTATTAGGAATGTTATTAACGTGAAAAATTGATATCAATGGCATCAGAATCGAAAGTACGTGTGTAAGAATATCGTGGGACATTCATTGAGATATCGAAACGTTTAGAAATAAATATCCGCGTAACTCTTGATTTTCTGTTTCAGCAAAACGAAGTTGAGCTGTATATGGTGGCTAAGGCAGTGTTATAAGTGCAGTTATCGATATTCACGGGTGAACAGAAGGGAGTGAATCATTCGTGTTACTAGAACAGAAAATCGTAAATTACTTTGACAGACTCGATTTACACGCTTCTGTTACTGTACATTTCTATCCAGTGTTACAAGTTTTTACAAGTACAGACTTCAAGATTCAAATTATTCTTCGATCCTGTTTCACAATGCCAGCCTAAAGGAGAAAGAGAATCCAGGAACATCGCAATTTACAGTATATTCACGATCGTGTTGTACAATTCTTTGTTATCTTGACGCAGATTGCATCAGTCGTCATAATTTATGCCAAAAAATCTTCTATCGTAGAGCAAAAGATCAAAGGATACTTTCAATTTCAAGTCCACGTTATAGAACGTTTATGTCAAGTTGTGCGAAAGAAGCAATAAGATATAGCTGAGAGAAAAAGACAAAATTAAAGAAAGTATACAGGGTGGTTGGTAACTGGTGGTACAAGCTGAAAGGGGGTGATTCTAGGCGAAAAAAGAAGTCGAAAATATAGAACAAAAATTTGTCGTTCGAGGCTTTGTTTTCGAGAAAATCGACTTTGAATTTTCGCTCGGTACGCGTGCGGTACGTTATAACGGATCTCACTGTAGATCGTTGTCTCGATGGAAAAATTTAAAAAAAGAAAAAAAAAATTTTTATTCTATATTTTCGACTTCTTTTTTCCGCTTGTACCACCAGTTACCAACCACCCTGTATAAGGAGAAGCAACTAAAAGTTACGAACAATTCAAAACAAGAGGATACGCGATGCTGAGTTCAGTTCTGAAACAACGACTCGAAGAATTCTCCAACGTTCGCTCAAAAAGCGTTTATCGCAATTATTACATACAGAGACCAATAAATATCGTATCTACAGGAAAAGAAATATCGGAAGAACGAAAGAAGAAGATAGGGACATAAAAAGAGATAGGTAAAAGTCACGAAACATTAAGAATAAAGATCAATCCGCAGCATGCACGAACAAGGATCGTCGAGTAGAGGCTCTCGCGTGTTCAGCGAAACTCTTTTCCAGAAGACGACTCCGAGCGTGCACGAATCGTCTGCCGTTTCCACGGCTGCGCCGTTCTAACTCGGTTAGAATCGGATTCAACGAGACGCTCTCGTGATTTTTCCAATGATCGTTCGCCCGAGTCCGCTGAAAACTTCAAAGCGTCGACGTACTTTTGCCGGAGGAAGAGCAACGGAGGAAGAAAGTGGTGGAAGGAAAGGGAGCGAGGGAAACGAGAGAGGAAAAAAAAAGGTAGAAGAATACTGGAGAAGTTCGAGCTGCCGGGCAATCGAGCAACATTTGCCAGGATCCCACGACTGTTTGGCGATAGCTGTGCCAACTTGTTTCGAGCACGCAACCCAATTTGTCTGCGTCTCATTGTTTTACCGGCCTCGCCGCGCGATCCTCCTGCTTTCTTCGCTGAATATTGTCCAAAGGGTATCGTGGCATGGATTATCATGGCCCTTCGATGATCGAGTGTTATTATACCGAGGGTTTGTACCTGCCAATACGGTAGCATCAGGATTATCCGAATTAGTTGGTTACCGAGAAATCGGATAATTCAATTTTTCGAATAGCTATACAACTGAAATTGTTGCTAAGTGTCTTTTATCATATAAAGATCAGCTTCTTGTAACGTTACGATCGCCAAGTGGTATTTTACCGTATATGCAAATAACTAGCATCTATCTCAATACTTAAAATTCAATAAACGTTGTGTCAAATACCTACGAGTCCAAAAAGAGAAGCAGAAATCGATCAACAGATTAGATTCGAGCGTTTAAATTCTGATAATCTTCTCAATAGCTCTTAGCCTCGCTGATTAACTCGAACTGATCGGTTAAACCGGGTGCTTAAGGTGCTGGTTGAAATTTTAAGGTAAATCAAGGTAGCTCGTCCAACTAACTCGTGCATGACCTGCCTTCCAGTTAATCCACTGTTTGAGGAAACCGGTTTCTCTTGCACTTGTTAAGCCGATACTTCTCAATCGACTATGCCAGATTTGCTGGTGGGCTAGTGTGAATTGTAAGTGGTTTAAGATCTTTAAGAAGCGTGGCGAAAGATAAAGATGTCGAGAGAAGCGAAGGGAAACTTCTTGGCCAGCTGGTAGGCAATTAAACCTAACGTTGGTTGCAATAAATCGCCAGTATCTTCGTTGGGAACTACATCCTCCCTTGGAAAAATTTTTATTGCTGTTGTTGGTTTATGGCTTTGCCGTAGCGATATTCGACGTGGAAACACAATAGATGCAAATTAGATAACATAATAGCGAGGAAAATTGTTAATTCGAGGAACTGTTCTTCAACTTTTGTTCGCTGATACTTAAAAGGGACTAGCAAAAATATTTGAATTCGTTGAATAATGAGACCATATAGAATTTTTACAACGGTATTTGGGAAAATAAAAAACGACATGCGATGTATCGAAATTTGTACGATAAAAGTATTATTAGTAATGTATTATTAGTATGCAGAAGGCAGATAAAAATTGCAAATGATCGGAAATCGTAGAAGGACGATGCGTAAGATAATTTTCTATTCGTCTGCATAAAATTGAGAAAAGTCTGTCGTTAATTATATTTGTAATATTACAGTAAGTGGTAACCTACAGTGGCTACGTAAAGCATCTGCACGCTATTTGAATAAAATATCGAAAATATAGTACTCGTCGTGACATTTATAAAACAAATCTCTATGTAGATTCTATCTCATTTGTGTTCCGTAGACGGTTGCGAACAATGGCGTTTATAAAAATCTGAGTTTGGGCGAATATTTACGTTCTAATTAATAAGATTCGCACAGAAAATCGTATTACACAAGCGTATTCGTAATATCGAATGAAAAGTACGTAATATAAAATGAAAATCCATAATATTGGACAACACTCGAGTCGTCAAGTACACGAGTAACGATACTCAAAAATTTTTACGATCCCCATGTAACAGGCACTCAAGCCGGCACTCGAGGGTGACCGTTTCGATAGTCGAGCTGGTAAACTCTAGTACCACTTGAACATTTAGATTTCGCATACATAAACGCAGATCTACGAAATACAAAAGACCGGTTGAACTGCGAAGAAAAAGCGGAAATAGCGTTTGAAAGGAAAAGAGGTTGGCATCGGAAATTGTAGAGGAAAATGTTGCGCTGGCACGTACTGACAATAAATAAGAACGTGGCAGGAGCCTCAGGTGGCCGACAGGTACCGATATTGTCATGTTAATGAAGGATACAGAAAATATCTGCTAAATGGATGGAACGACCATTCATCCTGGCACGTTTCACAGCCTCAACACCTGAATCTTTCTGTGAACCGACCAAGTATCAAGTGGTCATTCGAGGATACGCTTAAGCGTGTCCAAAAAGTCGAATTCGGCTGTTGCAGTCGGTTTGCTACTCTTCGAACTTTCGAGTACCGTTTCTCCACGAGTCATAATTATCTGAATCGAATATTATTCGACGTTATTTTATTAATTATCAAATTCGCAATTTTGCAGGTTGTATAGACGCTTTCGAGATAATTAACGTTGATTGTTATTGACATAATTATTACAACGCTACTACGCTTCGCTATTCATCCCTATAGCATTCGGTATATTTATCTTTGGAAATAACTTAAATCTAACGCGTCCACTCTACGCTCTTCATCCCTGGAACACTTTGTCAACATCTAAACGTACCCTTGGTGGTATCCTTTTCGAAAAACCCTTGAAAATCTACTTTCTGTTCGCTTGTACCTATACCAGCAGACTCTTCACCCTCGATGACGAACGACGACAAGAAAGAAGAAAAGCGAAGAGGGGAGAATGACGGCGGGGAAACGAACATTCTACGTTCATTCATGAAACCAGTTACAATGGATCAACGGAGCCTGGAGTCGTGAATGAACGTAGTACGTCTAGTAGTAGGTGGCTCGACGGGCGGCTTTCGAGGAACCCTCTTCCACAAAGCATTTTCCTTTTTTTCAGAAGAACTTCTCCCTATCTTCGACGCGGTGGAATGCCACTGGGCCAAACGTGACCCAAACTGTGCACGGCTCGTTAAGGATCAGCCACTGCCGCCATCGTTTAAGAAACGTTTAAGAAGTTATTCGAGGCAGGCACAAGAATAAGTTCCATTCGCTTTTTCGGTCAGTCGGACATCTTATACATAAGAACGGAAAGTAAGGTTCTGGAAAAGTAATTCTTGTATACTGGACTTCATCTACACTCGAGAACTTCCGTCCCTCTCGATAACTTTTTCTCCTTCATCCTGTTATGTGCTCGTGTATGGAGCTTTATGCGCGATGATTAAAGATTTATTGTTTGGTAGTTGTTACTACTAGGTTGTCCGAAAAGTTTCTTTCGTTTTACAAGAAAATACTAAAGATAAATAACGTTTTTTGTTTTATATTATTTTGTCGAATTACGAACGATCCATTTCGTTCTGTCGAGATAAACACCGCGACATTTCATAAACTTGGTTTCACGTTTCTACGAAGATGCACTGTTGTAAAAAACACGTTTGCGAAAGAAAGACACTTTCCGGACAACCTAATACGTACAGGGTGTAACTGCAACTGGCTGTATCTTCTAGACGGTTAGGGATAGAGGAAGATGTCACAAGCGAAAATTAAATGGTATCAAGCGGTGCATAATATGCAACTAATTTTATGCATTTTTATGCATCGGTGCATCGGAAAGCATTTTTTAAAATGGAAACCTTAAGTCCTAAATTTATTCATTAGGAAGTTATCGAAGCTAAAATTCCTCTGAATTATTTCAATTAATGAGAACGTGAACGATAACACCTACAAGGTTGATACAATACGCGTATATTAAATTTGAAATATTAAATGGCTCTTGCAAACTGTTTATTAAATATTCGTTAGGCATTTAAAGTACGGAGGTTAAATCTTTTAGCAGAAAAGATACTGTTAAGTTTTTTATTTTTCAACTATTCGTGCTCCTTTGGTTTGAAAAAATATCCGACTATCCGATCGCTCTTTAATCTTCAAACCACAGAGTTACATATTTTCAATCTAAAATAGGAATGTAATTCCTGGAAACATGACTTTCGAGGCTTATAATCTTCTTGCATAAAATAATCGAAGAATTTTCAATCGATATCGAAGAGGAATTTCCCAGTTGGTGAAACAATGCGCGAATAAATATTCCACAGTGTTCTGGCATCGTTTCGCGTTATCTTATGTATCTAATCGTTAATCACGTGAGACGTGACGAACAATAAGAGAAAAAAAGAGTGGAATACGTCCGTCAGTAGGATCGCGTGGTCATATCGATCGACCTGCATCGAACTGTGGCAATCGGACGAATGTAGTTCGCGTGTCGACTGAATCTAACATTAAGATCGAAGGCTTATCGCTTCTCGATCAAAAGACAAATCTCATTGTACGCTCGTAGATCGTAATTGAGAGATGCAAATGATTTTCAATTCACTTTCCATAGAATGATCCTTAGGAATATTTTTTTAATTTTATCATTTTTATCGTCGTGTTAATTTCTTGTCGTATAGGTATATCAAATATTTATAATTGCGAAAGCGCGTTTTTAATAATAATAGTCACGTAATAATCATTAATTCTACCAAATGTCCAAATCGGACAAATTGTGAATGTAAACAACTAAATAAAAAAAAAAAAATTCAAGCATTTCTAAAAAAAAAAAAAAAAAGCGTAATAATCGTTACTCTAAAATCTTACAAATCTTTTTCAATTTCTGTGAACCCTCGACTGATTCATCATCGAAGATGATTAACCAGAGACAGGGGCTGGGTTACTTTATTTTAAAATACATATTTAATTTGTATTCCCGTCTTGTACAATGAAGATCATTGGTGGCGTTTAAAAATATTTTTAGAATATTTGTTATGTCCTGGCAACAAAGTTGCAAAATCCAATGGAAAAACTGGACAAGACTTTACTAGAGAAATTACTTTACAATTTGTTCCGAATATCACCAAACCTCTATATTTCAAGTAATATACGAAGCTTTTGCAGTAAACTTGACAAATCAGTGCCTGGCGAGATACCGATTTTTAATTCGAGATAACGTTACCAAGAGTCATAATTTTCCATGTGACTTATAAATACGTAATCTAAAGAGATTAAACGGCGCTATGAAAAAATATGTAATACCTTAAAAAAGATTTGTTCTTGCACGAGTATCACCTTGATTTCTTATATAGCTTCGCGGATTTTACTTAAAATATGATAAGGTAGAAACATTTGAGTCGAGACAAATCGTATCGTTTAGTAGTCTTCTCGCGTGACTGTACAAATTTCGAGCTATAAAAACGAAACGTAGAATCTCATAAAAAAGAATCGTTTTATCGAAGAAGAAGGATATGTAGAAATAATTTTTGTACTTATTGTATATACACTCGTATCTTTATGAATATAATTAGAAGAAAAAAAAAACCGAAAGTTACGTAGAAAATTGTTCTATGTTACAAATATTACAAGTATTATATCTTGGATATTTCGTATATTTTTGCATATTATGAGCTTTCTAAGCGTTTTGCACCTCTAAATACCTCATAAATGCGTAAAAAGCCGCGGTCTCGTTATTATATCAAATCATAACTGTGCCTCGTAATATACAGGGTGGTTGGTAACTGGTGGTACAAGCGGAAAGGGGGTGATTCTAGGCGAAAAAAGAAGTCGAAAATATAGAATAAAAATTAAAAAAAAATTTTTTTTTCTAATTTTTCCATCAAGACAACGATCTACAGTAAGATCCGTTATAACGTACCGCACGCGTACCGAGCGAAAATTCAATGTCGATTTTCTCGAAAACAAAGCCTCGAACGACAAATTTTTGTTCTATATTTTCGACTTCTTTTTTCGCGTAGAATCACCCCCTTTTCGCTTGTACCACCAGTTACCAACCACCCTGTATACAAGTTCGATTATGCACAGTTCAAGATTGAATCTTGAGATATTGAAGCTTAGATGACTAAAATAATCCTTACTTACTGCGATCGTTGAATTCGATCGAATACGAGTCACTTTGTAAACAATATCGATGATACTGTGTGGTAATATCGTGGCATTGGTACTGAGGGATCGATCAGTACATCTGATTAGGCGGATAACGCCGGAAACCGGAAGCGAACGTTTAAGAGCAGTCACGCATATTGGTTAGGCGAATCCTTCGGTATAGAGTGGTACGCCTTGTTACACGACGGGACACGCGAGAACCGAAAGGGCCCAAGTACCAACACCTGTTGGTTTCCACCATAAATTTCGGATTAATCGTAACGCGGATGGTCGCTGCCCGTGTTTCTAATTGCGAGTCAGCGTTTCCAACTCGAAACTCGTCGATCGTGAAATTGTTCGAACTTTTTAGGCAATTGGTGTTCGCTGCAACATCGCGATAGTGAAACGATAGTATCGTTTGTTGCAGAGGTGATTTTGAAAAAATAGTATATCGAAGAAGATTATTTTCCTTCGATCTTTTCATCCTCAATTTTCATCGACGACGATTCAATTTTCAAAGGAAATTAGTTTCCACTTGATCCTTGCTTCTTATACGAAGCAAGCAAACCAAGTTCCATTGTTTGATAAATCGATTTTCTCGTAGGATCCTTACCTATAGTCCTCCTCGACGTAATCCGGAGGGAACAGATGCCAGGATGCGTCGTAGCATTCGTCGTATCCGTTTGCCATTTTCCAGCGTTCTCTTCTTCTTTAACTGTCTTTTTCTCTCTCTTTCTTTCTCTTCGCCTTTTTGTTTCTAGATCGTCAGCCTGCTTCGTATTCGTACGACAGCTCGCGAGAAAGTCTTGCTCTCTGCTTTAGACTCTCGTTCAACCTCGAAAGCGACTGATCTTTGGCGACGAGTTCATTCGAAAGGATATTTTTCATAGAAATGTAAAAAACAGGCCCGGCACTTCAATAAATCATTGAAATATAACCCAAGCTTGATCCTGGCTTGTCCATTAATTTTTCAATATTTCGAACGACGCACGAACACGTTACGAGACGGTACGAAGAACCGTAGCATAATTGTCTACCACGTAAGAATCAATTTTCTGTGAAGCAAGTATCGACTCACGGACGGACACAGACGATCGAAATTGTCCACGACGATTTCGAAATCGACACCTCGACCAAACCGTGATACCGTGTTCTCAGTTACTGAGAACTTTACGTGGATATATCGATCACCTATATATTGTATCGAAAATATGGCTACCAGATAGGAGCTCCGGCAACGTTATCTGTTTGATAACACCCTATATAGATTAGTTTGACTACTGTAACGTCAGACAGGACTGTACACGTTGAGAATATAGACTATAGACCAAAAATTTGGAAACACTTTCTTAATTGTGTTGATCAAATATTTGGAATTTGTAGTACGTGTTCTATAGGATCTGAGAATTTCGAGTAGGTCAACTTGGAATTTTATATATTTTAGTATTTTTTACATTGGGACACTCTTTGATAAAGAATTATTCATTTTCGTAGCATTAATTTAATAGCTAATTTATGATTAATTTAACGAATTAATTAATGAAATTAATACAATATTGGTACAATTAATGGTATGCTTGTAAAATGTTTGACTAGTAAAGTGTATATCGATTCATCTGCTAATTTTCTTATTAATTCGAAATTAATGCTCCAAATATATAAACGTATGATAGAATTGTTTGCCGTAATATCATTTTTGTCACCAAGAAGCTTCTTAGGATAGCGGAATTGGAAATTTGCTTCTGTCGAAAATTGTCTTGCCACGGTCTATCTTTTAATAATTTTTAATAATGTAACTTTGGTGAGAAGGTTGGTCTGTTAAACGTAAAGACAGTTTATCGTTGGCATCGCTGCGTCAGGGGAAAAAGTTGTCGCGAAGTAGAAAAGTACGCTATAGAAGAAGTAGAAATAATAGATTGCCATATCTTTCACGTGTGGTTTCATGTTGATATCTCGGACCAATGGTAGTGATCTGTGTTACTGTTTCTATGCTAGCCTGACATAAAAAAGCTCCCAATAGATACGCACGTACAATATTTACTATCACTGTTTTTATTACTTCATAATTACATTACGCGATAGACATTCTTCACATCAATTTTGTGCTTTATATGTCCTGTCATTCTCGCGATAATCACCTCGTTTGATATAATTTCAAATTAATTTGGCATAACTTTTAATTTCATTAAATTTCCATTACTTTAGCACGATAAAGCTCAATAAAAATTAACATCTATTTATAGTGCGATCGTGACTTTAACCGTGGTCTATGTTCGATAACAATATTTTACCTTATATTTTCGTACTTTCGTCAAACTTTTTTCTCTCAAATATTTTACGTTATATTTTCATACTTTCGTCAAACTTTTCTCTCTCAAATATTTGAATAATAAAAAGGCACGATCTTTTCGCGTATCGTAAATAACGTTGCATCGTGCTTTCGTATTTTCCACAAACCGAAGAAATGTGGCTTTACGTAACCTTAACTCAATTATTACGCAGCTCTCACTCTAAATCCATCTAATGCTACGATAATTCGGTGGTAAATTCGAATTCAATCTTCCCCAAAGAACTTTCCATTGTCGAAAATCGATGAATTGTTCGATAATGAAAATTCGACGGTCTTATCGAATTGGCCGTTATCCGTTCGTACGATCGTACGTTTAAGTATAACGATTCCGGAAAATGACGACTTTTCCGCGGATCTCGGGACAATGTTGGTAATTACGATGTCTCGTCTCATCGGCAGATAGCAACACTTTAAATGTCAAGGGCACGACATAGTTCATATTTATTGCTGCAGATAACCAGCTAATTGTTGCTACTCGACTCGTACCTCGGTTCTACCTTACAATTTGTTAATGACAAGTGCCCCTCGAGGTGAAGTATCCAGGCTTAACCGACAAGTGCTACCGAACAGAGGCTGCCACGAGTGCACTGATAAAACAAAATGTTTCCTTCCGTGTTTTGACTTTATGTATGCGTCAGTCTTGTTAAATATATTGCTAGCTGTAAATATTAGGACACCCATTCGTTGAAAAACTCTAATAAACTTTACGTTATTTAGTGTTTTTCAAAGTATTATAAGACACGTTATTGAATTGTGGTATTTAATAGTAGTTAAATATGTAATATTTTTCTTAACGCGAAGCTCAGGATCCAGGAAGAGATTCGCTTTACAATTCCTTAAAACCTTAACCCCCACTCGTACTTTCCTTCTTTTCACATATCTCATTTCTTATCCTCCTCCTCTTCAACCACTCCCTTTCTTCCCTCACTTTCCTTAACACCTTATCAATATATTGAAAGTTGTACCTGCGATTGGTGCACAACCTTCGACTTTCAGTTTAAGCGAATCTACGAAAAATTATGCGAATATTAGGTGATAGGAATATTTCAATTTTATGGCTTCTGACGACTCTTCGTGGTCCATTCGAGAACAGGTTTAAATTATTTCCAGATAAGTCGGAAATATAAAGTGAATGCAAAAAGTATTGACACACCATTGTATTTATTACAGCATTTACGATTACAATTAGTAAATTAATTAGGCTGAAATACATTAAATTCCGTATCGTCTGGTAGTACTCTTACGTCACTGCAACAATTTAATACGAAGAAAATGAATTGTGGAATCTGATAAAAAGCACTGTAAATAAGGTATGTGACAAACACGATTGACGTTCGTCATCGCTACAATTCGTGTTCCTTTATCACATTAAAACGATTAATTCGTGCCGGTTATTTCGGGATTCTTAGTGACCCACAAACACGATTGCCAGAACGATCGCCTCATGAGCTTTCTTCCGTTCATTTTCTAGGACAGTGTAACGCACTTATCTGTCCATCGAGCACATGCACGACATATGGGCCGTAATCTCAACTTATCGTGATTGACGATAAGAGATATTTTTTTTTCGCAAGAATGAACGCTCAATATCTGTGTTATTAATATTACGAGCAATATAATAATGCGCCAGTCATATAGCAATAACGCTACATTCTTGAATAAAACGAGAAGAAAAAAAATGCTTTGGAACCGGTAGAATAAAACGTATACTCGCGTTCGATACGTTGCATATAATTTTTTAAGGTTTTTCGACAATCGTTTGCATTTTATAACGAGAGAAATTTTTCTGGTATTTATTAATCTAATTCGCATCGATTTTGCAACGATAACGTTTTACATTATGCGAGCGAAAAGTTCGCGCGAAGTATACGAAAGATCGATATTCGAGAAACTTAAGTTAGATCGTAACGTACTGGGTGTCTCGAGATACGTGTCAATCAAAATGGTGGCTGAATTCTGATAAGAAACTTAAAGAATCATAGCCTGGGCATTTTTTTTTTTAACAAAAAAAAAAAAAGTAAAACTACGAATATTACAAAACACGAAGAGTGAAAACTATCTAGAGCATTCAGGAATTAGTTTACTGTAAATAAAAACGATTCGCCTAGTTTCCAAAGCCGTGTCTTTGGAATTTCACCTTATGTATCTTTCTTTATACCTGGAAAGATTAAACTAACCTCAAGTAGCTATATTATAAATCTATAAAGAAAAGCAATATGATTGTGATTTTAATCCGCAACTAGAATTTTATTTGTTTTTAAGAAAAATAGAGTTTCTGTATTATGTTACTGTATCTTATAACTGATTGCAATTTTTCACTTTAATCTAGATTAAAGCTAAGGCATTATAGCTGTAATCTAAATTAATATTTCTTATAAATAGCCTGTTCTGTGCCACCGTAATCACGTAATGACAAGATTCCTAATGCAGCGACGAGCAAATAAAATAAAAGACGTTTTAGGTTATACCTATGCCATTATGGAGGGTTAATTATCACCGCCTGTTTTACCTCTTGCGCATTTCAGTATTTTTTCAGCATTTCAATCATCTGGCATGTATCATTCTAACATCATATAATATGAAACAGTGTGTAAATGTCTACGCAGTTTACGATCAATAAATATCCATTATCAAAAAATTGAATCTGAAACGCTATCGGTTATTTTCAACTGCGCGCTGCGTCGAGCCAACAACAAAAAAGTTCACTACCAGTTAAAACAACTGAAGGTTATGTAGTGAACGATTATGTCATCGTAGAACCCGTAATCCGTATATTCGATGGCGATTTCGTAAACACAGAAACGTAAAAATTAAATAATATATTCATATGAAATAAATCGTACGTTCAATGATAACGATACGGTCTCGCTTCGATAATCGCGTATTTGCGTAGCGAGATAAAAATATAATTACGAATTGACGTATTCGTGAATTTTCGCGGTCGAGATGATAGAAATCTGTCGACGATAATAGGACAATGAGTAAATTAGTCGAATATGGGAATCGTTAAAAAGTGTTTCCTCGATAGAAGATAGAATCTTTTTGAAGTATTTTTTTTTTTTTTTTTGAATATAGTTAAAAAATAATTTCGATGGATTCAAAAGATATTAGATGCTCGTTGCATTTTATATATCATTTTAAAGAGGAAATATTATTTCT
Source organism: Bombus flavifrons (assembly GCF_040668555.2). Lineage (NCBI taxonomy): Eukaryota > Metazoa > Arthropoda > Insecta > Hymenoptera > Apidae > Bombus > Bombus flavifrons. Next base: position 14,105,307 of record NC_138450.1, read on the forward strand.
CAGGAATAGTAAAAAACAATGCTTTTTAACTTGTTAGGAACAATTTTTTCTTATCTTTTACGATTAAACTGTTTGTTTTACGATTAAAAAATTAAAAAAGAATTGAAATTATCGTTTATCGTATCGCAATGATTATTGTGAATATTTCATAGTCGAATGATATTGACAAATGCAAAGATATAAATAAAATGTTAATGTAAAATTTGTGTGTGCAGGAGGATAATAAAAATGCTTCGAATATATCTGGCTTTCTTTATTAAGAAATGACACCATGTTCAAAAATAAAAATTTCATTTTGCAAAAGTAATATAAAAACATTTTGAATAATTTCTCATTCGTGTGCACTTCTTAGATTAATTTAATATGATTATTTAGGGAAATTTATATCGAGGTTTTTAATCGTTCGTAAAATATATCGTTAACGTGATCTAAAATGTTATTCCAGCTCTGAGAGATCAAGCTTTTCTAAGTAATCATATTCAGTCTTCTTTGATATATAATGTCTTTATTTCATTTTTTGAAATTGAATGGAAACTAGAAAACAGAATGATCCCCTTGAAGCTTCAACGATGCGAATCTGATTTTTGAAACTTCAAGTGCATCAATATATCCGACGCACTCTAATTACATTTTATACTCTAATTACTACATGTTAATTTAATTTTCACCAATACGACGATATTCGATTTTTATTAATTTACTTTTTAAAATAGTTATCAATACTCGTGGCCTTCTTTTCAAAAATAATCTTCGAAGTTTCAAGAACATTCTGCTATGTAATTACTATCTCTTAATTTAATTCTCTATTAATTACTATCGATTGTAAATTTTACAAGAGTAGCTCCAACTTCTCCTCCCGACGTTATTTTTACAGACTGACCGCGCATGAAAAATTGCAACCACGATAAATGGCTACACGAATTATCTCTGAAGCGGGAGGCTGAACACGATAACGTGTCCCATTTTGTACTTTGAGCAACACGAGAAAACGTCGTGCAACTTTACACCATGCCGAATAGATCAGACATTTTTTACCAAACGTTGCACAAGTGGCTAGAATCCCATCTGCCCTGTGAATCGCTCAACCATTATCTCCTATTATCTGCCAGAATTTTTTTTATCGTTGGTCGTGCTAGCGATACATTGCCGTCTGGAACGAAACTTTCGTAACGATCAGACCGCTGTTTCTTGAATAGTATTTTTCCGAGTATCAGAATCTCGAATGTCAGAAAAACGTCCAACACGAATTTATAAAGTCATTTAGCCCAAAATGGATCAAACGAAGTAAGAAGCGTATATTTACACTGAATCATTAACTTTACAAACAAGAATCGTTGAAACTTAGAATACCAGCATCAGTGGTGTCTCAAATAATTACGTAGCCTTAATTAGTAGCTTGATATTATTAAATTTAGAAATCAGTGTCGTTGAAATTTAGAATATTAACGTTAGTAGTGCTCAAAATAAATATATCTCGATTTTTTAATTTAGTCGACGGTCGCGCGCAATTCGATTTTGTCGATTTTAACGATGACGAGTGATCGCTAAAAACTAGGAACATAAAAAAAAAAGAGAATCGATTTTCGTAAAATTCCAATTGTGATCTATGATCGTCCTAATATGGTCAGGAGATTCTGTTTTCGTCTTTCCTCCTTTTTACGATTCCTATCTAGGGGAAGGTTGGAGAGGACAGCATCTCTATTCAGGTTGAGTTTTTGAGTCAAGAAGGTTTAGTTGGTATCTCGGTGATGTTCAAGTTTTTCGAGCTTGTAATCCTCTTTTTCTTGCACAATTGGGAATTCTTTTGCGTCCAGAGTATGAGCTTCCGCTGATGTACAAGTTTCTGGTGCTGGCATTAATTCGCAAGGTAGCTGAGATGGCGGCAACTCGCAAGATTCTGGCGGTGGCGGTAATTCGCAAGATTCTGGTGCTGCCGGAAATGCGCAAAATTCTGGAACTGGCGGTAATTCGCAAGATTTGGAGATTGCCGTTGATTCGCAAGATTCTGGGGTTGGCGCTAATTCGCAAGATTCTCGCTGTAATTCGCACGAGTTTGCCGTTGAGAGCAATTCGCAAGACTTTTGCGTCGACGGTAATTCGCGAGATTCTGGCGCTGGTGATAATTCGCGAGATTCTGGCGCTGGTGGTAATTCGCGAGATTCTGCCGCTGGCGGTAATTCGCAAAATTTTAATGCTAGGGGTGATTCGCGAAATTTTGCCGCTGGCGGTAATTCGCGAAATTTTGCCGCTGGCGGTAATTCGCAAGATTCTTGCGCTGGCGGTAATTCGCAAGATTCTTGCGCTGGCGGTAATTCGCATGATTCTTGCGCTGGCGGTAATTCGCAAGATTCTTGCGCTGGCCGTAATTCGCAAGATTCTTGCGCTGGCGGTAATTCGCAAGATTCTTGCGCTGGCGGTAATTCGCAAGATTCTTGCGCTGGCGGTAATTCGCAAGATTCTTGCGCTGGCGGTAATTCGCAAGATTCTTGCGCTGACGGTAATTCGCAAGATTCTTGCGCTGGCGGTAATTCGCAAGATTCTTGCGCTGGCGGTAATTCGCAAGATTCTTGGGCTGGCGGTAATTCGCAAGATTTTTGCGCTGGCGGTAATTCGCAGGATTCTTGCGCTGGCGGTAATTCGCAAGTTGCTAGCTCTTTTTGGCTTCTCATGAACACTTCATCGGTTTCTTGCGGTGACGAGATCTGGCCTGAAAGAATTATAGTTTCGATATTGGTTAGCATTATTGATATAAAGTAGTTGATGAATAGCAACAGTAATAATTAGTCTTTAAACTATGGACGTGTATGCAAATTTATATTTTTATGAATGAGATTGAAGGAATGGAATGTTAATGGAAATTTATTTCACTTTTAAAATACTTAAATCACGAAGATATTGAACAAAATTAAATACGTACTTATTGGCAATTGCTCCGACGTAGACGTTATTTCATGATCGATAAACTGTTTAGACGTACAGATCGGCTTTCGGCGTTTGGGTTCTAAAAAAACAAAAATTCTTTGATAAATTTTTCATTGAAATTATTCATCAAATAATTGTCGATATATTTCAATGAGACTGAAAATGACAAAGCAAATGGCACTTAACTTGTTAAGTGGGATTTCTTGGAATTTCTTCTTTAAATACGAACAGAGAAATACTCTTAGGAGAAGCTACTTAATATAAGCTGGAACTACTTGTGAATTGATACGCTACGAATACGCATATCGAATATATGTTCTTTGCATATACTCTGTATATACGATGTTTTAGGATTTTTCGATCGAATTTCAAAGATCGATTCTTTTCTAAAATTTCATAAAAATGTAAAGATAAAATAATTCATGCATGAAACGCACGAATAAAAATCTGACCAAAAAATCCGAAAACACTATGTACGTTTCCTATAAAATTGTTAGTAGGATAAGGCTGTCGAAAAATGGTTCACGAGACACTTCACATTTAACATTGTTTCTATGAAACCATCTTTATTCTAATCAATGATCATTGGTTGAATTAGTCAGATTGGAAATTCCCTGCCTCGTAGCATCGGCTGGAAGAGTGGTTCACCGGAATAATCGGCTCGATGGATAGTGATTGTTTCGGTGAACTACTCGGACAGCCGATGGCCGTGTAAAAGACGGTGTCGCAGTCCTCGTCGAATTCCTTTGCCGACGAATACACGGACTCACCCGAACTGTCCACGCCGTATTTCTCGCCATCCAGGGTGCCCTCCAATTTCTCCAAACTCACTGTCTGCAATTTTGAATAGAAATATACTGCGTAAAGTGACAGATTACATAGAATACAAAACGACGCTGATAAAATATTTATTAAGTAATATGCATAGAAAATAGAGGGAAGTCCTATTTTTCTTTTTTTCATAGGAAATAAAAAATTAATATACCGTCGTTTAAACAAAATTAATATTTTACTGATAGAAAAAAATCAATATTCTTTTGGTTGGAACACTACATAAATCTATCTGTTAACGATCAAGTCATAACTCTCTAACGTAGTGTCATCGGCAGTCAACGTGTTAACGTGAGTTTACGAGGTTTTTAAATAGGTATTTTCATCGAATTAGTCGTATATTTCTACCTAGGTATTTTAATAAAATTATTCAAATCTTTCTCAAATATGTATTTCAATCGAATTATTTGAAATTTTATTTAATTAGGTATATTCGACTCTACTGTAACTTAAGTATTCTACTGCGAACTGTTTCGCATCCACATTAGACACAAAATACAGAACGACCACAAGACTATTACTTATATTGATTTTACCACTGTCCCCGAAGATGTTACCACTTTTTGGAGAAATTCATTAGCTTCCTTCTGAATGTCCCTCAACTCCGTTAAAGACACATCTTTGTCCGCTTCATCGCTGCTTATCGAGCTAGACGCTGTGTTGATCCCTGTGCTACACGTGACAAGCTAAAAAACCAAACCACAAATTTTCCTACAAAAATTTGTAAATTAAAATAATCACGAACATATAATAATTTTGTTACTAATAGTTTTGTTTGTTGATGCGTCTAAATCATCAAACTCGAAATAAACGTCAACACTGGACCGTATCAATTTTTCAAAATATCAGGTCACCTTTTTCATAAGCTTAAAAACTAAAGAAACAGCAGTAGGTAAGACGATTTTCTACATTTTTAAATATATTCTCAAAGATGTGAATTTGCATAAAAATTCACAGTTTACGTCATTAGTAATCGCTTTACTAGTACAAACGTATAAACTTATTATATTACACTTGACTTGTGAAATATTCTTTTTCTAGACTCGGCCTTATCAAACTTGACTACGTTGAACAAGGCATTAAGCTTAAAAGAATATATGTAACCATGAAAAGTTCATCCGTGACGGTCAATGTGTATGATTTTTAATTACACAGATCGAATACTCACGTTAAAATCTAAATCGTCCGCGCTATCTTCCATGGCCAATCTTTCAAGTTTCAAATCCAGCGTTTCGCCTTCCGACCCGCCGATATTTTCTTCATCCGAACTGATCTCAGAAAATTTGCGCTTCGCTTCATGCTGTATCGGACTGTCGACAGATTCTGTGGTTGATTTTTCGTCCGGGGTTGCCAGCTGCGATCATTTCGTACATTTATAAATAATAATAATTACGAATAACATAGGGAATGTATCGCTTAAAAATAATTAATATTTTATATTAAGCATACAATTACATAGGTATCCAATCATATAATTGTACGAGACATAACTGAAAATAAAGGAAAATAAAATGATAAAATAACTATAGACGTCGATGACAATACTCACAAAATAATTACGAACACAAATTAAAATAATAATTAGATGACACTTCGAACAAATGCTACATGAACCATAAAACCTTCATGATATTATCTCGAACTATTTTGTTACACTCATTTAAAATAAAATTTGCTCAACTCCACGAACAATTTATTCAAAGGATAAATCTTACTTACCGGTTCAAGATCCGTATGACTTATGCGAATTTTCGTTGGTGGTGGCGAAGGCGACGATTTAGACGTATCCAAACAAGACAAAGTCGACAAAGTCAATCTGATAGATCTGATTAAGGCCTTCTTGGCCTCGATCATCGTCAATCTCTTGTCCTACATCCATCACCGAGACTATTATCGTACTAATTTTAATTATGTGTCTAAAAACTAACCGAGTTTGAAGAAGGATGTCTACTCTTACAGTAATTAAAGTCGATTACTATTGATAAACCATTCCATAACACAAACAAACTTCCTACAAGCTTTTAGAATACACGCATAAACGTTTCTATTTATACTACAAACATAGGAAAATCGATATTCAAACAGATAAGTACCTATACAAGAAAACGTGCAACGAGGTTGACAGTACGTCGATTTACCTTGCTAGTCGGACTACGCCGCATTGATTTCGCTATCTTCAAGTTCAGCGCTCTTAATCGTCTGCGGATCCTTTGCGAGAATTTTACCTGTAAACAAATATTTCGCAGATCTATTAAGAAACATTTTACGCTTTCGTGATCCTTTACGCGGACTCGGATTTTTTTGATCGTAATTAAAAAATTGAAACCTCGACAAATTCCTGTCACCCGCTAAATATTATAATTAATACTCTACGTTCGATGTTTTATATATTTTCGCACATTACGTGCATTCTGTGTATTTATGAACGTTTAAACGGCAAACAATAATGTCGCCAAAGCAATTATAAATTTGACTAAAAATTCTTTGAGAATTATATCATTACGTACCATTGTAATCGGTTGCACTTGTGGATAGCCGAAAATATAAGCACCAACGTTAATTGTACATCTGATGATTCGAAGGATCAGTAATCCTGGCAGGAATATTAACCACGGTAAGGGTCTGATAAGTTTCATCTTCCCGAATACTTTACCACTGTTCTCTGTTTTATAATACAAAACAATATAAATTAGTCCATCCAATATCGTCGATACAAATTGTCAAATCGTTTGAAGTTATGGTAATGCACAAAGAAATAAATTTGTAATGTCTTTGGTTATAATAGTAAAGTAGATTAGAGTAGTTGGTAAAATAATTCAAACATACCAGCTTCAATTTCCTGAGCTGGTAAGCTCCATTGTGCAGACTTTTCGACGCTCCAGAGAAACGAGTCGACCATTCTGAACAATGTTTGGCCTACGACAGTCTGTGACATGGCGATAAACACAGATCTTAACCATCCTTTAATACCTTCTGGCATCTGGGGTATGTCCTAAAGAAGATTTCAAAAGAAGTTAGTTTCTTTATTATGCTGTTTAATTTATTTAATCACTTTTTATATCAACTTTCAATACTCACAGAGGTCGTAGTTACTTCACCCTCCATGATTAAATTTGATCTAAAAATGATTGTAAATTCTGGATAATCAATTACTAAACAAACTATAGTACACGTATTTATAATGTATGTTCGAATAATACAGGGTGGTTGGTAGCTGGTGGTACAAGCGGAAAGGAGTGATTCTACGCGAAAAAAGAAGTCGAAAATATAGAATAAAAATTTCTTTTTTAATTTTTTTTTTTTTTTTTAATTTTCCCATCGAGACAACGATCTACAGTGAGATCCGTTATAACGTACCGCACGCGTACCGAGCTAAAATTCAAAGTCGATTTTCTCGAAAACAAAGCCTCAAACGACAAATTTTTATTCTATATTTTCGACTTCTTTTTTCGCCTAGAATCACCCCCTTTCCGCTTGTACCACCAGTTACCAACCACCCTGTATAATACATACACAATAATAGAATAGAAGTTAGTTAAATATTTGTTAATTAATTCGAATTTTCCCATTAAGAAATAATTTTAAATACGAAACACGCGTTAGCGGTAGCATAAATTTCAATTAGATATGTTTTATGTAAATCTTCGCGAATAACCTGAAATGTTGAAGTCTTAAATGAAATAATTTTGATATAAATTATTACGAATATAAAGGTAGAAAGTTTAATTTATTTTATATTTAAAAATGATTATTTGAATTGTTTTATTTCGATGGAAATGACGTTATTTATAAATTTATGTAACAGACTAGAAGTTCATACGTCAAATCAAGTATTACTATGCATCGATAATTATAACATTTATCGTTAGATAACATTTTTACGCATTAACTTTTAATTCTCAAGAGAAGAAAAATCGAGGCGCTGCGCCATTCCTATTCAGCATCCCGCTGTTCCCTCGTTACTTATATATCTTAACACTTAGCCAACGATTAAATATGCCATTAAGTGATGTTAGCGATAAAAAAAAAGTTATCCAGATATAAATTTTCCAATCTTTTACCAACTTATTTCATTCGTTTTAGATAATTTTATTCGATTGACTAATTCGTTAGATATAGTAATAATTCCTGATTTCAATTAATAAGACAAACCTAGATTACGAATCTGCAAAGTTTTACGTAAGATCGAAGATTCAGCTATCTTGTAGCAATCATTATTCCCGACATATTAAAGAAAATAAAAAAATACATATTTAATCTGAAAATTGAGCAGCTTAATAAACACAGTTTTGTTAACATTTGAATTAGGATCGCTCCCTTACAACAAATATGAAAAATAAATGTCAATATCGAAGCACAGTTAATGTGGTAATACTATCTTTACAATTAACAAAATAATAAATAAAAATTGTTACGAGATATCTTCCGTTTTCTATTATGAAAGACATTACATTTACTTAAGTATTCTCGCCTCGCATGTTACTCAAACAACTTCACCCAACTGCAAACGTTTAACAAGCCATACTTTAATTAAACATTTGCTTCCATTGACGACATACTTATATTAACGAAAGAACGGCAAACGATTTGCGAAAACATTACTTAATCAAACGAATCCACGATATTTTTTTTTCTCGCCTGATATTTGATACTCGACTCATTCTAAAAGATCATCCAATAATGAATGATGATTTTTGGCGGTGAATAATCAGAAAGTTCGTATAGTGGGGAACACGTGATAACAATATTATTCGTAATTCAAGTTCTTTTTATAAAACCGGTATAAATAGTATCCACGTAATTTGTTCAGATTATCCTACGTAAATTGGCATAAAATCGTAAAACAACCACAATAATTATACGGCATCGTGTCGATTGCTCCGTTGGTAGGAAATTAGCGAAATAAACGGCGAATATTTAACGAAGGATAACGCAAAATCTCGAGGTTATCGTATAAAACGTTCATTCACAACGCAAAATGTTCCAGAAATGTTGCCACCCACTAGTTTTGTATTCTATCTGCTACGAAACGATTGAAAATTTTATACCGAAATCGGTATCTTGTATTTTTATTATTCGTTATATTAGGTTCGTGACGTTTGAGAGACATATTTTTGTAAGATATCTTTTCTTCTAGAAATCAGAGAAATAACGTTTAACAAGAGATATACGTTATTCGTATATCATATTTACATGTTTGACATCTTATACTTATGCAATTTATCGTATCTTTATTTTATTGCTTTACTATAGTTTACACACAGCAATAAACTCTCAGAAGCGATAAAATTCATTACCTCGGTAACTGACAGGTGTACAATTTGTAAAAAAAAAAATATATACACGGTAATAATTTAACTAATAACCTAAGAACTATGACGAAGAATATTAAAATCTTGATTTTTTTTAACCAACAACACACGTATCGTATATTTATAATGCCAACATTTAAATTAAGGCAACATAAATTAAGCACAATTCCTACCAAATTATCGTCATTCTATCGACACTTACAGTCGTAAACAAAACAACTTGGAAATATAAAAAAGAAGCGTAATATTGCTGTGAAATTATCGTCGAATAATCGACACTTAACGAACCAAGTGGCACTAAAAACATTAGCATAATGTTAACGTGCAGTTGTTCGGGCAATAGACGTTGACTGCGTTGTACTAGCATTGCGGAGCAATAATAGAGCCATTACTCTCGCTGAGTAAAGCTTCCGTGATAGAAACACGTTCGCCTATGACACGAACCTAATAACATTTTCCACTTTGTTCCTAGCGAGAAGGGTTTGTACAGTTGGTTTGTGGGTTCACGTGAATAAAACTCTCTTCCATTAAACCGTAATGAAACGGTAATAAATAAACAATAAGAAATGCAACGGTGATAATTCTCTATCAACAAGGCATGACCCCGTCCTATCGCTTAGTGAGAGCAGAAACACCCATGATCGTCGAATGTCCCTGATGAAAAACGCGACGATCGTCGGTATCAAATAAAAAGAGAATCTTTTGCTAATTTTTGTTTTTCAATTATAGAACAAGTGTCTATGTGACTTTTATTTATAGAACGAATTTTTCTTATTAATTTTTATAGTGGAATATAGTTTTGGAACGAGTGTAAACCTTAAGGGATTAAATTGAAAGCTAGATGTTAATAATTGTTAAAATAAATTGGTAAAACAGACATCGATAAAACGCTATAGTACAGTGACATGTAGATAAGATAAGCTTCGAAGTAACTTGGAGACTAGATTTAACGGGATGCAGGTACAAAATCTCATAATGTTATAGGTGTTACAAAGCACATAACGTTAACTGATTAAGGACTAATCGATAGCTGGAAATAAAGATAATTTATGGATCGTCTTGCCGAGGTACGAGAAACAAAGTATTAGGATAATAAATCGAAACACATGAAAGAAATGTTCGTGTTTCCAAAATGATACCATACCATCGTAAACGCTTGGATTTTTCAAACTTTGTGCTTATTAAAGATTCAGCTTGTATAATTTTACAATGTTAAAATATAGAATTCTACAGTGTCAATTGATTTAACAAAATTGCCAAAAATATTTAAAAAACGAAATTCAACAACGTATGTAAATTGATTGGAAAAATTGGGAATAAAATGTTGCGTTAATGTTAGTTCTTAACGAGACAACGTAATATGATCGTAGTTGGAATTCAAAGCTTCCAAGGAAATTCACATCCGCCTTTTAACCACCATTCAAGGTGATTCGCTTTCTGTTCGAATTTCATGAAATCGATACATTATCACGGACAGTGGCTCGAAATTTTTCTTGTCGAGGCCGTAACAGCAGCAAATAAACAATAAAGGAAAGTAACGATAATTTTGCTATCGAGAAGGCATGACCCGTCGTTATCCATCACTGAACGCTGAAACTCCCATAACGAAACGCGCAAACGTGAAATAAAAATGAACAGAAACGTCGTGAAAAATATAGTATACGATACACGTTACGAGTATACGTTGGCAAATGTACGTAATTACTTTTTATATTACTGATAAAAAAAACAGAAAAAGGCGAGCTGATTCGGAGAAAAAATACGATATCGTGCTTGGATTTATTGTTATTGGATAATTTTTATTATTCAATAGATAATATATAAAATATTATACATTATACCACATTATAGGGTGGTTGGTAACTGGTGGTACAAGCGGAAAGGGGGTGATTCTAGGCGAAAAAAGAAGTCGAAAATATAGAATAAACATTTTTCGTTTGAGGCTTTATTTTCGAGAAAATCGACTTTGAATTTTCGCTGGGTACGCGTGCACCTTATCACGTCTCGTTATAACGGATCTCACTGTAGATCGTTGTCTCGATGGAAAAATTTAAAAAAAGAAAAAAAATAAAAAAAAAATTTTATTCTATATTTTCGACTTCTTTTTTCGCGTAGAATCACCCCCTTTCCGCTTGTACTACCAGTTACCAACCACCCTGTATATTAAATAATAAACAATATATAATAATAGTAATAATATTTCTCCAGAATTTCAAGTATCTCATAATAATTTCTAATTATCTTCAAAATATTGTATTTATGTATATGTATATTGATTTTGTGGACACAACCACGAGCCAACTCCCTTTTCAGAACAAAAAGGCTAGAGAATAAAGTTATCTATCGATATAATATTAATAACAATAAATATTATGAAATAATATCTTCCTTCCAAATAAAAATCTTTATTACTAGAGTCTTTCTGCCAAATGATAATCTTTGTTAATAATAAAACAATGTTAAAGCACCAAAATTATTTACGATTGCAATACTGAAATTAAAAATGAAATAATAATCTCTGTCAATAAATAATGTTTTCTTCTGCGTAGAAAAGCTTTTACTAAGAAACACAGACTTTCTGGCAAATTATAATTTTTAGTAATAAATATAGTCCTTTCAGTAAATAGATAATATTATAAATAATTTAGTAAATAATAATAGGAATTGTATTATAATTATTATTTGCCAAGAAACCTGTATTTATTAACAACAAATTTTTACTTACATGAAGGATGTTATTTCTCGGTAAAAATTATTTCATTTTAAATTTTAGTGTTATAGGTACCACAAATAATTTTAACGTTAACATTATCTTAAATGAAACTAAATATTTTCATCTATTCCTGATGCAATACGTTTCTATCGCGTTCTATCTATTTTTGATTGCTTGGTCGTTTATTTTATAAGAATTTAATAAGATAAAATAAAATGCAACGTATGTCAATCAGTTGCTAATTATAATAGTGTAATTAGAAGCAATCAAGGTCATGTAAACATGTACATAAATATAAATATAATTCGATTCCAGATAAATTTCATTCTTCTGACAGTCTTTATGCTTCAAAATTTATCATCGTTATTTCTGTAAGCAACCAATAAATAATTTTCAAGCAATTGTTCCATTTATATGCATTTAAACACATTCCAAGACTTATAACGATACCTGTATTTATGCTACTTGCACGTATCATAAAATCAAGTTTAACGTTATCATTAGCTCCTCAATTAAATTTTGACTATTTTGAAATATACTTTAAAGATTGATTAAATAGATACACTAAAATCAGACGTATTATACGCAAAGAATGTTAACGAGACTCACCTAGACACGTCCATACACGTTGCTCACGACCAACTACTACAAAAGAACCTTAGAAGAAGCTCGTTTTTCTGTTGTTTAGGTCGTCGAGGGCAGAATAAATCGAACGGTTACCAAATCTATCCAAACTCTTTAAATTTGAATCGTTCCACGAAGTATTCTGTAGTCGAGCATCTACCGCTCCATTTTCGAAATGAGATTCAAATTCGTAAAATCTGATTATAATTCAAGGCTCGATATTCTCATAGAATATATGTTTCGTTGTTAATGACGATAAACATAGAGGGAGCCCTTTTTGGCTCAAATAAAAGATTTGTTGGTAAGGTTGACATATAAGAGGAAACAGCAATATAACGATGTAAATTGGAAAAAGAAAAAAAGTGGTATCATGGTATATTTATAAATAATAAAAATGTTAATAATTAAATCTACAGTGAGTAACGTTGAAACTTATAGAATGAAGAAGATCGATATCGAAATCCTCCAAATTCATTCACTGTACATTTCTAGCAAATTCTGACAAATTCTACTAAAAAGAATTATTCCGAAAGCAGCTCGCAATCTTACTCATAAAGCAATGGTTCAAATTAACTCGTTTCAATGCATCAAAACAAAATACGTGATATATCAAACAATAAGCCCAACTAAACAAACTCGATAGCTAATCAAACTGATGAAATGAATAAACTGTTCTCGACCAATCGGATAAAACCAAAAACCTAAGAAAGAAAAGGTAAGGAAAACGGAGATACAATCAAAAATTATTTCCAAACGGTGCACGAAAGAATACCTTCGCCTTCCAACAAATTAATCAGTCACGTCGAACTCTATATCCTATTCGATCCAAACCAATCTAATCGAACATCAAATACCATCAAACGTTCATGGTAACCTCTTAAACGCGAGTCAAAAGGCAATCGACTCGCGACTGGCGCGAAAACCGCGAACCGCATAAAAATCAGATTACGTGACCTTGTTTCTCTTCCCGTCGCGAGCAACCGTGAGAAAAATTCACCAATCGTGAAAGAAACAAACAAAACTTAAAAAACCAAAACGAAGAAGCATCATCTTCGTCGTTTTTGTTTCGTTGCTCTCCTTCGTTCCATTCTCACCTAAGTATAGTTAGAGATGGCGTTGATCGAACGCCGGATACCGGCTGGGTTCCTCTTGAGGAACTTCCTTCGCCTTTCCGCGCCACCAGGCGATTCCCTATAGTCGGTCTTCGTAGTCAGCACGACGTAAAACGCGACACACGCGATCGAAGTCTATGCAAACGATTCACTGGAACAACTGGTGATGGAGGATCGTCGCTCGGCGAATCTTTGGCCGCTACCGTATCTCCGTAGTTTCTTCGTGATCACGCACGTTCAGCAACGCCAGAGGATCGGTTTTTCTCGATCATTGCTCCGTGGACTTGAGCGGCAGAAACGAGGCAACTTCGTTTCGTTCTTGATACTATGATGCAATATGGATGAATGGAAATAATATTGTTATTGTTGTTGTTGTGTTGAATTATTGTTTGATGGATTTTGTTGAGGGGAGTTTGTGATTTGATGGTGTTGTGCAGTGAGTCACAAAAGTATTCGTAGTTTTATAATTATCGAATTCACGATGTTTCGTTTAATCTCTCTTGAAATATTATAAGGAACTGCTATTTTTCAATAAGTGATACGTTAATGAAAACCTTAATTATATTCGTAGATATGTATTCTCATTGATGGGCATTAGTGTATATATCGTTGAAGAATATTAATCATATGAATTCAATAATTGCGAGGGTACGAATACTTCTACGATTCACTGAATAACGTGTACCTATTTCTTTTTGAACGATATTTTTCTACGTGGCATATGACAAAGAAGTGAAATAAAAATGAATTAGAGAAATATGATTTACAAACTGAGATATTATGGAATAAATTTATTATATGATGCAGGTTTTTCTGAAAAATCTTGCGGATTACACAGCTTCTTCATATCGTTCTGAATAATTCAGAGAAAAAGATAATTAAAGATATTTTTCATTTTATTTATTAGCACAATTGAAACAGTCGTTGCAACTGCAATTTGCTAGCAAAATTGCAATTCTCATTTATTATATGGCATTTTAAAATTTGTACATATGGATTACACATCAATTTATTTTTTCACGATGGATGAATTTAAAAAAAATTACCATTTCGAACATAGAGATAAAAAGTTATGTCAAAAAACTTATCGACGTATTCGTAATTTGTAATTCTTTTACGCGTAGTTCATCTACCTTATAAAATACTCCCATTTCTCCTGATACACTAAAATTTTAATGGCATGGATATTATTGATAAAATCAGACTTATAAGAGCACAAGAAAAATTGAAATACTAACAAATGAAGCAGCATGATTAACTGCAATAAATTAAAAACACTTAGATTTATGATATATATATATATACTACAGCAACAATACGACAATGTAGAATTTGAAACATCACAAATTGACCCAAATAAATTCTCAATATATGTGATGTCAAATATTTGTAAAAAAGCAATATATGACACATATTATATTATAAATGATAAACAATCGAAAAGTCGTATCAAGAAATATTTTTTAAATATTTTCTACTCTAATATGAAATCTTAATATGTGAAAATTTCAATCCTCATACTCAAAGATTAAAAAAAAGGAAACCATGCAATGTTGAATCCTATTAAACGTTTATTACCTCACCATTAAAATTTCAAATTTTGAAGCACATTCTCGCAATGGTTCGCTATATACGCACACATAGAGCAATAAACCTTAGCGCAAGTTAAAGTGCGTCGTATATCTTTCGTCTTTTTTTATAGTCGTTACACTTAATTAACACGAGCATTATTATCCTAATAGAAACGATAGTAACAATAATCGACGCGTATCTTAAGATTTATATTCGATTAATTCTTAAGAGGAAACTAAAATATGTCGAATGCATAATTTGTTGTTTCTGTACGATGGATTTTGAACCTGATGACTTCAAAAGACATACGTATTACCCAGCCATACCATGGCACGTAGCAAATTATTCGCATAGTTTTCGCTTACGTGCTTGATTTTCCCTTTCACTCGTTTCCTCTCACTCAATCCCTTTCTGACCGTATAATTTTACAAATTTTCTTCATTAGCTTTTCTTTTTAATTCCTGTTTTTTTTACTTGTGTTTCATCTTTTTATTTTTTGTCTCAGAAGCTAAGCGTTTCCTCGTACTTGCAACGTAATTCGTTTATCAATTATGTCGTACTGCTCGGAGATACACTTTGCGTTTGCTCTCTAATAATTCGAGTATTTCCTCTGTAATCTCAAGTTTATCGCTGGTTTTTAAGGCCATTCTCGTTCTGAAAGACGGATCGTGGAGATGCGAAGACGATTGTCGTCTTACTCGCGTGAAATAAATATTTCTGCAAAACCAGACATTCAATCCAATTTCCAAATCGAACGATCGTTCGCATCTCCAAAATTCAATTAGCTGGAAACAGAAGTGAATATCATCGTCGTTTTTACTTGTAATCATACTATTTCTCAAGAAACATGTGTTATTCGTGTTTCGTTCAGTTTTCTTTTTTTTTTTTTTTTAGATTTTAGATCGCAATCGTGTCTATGAGTTTATAAATTATATAATGATATCATAAACTATGATCTTCCATTAATTAAAAAAAAAAAAAAAACAAGAAAGAAAGAAAAGAAAAAACCAAAGGTGTGTATAAAATTTGGGGAATTCAATTTAATGCGTTTCAAGAATCAGTTTCGACATATTATATCATATATCGTATTTCACATCTATGATCGGTGAAAAATTAATGGTTTCAATTGTTAACAAATAATCGATTGTATCATACGCATTGTGTCGCAATTGCACAAGGTAAACAGGTTTGAAACAGTTACACTATAGATTATGCGCTCATAAAATACGGGTTTCAAAGAACTACAACAATGTACGAAAAGGACAAACCGACGAGATTTCACCTATTTATCGATAAAAACAGTAGTGCATTTACAAACAAAAACACTCACACGTTATTGAACATAGTTAACATAAAATTACTGTATAACAAACTGGATTCAGATAGTCGTCGAGTATCTGCATCCAAAAATATTTTTCCCTTATTTTCTTTTTTTTTCCTCTTCATATTTTGAGGCTTATCGATGTTCAAAGCTCTACCGTTATTTTTATTACGATAAAGAACTATGACAATATATGAACTGCTAATTCTGTTTTTTCTTTTCTTTGACCCTTAATAATTACTTGTCGTAGAGTACAAGTTATTCAAGTGCATTTATTTAATGTACTTTCCTACCCTAATTATACGTGCAAACTTTTAATGAACTCTCGGTGAAAACGTTTGTAACGAAAATGAAAAGGCGGAAATGCTTAAATAGCTATACAAAGTAGCATATCAATTATGCGAAGGGTACTGATACTGGCTCACAAATAGATAATAAACTGAAACGCACTTGGACAATTTGCTGTCGTACTTTTTATAATGATTGTACAAAAAAGAGTGAAGTTAATATTCTTCTTCGTCATCTGGCGCAAGACCGTCTCCTTCCAGTTCTTCTGGTGGTGCAAACCCTTCCTGCATAATCAAAGAAATAGCAACAACGTAACATAATGTAACTTTATAACATGATATCAGTTATATGTATATGTGTCATTGAAGTATGAAGTATACCTCTGTTGCATAAAGGACTTCTAAGATTTTCTGTACTATTGGGGGAGGATCTCCGTTATCACAATCTTGGCACATAACTTCGATATCACGTAATTTCCCGAAGTAGAAATCTCTTTCTTTCTCCAGCCCATCCAACGACATTTTTAATTCCATCAACTACGATAAATTATTATAAATAGTATTATGATTATAAATAGTAATATATAATATATTATATATAATAGAAGTATATTAAATATTATATAATATATGAATTATAATATTTATGGTTTGCCGCATACCTGGGCACTAAGTTCTTCAACTTTTCCAGATTCGACACGATTTCCCACGCCTGTTTTCGCTTGCGGACGATGAGCCGGAGCTTTGTTAACTAGATGCGAAAATTGATACATTATTTTTTAAGTCACTTGTCGTTTTTATTCATAATAATCTCTACAGATGCAATATGACATTCATCGTATTTACAAAGATATTATGAATCACAAGAGAATTATATACACTTAATAACAAATCTACTTTAATATTAAAATAATACTGTGTGGATGTCCTTACAACAAGCAGTGTAACTATACTAAATATAAATAATAGAAGCATAATCTATACAGTGAACTGTACAATAGAACAAGATAAAGAGCATGCATTAAGATGATTATTCACAGTATTTATGATTAGCAAATAAATAAAGCAATATCTACATGATTTCTTAAACAGTTAAATGAAGGATGGACAACCAAAATTATAAATCTTCCCTTTTTTTTTTTTATTAAATTTAAACTACTTCTTAAACTACTTCCAAGAAACATCAGAATTCTAAAACAAGTTTGTTGGGTAAGATACCCTTTTTTAAACCCTCCAAAACCTAAAGAAATAAAAGAAACGAGCATAAAAATATTGAAGACAAAAAAAAAAAATAATTACTAGACTTGACGTTAGCTGTAGGTACAGGAGGCGAAGGATCCTCACCTGAAGCGAAATATTTTTCTCATGTTATTAGGACACACAAGCCCATTGTCTTTTCATGTTTGCAATTTGAATTATGAAAATATTCGTGTACAAAAAAATAAGTAAATATTTGACTATATATCGTATCTTTTGGCAATTATATATATTTTTTAATTGTTATTTTCAATTAAGCAAAACCAGGCCATGTTGATTGTAAATTAGAAGGGAATCAATATGTTAATTTTCTCATTATTCTTAAAAATAAATTATTTTTGGCAAATGTTCGCGTTATTTTTAACAACGCAACTTCAAATGAGATAAAAGAAAAAAGTTGTGAAATAATGTACCAATACGAGCAGCCGGTTTAGTCGAATTTACATCACGTGGTGTGGTGCGTTTTGCATTAGTGCCATGCGGTGCATTATTTCCACCACTACCCATGGCTTCTCCTCCTCTCATAGCAAGTGCATCGTATGGCTCTGTTCTGGAGTAGTTTGCATCGAAAAATTTCTTGAACCATTGTAAAAATTCAAAGTTGTCTTGGAACCTGCCTTTCACCAGTTTATCAATTGGAACAATCTGCAAATGATTGCAAAAAGCATGTGGAACAAAATAATAAATTAACAAAAAAATTAACATAAGAAAAATGTTTTGATGAAATTAATAATTTCTATATATGAAAACCTAAAACATGAAATAAAAAAGTTAAAATAAGAAAATATAATAAAATAAATAAGGGGAATACAAGGATTATTAGAACTTTATTTTTAAACTGTAAATTTATCAATAGAAAGGCCTGATATTAAATTATATATAAAATTAAAAATTATATGTTATATTTAACAGATTTTAATCAAATTATAAATTGTGTATCACTTGCTATACATCAACGGAGATTGTGTTCCCTAGATACAGTATGAAGATTAAAGAAAGTCCAGTCTATTCTATTCTCCTAAGACAATCTGTTACCCCCCACTTGAGTGTATTTATAGACTGTTAAAAATAACAGTCATGATACCATTCTACTACTGTAGTAAATAACTGTCTTAGAAATTTTATTCATATGTTGATGATCATGAATAACAAGCTACTCATAATTAAAGCATGTGCAATATCTTACTATTGTAAAACTAAATATAATGGAGAAATAGATATCTGCTTACATATAAAATGGATAAATAATAAAAAGATATTGTGCTACAAAATAATTTCAATCCATTTAACTGTACACTTGCATGTGATTAAAACTGCAAAAGCAAATGGTGCCTTCAACTATACTTTATAAATGCAATTACATATAATCGTAATAAAATTTGATGTAGCATTTAATTAGACAATTTTTTAAATAATATAGGTAAAAATATATGACATGCAAAAAGCAATACTATTAAATTGACACCATATTGCTGTACCCTGTTGACGAGGGGCAATGTTACGTTGCTGCGTATGCTTTTGTTGCATTTGCATCTGCTTTGATTGAGGTGGTAAAGGTACCAGTTGAGGATTTGACAAATTATGGGTTCCATCAACACCAGAACCCAATGGTGTACAACCACGAGCTTCATAAGCATCGTAATCACGGCCATCATAATTTGCATCAAAGAACTTCTTGAACCATTGCAGAAATTCAAAATTATCTTGAAAGCGGCCTTTTACCAATTTGTCCACTGGTATTACCTGAACCATTTTCATAACAATTGAATTATAGTTTTATGTTTATTGGCACTTTGTACAACACTTTTCAATGAAGCAACATAATTCCATGTATTGTCAGAATATCTTGTTTCATTACTTCAGCTTACCTTGACACTAGTGTCGTATTTCATTATCTACATTAAACTATTATATTTTCTAAGTTTCCTAACAAGTAAAATCTTATAATCATAAATAATGCTTTTTGTTTTAATAGTATTATTGTCAATCCCACATTTTCTGATCAAAATTAATGTCACACAGAATACTAAATGTTAAAACATTTCAACTTTTGAATCTTAAAAGAATTCTCAAAAACATTAAAAATCTTTTACCTAGGATTCTCATTGCATAAACTTCATATAACTTTGTATTACTTACCTTATCTACATTCATCTTTTTGAAACCACCTTGCAAAATTTTGAAATTCTGTATGTATTCATGCTCAAGGTTAGTCTTGAACTTGACCCTCTTCAATGGAACGCTTCCAGGGAAAAGCATATCCATGAATTGACAATAAACAGCTCCAGTACATAACTCTTCGATCTTGGTAAACGATGACTGCAGACAGTCATTTACCCATGCCAACATATCATGTCGACTTAGGTTTTCAGTTGTCACATTTGTTGCATAAACATTAACAGCCATATTGGTACTCTTCTTTTAACGGTAACTAAAACATAACGATTCAACAGATAGGGAAAAAACATGAAACAGATTGTATGTTAGCAAAACTGTACATTATCATTATACTGATACAATGCAAAACAGATATAATACATAAAGAAAGAATCAAGTTCTAAAGCCCAGTGGCGAACACAGTGATCTAATATAACAAATTCATTAGTCGATCGAAAAACGATCACTGATATTATTTATACGATTGATCTCGAAGCAGACTTAAAAGGAATAACATTCCATTCACTTTTTTGGCTCGAAACACTGACCGTCGACATATTCGGGGCTCTTTCTTCGACATGCCACGACTTTGTGCTACGCATATTTTTGCAAGATGTAACAGTAGCAACCGATTCAAGGCATAGAAATGTAATTAAATTTTAATATCTTTATCCTTTTTTCGACCATTAAGATGCTGGAATGGTATAATAACTTACCAAGTATCACGGAAACACCGTAACACCAATCGGGAGTGGTTCTCCGCACGTAGATGACAAATGTATACTAGATCGTTCAAACGCGCACACGACTGAAACTTCTAACGGTTCCTTCGACAACGATTGGATGATGCACGTGTACTGCACTGAATTTCATCCGAAAAATAAGCACGATTATCACGGTGATCCTTCTTTTGCGCTTTTTACTGTACGTATTTATTTTTACCGCGTATCCGATTCAGCTATTCCGTCGAATCGACCGCGTAGCAACAAAAATTTCATGCGTGTGTCAATGGAAATTAACAAACGAATATAACCGCGATCCAGAGATTTCAGTCGCCGGCAGGCGAGTTCGTTGCTCCGAGATACGTTCAAAATCGAAGAATTCACGATATCCGTTAACAGAGAGTAGATAAAACGTTTAATCCTGACTCACAAGGTGTGTGCCATATCGCGAAGCTAATCTTTGCAACTCGCCAATCATAGCGGTCTTCTTGGACAAAAGCGTTGAGCGGGCAATTATCATGAATTTTGCTATCGTTCGATCATACAGGATTGATATTTTTATCTACAATATTCTTCGAGAATATTTGAAACGACATAAACGAAATACGCTGGTTATAAAAAGTATTTGTAGTCACATTTTTCTTTTTTTATTTATTGTTTATCATCGCATCCACTGATAAGGCAGGTTTTAGCAGGTATCAGTGACTACAACTACATGTATTCTATAAATATATAAATATTTAAATAATATTTATATGCATAATTTGGTACAGTTATCTTAGTTTTTTTTATCAGATTCTACATTTTATTTTCGCAGTACTAAATTTTTAGTCATACGGAAGTATTACCAAATGATATTCAATATACTTGGACTTGATTAATTGGTATATAATTCTGCAATAAATACACTGATATACAAATATTTTTTGTAGTCGCTGTAATTTATATATAAATATACTTTATAAGGAAATTAGTAAAAATTAATTGTGGAAATGTATAGTTACGTTTTTCGGGTAATAAATATTTAAATACAGTATAATATAAATAAAATTAGTTTTAGCTTTTCCACTTAACCGATGGCAATCGTAACGCGCTTTCCGCGTAAAAATATTCTTCGGATTGAGGCTGTAATTTTGTTTTATATTCCATTAATGCCGTACGATCTGCTTGTTGTACAAGTATCTATGAAAAAGATATAAAATTTATAATACGTCAGTTTTTCTTAGTGCCAATATTCGAATAATTGTACACTTACATCAATTGCTATTCTAAAACAATGCATATTTTTTGATAATTCCAATCGCCTCTCTATATTATCGACATATTTTAAGTATTTTTCGAGAACCTCGAAAGGTGCACCATTTTTATGCAATATCTTTAGTACATCTTCGATAGGAAGATGAATTTGCAATTTTTTGCTTCCTAGCCATCCCTAGTATTTACAAATTAACAATGGTCTCCATTATCCACTTTTTTATGTCATTAATTATTATTAATTTACAAAATTTTAATATAAAACATGCCTTTGTTACAAGTAATCGATCAACATCATCCCATTCTTTAGCTGCTGCTTTAACTTCTAATGCAACCTTTTGATACTGTCTAGGAGACACATCATGTTGTTGAGATAAAATTGTAGGAGACATTAATTTACCCTCTGGCAAATCCCAGTGACCTTTACACGCGTGTTTTAGACAGTCAAGAACTGATGAATTTAGTTCAATATCTTCATTTCCATCGATTACTTTTGCTACCATTTGCCATTCTAATAGTATTAAAAGATATCTACTTAATATATAATTTATCAAAATTCTTGAAATTATACTAGAAAGATAGTTACCAAGTAACTTTATGTAGGATTGGACAAATAAAGCTTCTTTACAATCAGTTAAAGTTGAAAATTGTGTTTTATAACTATTTCGAAGTTTGTTTAGTAATCTATCAGGATCTCGAGTATTTTTTATGATAATGTGTAAAGTTTTCATCTAAAATAGGACGAATTTACTGTGATTTTGCAGAGTTAAAAATTTTGTTATATCAAAACTTACAGCTGCATCCATTGGTTGTCCTAGCATTCTGTAAAAATGACAAATTAATTAGAAATGTAGAAAATAATATAGCAATATGCATAGTGCAATACATACGTTAAAATGTCTATAATTTCATTTATTTGCATTCTTATGGAAAGATATCTTATATAAACATTGACAGCATCTGGCCTTTCTGCTAATATTCTCTGAACTAAAGACCGTTTAAGAGTTTTTGTAAGGAATAAAATAATCTACAACATTTATTTTATTTAGAATATGTAAAATATTTTAAGGTACTATGGAAATTGTAGAAACCAAAAATTACTATTAAAATTGCGTTTCCATCACCACTTATTATCGCTGCATCTAATAAGGTAGTTTTACTGACAAGTGATTTATATTGTTCCAAAGAATATGGTTGACCAAGTAAAATTTTTCGAAGAGTAATATCTGGTTGTAGACCTGTTGTTTCTGGATGAAGATTTTGCAATTTATCCGTAGCTAAAACTATGAAACGTGAAAGGTGCTCATATAATATATGTCTTTGTTTTTGGTATCAAACCTATCAGTTAATGGAAATAATGAAAATTCAAGCAACTGCACCAAGAATTAATTTATGTATGATTTTACTGACGTACTGCAAGAAAGTGTTTTTTCTGAGATAATAGATAACATAGGCTTAAGTGGTTGATAATCATTAGTAGATTTTAAAGATCCGTCCGCAGTCGACGTGTTGGAGATACCAGCCCATAATTTATCTGTATCGGTCTTTGATACTCCAAACAATTGATCCACCTGTTATTTAATATCATTAATTGTTGGTTAAAGTGACAAAAAATTACTATCAATGGCAATTTTGTGAACTCAACCTCGTTATTTTCAAAACAGAAAGATCGTTTCTCGCTACTGTACCAAAAATCTTCATCATCTTTAGCAGAAGTCATGATTTCAATTCTGTCTAAATAATAATATTTATATATTTATGAATTATTACACTGAAACATCAGATATTAAATCATAGACGACGTATGACACAAGTCTAACATATTATTATTTATGGAACCAGAGAGGTGAGTAGGGAGGTCACCGATGAGCGTGAAAGAAATTCAGCCAAAAGTACATTCCGCAAATTACCGCCTCTAGCGGTCAAATGGCCGTACTATACGCACATTTCTCCCTTCGATGCTTTTGGTGGGAGAAACGTCCGTACGCACGGCGAGAGGAAAATGTGCATTCGTATCACATTCGTATATACTATCATATAAGCAAATTTCGACACCGATATACCGAAACCCAAAGCCTAAGGAAAACTGTCCAAAAATTGAGTCGTGACTAGTTGTGAAAAATCAATCAACATGAAAGGCAAGAAGATTCCAGTTCTATGAATATCTCAGACAGAGACAGAGACACTCTACTTATTTCTGTCTCGCAAGAACGCGAACTATATTGACCTTTCAAGGCTGATATTTTGCGATTAGACACGACTCAATTTTCAGACAGTTTCCCTAGCGAGTGTCGAGACTAGGATTAGAATTTTGTATTTAACGCCACCCTTCGGCGAAAGCATCGAAGGCACGGTCGTATTTACAGGTTTAGGAACTCCTGTGGTGGTGATAGTTCCAGATTTGAGGATGGAAAGTTTCTTGTATTGTCCAGCATACATAGAGCGCTGATTTTGAATAGTTAAAACAATTTCAACAAAGTAACACATGATGGAAGTAATGAAATGAATTTTGTATAATTTTTATAACACTTTATAAGAAGGTACACATTGTTTATTCATAAACAATTCTATTTATGGTTAAACCTTGCTTTAAGAGACACAAAATTATGGTCTTGTGTTCCCTATTGTTTTGTCCAGTCAGAGATGAAAAAGGAGTGCTCACGCCCATAGTTCTAATTGTCTCACAATACACCATATGGTGAAGTGCTGAGGTCAATTAAAGTTAGGATATACAAGAACCTATGTATTTAAGTTTAAAGTTAGATACTTTCCCTACTTTTTTATTTTTACCTTTATTTAGTTACCTTTTTTTATTTTTAACTGTTTTAGAATTATATTTTTATTAACATAAATCATTATTACGCGATTTTATCATTCTCTTATCTAGTTATACTTGTCTATTTCGGATAGAAAAGCAGATATGAACTTTTCCGTAGAACAATATAGTTAAATAGGTTCTTGTAGCGTGGAACTCCATAGGTTCTTGTCTATGCTGGTGTGCAATCAAACAAGACAGATCCCTAATTTTATAGGTTCTTGTATATGCTAGCTTTAGTTGACTTCAGCACTTGACCGCATGGTGCAGCACTAGTCTGAGAACAACCAGGTTCATAAGCGTGAGCACTCTTATTTCCTCTCTGGTTTACCCTGCAGTAATGCTGCTGATTGTGGATTGGAAAAACAGTTCGCCGCATAATCGTTACATTAAATGGAACTTTGCGTTTTAGGTTATGAAATACCGATTTGTCAAAAATTCAGTAAAAGGAAAGTTACGTCTGTACATAGGTCACCCTCTCCGCTACGGCGAGAATCAGGATATAAAAGGGTTTGTATCATTGGACTTTGCGGCTCTATTTTTTCGTTACGTAATTTCTTGTGCGTTACTATTTTCATTGAGTTACCAATTAATTCTTAGCGTTACCATTGTGTTATATTAGTATATTTCATAGTATATAAAATTTCTAACAGTTATATCAGTCTAACATCCTTTATTACTGAATATAAGATCTTAAGTATAAATTCTTATTAATAGTTAAATATTCTATTAATTCCTTAATTTTATTTCTTTTTGCCATTGAGCAAGTAGAAACAAGTCGAAATTATAGATCCGGTATTCGGGAATTTGAATCGTGGGAAGGATCACCGCTCGCAACTCGTGGACGATCTAGCAATGAGAACATCTGCACGCTGTTCAAAGCCATTCGTTAGCCATAGATCTTGTTAGTTCCCTTTCCTGTTGAGTTAGAGGTTAGGAAGTATGTTATTTTTGCATATATCAATTATTTTTAAATAGAATTAGGAATAGAATCGAAATTATTAATTTATAACAATATTATAAGACACGCAGCGTTATTGAATTATGTTATACCAATATTAGTAATAGAATTATATAATTTATATAATTTATCTATCTTGTACATTACTAAAGATTTCAATAAACGTTTATTTAAAGGTAATCAATTGTTTAATCATCTAATGGCCTGTCCAGTGATCCTAGAATGACTCATCCCAATCCTTTAATGAGAAGTAGCAAGGAGGAACTTTTTAACAAAGTTCTGAATCTCGAAATTCGAAATTTATTTCTAATATTCAACTAAACATTTAAATGTTTTTTCATTCTTCAAGAAACACTATTTTGTAAGCTATTAGAAAAATATGATTTTACAGAAGCTGGCACATTCTACCACAACTGTAAGATATTCTATAAAATGTATTTTGTAACGTGAGTTTTTCATTGAAATATCACAATATGTATGTCATTACATTGTAAATTATTAAATGTAGAATTACGATTAGACTGTAGATTTTAACAAGGGGGTGGGGATAAACGGAATAGCCGCAATACAACATACGATCTATTTATTATTTACAACAATGTACCAATGTTACACAAAATGTACCACATCGTGTTTTTATTTAAATCACTTATCACACAATTTACAAAACGTCGCTCATTCGCTCGCCATTTAATGTCAGTTCGATAAATGGATTGCATTTAGAACTCGTTCTCAACGTTTTTTCATGGCATTTCGTACTTTTTCGGGCAAAACGATGCACGGAAGGGAGAAATTGCAAATATGACAAACTTGGTGAAAATGAGTTCTTGAACGCTTTAACGTCTTGTGCTTTAAAAAATTCATCCTGTCACTTGATTCGCGACAACATCGTTCTTTTTCTTTTTATTTCGCATTGCAATCTCATTTTACGTGTATCGCTATATTATATATTATAATTACGTGATATTAACAATGCAAAAATACCAATACTCTTATTACAATCAAATTCACTTGAATCTGATTAATAATTATATCTAATAAAAATTAATTTCTCTTCACTTTTGTGACGAACCCGCATTACAAATTTTCATTTCGTCGTAAGCAGTTAACCAGATTAGCAGATTAGAAAATTTACGCGTTCGTCATGTGGTGACAGTCAGATTTATGAAATTCATTTTTGTTTAGTGGAATTTTTACAAATTACACGAGCACGCTATATTCTTGCTTCGTTCGTCATTTTTTCGAAAATTATAATCAAAGTGTTTGTTAATTATCAATAAGAGGAACGACGCTTACAGAGCGGGACTAAGTGTTTTTTAATTTAACTTTATTTAAGCGATGTATGATATCTTAAAATAAAAAAAGAAAAAAAAGAAGACGAAGGAAAAAATATTTAGATGAAGATTTTATTGACTCGAATAGAGCAGTAGAACGTTAAAAATGTATTTTCTCATATATACGAATTGCAATCAGACGTTTCCGACTACTCGAAGAAAGATAATGTCCCTTTTAAGAAAAAGAAAAAAGGCAGAGATACGTCGTTCCTCCGTTTTACTGCATTTCTGTCTTGTTTCCGTATTTTTTAATTCTTTGGCATTTACCATAGAAATAGGGATTTCTGGACGTTACCATACACGTAAAACGAGACGTTCAATTTTATTGCCAAAAATCGCATATGAAAAAAAAAAAGAACAATCATCATCTGAAAGACATACGCGTCCAAAGTTCCGAGATTCGGCTTGTGAATTGCGCGCGTAATTTAAATACTCGACGCTCGAACAATACGTATCTTCAAGTCTAGTACATCTTGCAAGAGATTCGTTCGCTTAGAATACAGTTTCAATTGGACAACATAAACATTCAACATTTAAAAAATCTAATAAATCTGTACATGCTTTCAACGAGCTTGAAAGAAACATTAAACGTTAGGTCATTTCCATCATATTGTCGATTAGTCCAAGTATTCGTACGTTTACGTTTCAAAAGCTTCTCCGTTGTCTCACATGTGCATTCATATATTATCTTTCTTTTACAACAAATAAAATATACTATATATTTTAGTGTAACAACAACTATCCAATCATTCGATATCAAAATCTTTCCTGTTTTTATAATACCACACTTCGATATTCCACTTTCCCTTGAAATATTAAAACATTAGCAACCATTCGGCCAAACAACGATAGAAAAAATTCGTCAGGAGTAACGAACAAAAAAAAAAAAAAAAAATAAAGAAAAGAAAAGAAATCCTTTCTTTTTTAAAAGAAACTTCGTTATTTTTTCGTAGCAACGAAGCTCGATAAAATCTCCGGTAAAATGTGATAGAATAATCGAATAAAAACAATCTCCGATTGATTGGGGCGTAAAATCGTTAAAATTCATTCGAGCGCGAAAATTTCCAGCGGGAATAAGAAAATCGTACGGCTAACTTTCTAATACGGCCCATAAATTCTTCTTCAATAAAACTTTAAAAGTTCATGCATGCGACCGTGACGAATGGACGTGTTTAGGGTTTCGTTCTCGGCCACTAAAATCTCGCCCGCGAGAAAGAAACGTACTTAGTTTAAAACCCGAATATAACGATCTCTACTCATCGCGAATCTTTCATCTGTGTCTTTTAATACTTTAGAACGGATCTGCGTGCTTTTCATCTACCTTACGTTGCTTTTCTTCCGAATATCTACGATTCGATTTGTCGCCTATTGAAGCAAAATTCATTTTCATTTCTGGTCCTCTGTGCCTGACATAGATTATCCTTGAGGAATGTTCTTTTTATTTGCTAATTCTAAATAATCTTTTATCTAAATTTTCAGCACCAGAAGTATGGAAACTTTTCATTTTGAAAATCAAATTTCAAGACCCGAAAGAGTCGATGAAACTTTGTACGATGATTTTTAATTAGTTTCCGAGTACATCGAAAGAAAGTATTTGAAAAGTAATTTTCGTCTATCAGTTTTTGAAGATTTTTTTTTTTACTTATCATATAACCTTTGTTGAAAAAAAATTCTTTTCTTCGTAATTATTAGAGGAATACTCCGTTTGTAAATTTTCTTGATATTCTTTCAAATTTATATTCTTCTGCTACATCACGTGATCTTTAAATTTCTCTTAAATAGTGCAGCATCTATTCAAGTCTTTCTTATAAATGAAAATAACTTTTCTTCGATTATCATTCTCAATTTCATCCGATCTTGTTATGGCAAGGCAAAGGATGTTTCTACATAGACAACTATATATGTAGACGAGAAGCACGCATTCCTAGCGGTACACACACAGACGAAGAGCATGGACAGCCGATAAGATGGACGGATAGCTGTTGTGATGTTCCTCTCACTTTTTCCAAGTTAAGAACGAGTCTGGACGATTTATGCCCCGAATTAGAACGCGAACCCTGCCTCACCATGTTTTTTGATTGCACTTTGTCGAACGTAAACGATGCGCATTGCACGGGGTTTACCGAACAAGAAAATCGTGAATTATGTTTCATACGAGCAAGTAGGTACTCGTTGCTTTTAATTGTAACAGATTCGTACGAATCGATCAACGATACACTTTACCGTCGTATCAGATAAGAAAAACCTTAACTCTGATAACGAATTAAGTTTCTTCACGCAAAATGACCGAATTTCTATAATTAAATTTCTATAATTAAAAAGAAAAAAGACCGAGGAAACAGAGAAGAAACTATATTATTCGATTATTTCACCAATTATTTTAAAAGTCGGAGAATAATCAAAGAAACTAAGTTACGACGATCTTACGATAAAAAATAATAATTTCAGCAAAAGATTCCTTAATCGATCCGACGATTATCGTAGAGACGTTAAAATAGGAAATTTCTATGATTTTCTAAATTTTAGTACGTCGAAAGAAAAAGGGGTAAAGTGACGGAGAAACAACGAGTACCACGGGTGGATAGTGATTTTTAAATAAAATTATAGTCGATGAGAATGCGTGTACGTGTAAGTACCATATACGATATCCGCTCATATAGGTACACGAACGTGTACACGTAATCTGCACGCGCACCTTCACCTGTGCAATGGACAATTCGCGTGTACTTGTTACACGCGCGTTTAAACACCTACGATCGTGTGGATGCGTCCGCGCTCACGTAACGATACAGAGCGTTTTCTTCAAAATCTATAATTCCTCGAATCGAAGACGATGTTTGAGCTCGATTAATATCTGTTCTACCGACACTGCGCGAATTTTCTGCTCTCTTATTATTCTACTCACATACACATTCGTTTATTATATATACGCATATATATGGAGGATAGTCCATAAACCACGATCACTTCAAATATACTCCGTTTTCGACAACGAACAAGATAGACGGCGAAGAACGACGATTTTTAAAACTTTACGAAGGCAAATGTCTGGCGAGATGAACTCAGGTTTACGCGAGTTCACTCGTCGATTAAAATTGGCTATAATTTGAGCTTTCTCGTGGTTGATACTCTGTAGCTAGAATTTATTAAAAAAGACACTGTTATCTTTTGTTATCGGTGGTTGCAGTTTTTCGAACGAGAAAAGCAATGGTCAACGATTAACGTAAATAAATTAATTATTCGGTATTAATATAATCGTATGGCGTTGATCGCTTAAAATTTCACATTGAATTGCAAACGTGGGAATTAAGAATTTCTATATGCCAATTGAATCGATTGAATATTTAATTGCGATAGATCGTACCTTTTGTAAATTATATTTCAAATAACTTTTCAGCCTATTGGTATTGTCGGTATTATGGATATTTCTCGCTTTCTCTCTCCTTAAATATAAAAGAGATATTTGACAGGATCGTAATAAGTGGACCATCCTGTACATCGGTTAAACAAAAGGGCACGACGTATTTCACGCCGCGTGCCACATTGACAGAGTTTCTCTACACTTAGAATACGTTAAGAATCTTCAATTCGGGGTTTTATATACTTTACGCAAACCCTCTGTATAAATATATGTATATAAAAGTAACTCCATAACATACAATAAATCGTATCTTTGTTTGGCACATTTCGTCAACTATAGGATCCGTACAAGTACACCTATTTAGGTACACATACGCTTCTATATATATATTTATATATACATACGCGTATACACCACGTGGCAAGTATATATATACATATATACCAACTCGCTTTAGTCTCTAATAGTCATATATATAATATATATATAGTATATAGAATACGTACAAATATTCCATCGGAGTAACGATAGTATGTACCATTTTTTCTTTTTTTTTTTTCCTTACGTGTCATTGTATTTTTTGCCTGTGTATATATATATATATATATATTTATATTTATATATCTACATTTATTCTTTACTTTCCGTATTATTCCATTGAGTGTCGTTTATCAATCCTATCTACCTCTAGAAAATTATAAGAGGAACGTAACAATCTGTTATTCTCCGATACAATATAATATATTACGTTTTTCTTTACGTCGTTAAAACGTCACGCGCTTCGCCGAACAGGGAATAGGCTTGGCAAGCGTGGGAGTTGCACTCTCTCGCGAGATTTCCTAGTCTCTTCTGTTCACGATCGTCCCTTTAACTTCGTTCAGATTAGCCGAGTTACCCACGTTCAAACAATTCAAATTCGAGTAAATCGAAGTTTGCTCGCGGACGCGAGATTTTATACCATTTACTTTCTTCTTACTAGAACAGCTTTAAATCTCCATTGAGGTGATTTTGCCTTACGTTATACGATATACATCACAGGATAGATTACAAATTACGTTTACAATTATACTTATGGATTTTACAAATTATGTTTATAATTATATAATTAACGTTTCATTTACGTACACAACTGCTCCCTCCTCTATTTTCCATTAGAAATATTCACTTAAAGTCAAATTATCGAATTGAAAGTTAAGTAACTCGACTTGTATGAATTCAAACTTAAAGTCTTATTACTGATCCGTCGAATTCAAGCAACATAACTAACTTGAACGAAGTTTTTCATCCAAATAGATTTTTGAAAAGAGTACAAATTCGCGTTTCTACGTCGTTCTGCTTTCGCATATAATTTCGGAAGCTTAGTGAAAGTTTCCTTTTTCTCAAAAATTCGTCGAAGAACATTCGTGATGCGCGTAATCGAAAGCACAACTCCATGGACCCATTCAGAAAATCCGGCCCGCAGTCGGAATATATATTATATATATATATATTTCTTTTTTTGTGATTTTTTTCTCTTTTTTTCTTCATTTTTACTTAATTATCGTTCGATAGGATTCTTCGTAATTCTTTCGCTTAATCTTTTCTTCGTTTTTTTGTTTTTTCTCATTTTTGTCTAAATAAATATATCCACGAACAAGGCACTGCTCGACAGGCGGAAGTGTGCGCGCGACACCGTTTTTTCGTCGTTGTCGGATGTTCGGATATAATACACTGCGTGGAAAATTTCGCGTCGATCTGTCGAGCTTCTTCGAGCCGTTTCCTATCGCGAAACGTCGGGTAAAAAGTGGTCGGGATGCGTTTTTAGAATATTATCTGCGTAAGTGTGAAGCACTGACGACTCTCGAGCCTTAAGGAAATTCTCTCCATCTCTAATCGCTTGCATCTTGGAGAAAATGGACGTTCCGAAAATCATAACTTTATTGAAAATCAAAAATTTAGATAACTTCTCCTCGATAGTTTCTTAGCAAATATTATCCTCCTGCTTATGTACTTTTTGATTGCGTTTATCGGCAAAAGAAAGAAGAAAAAAGAAACGAGAGTTGAATTTAAGTTCGTATGATTATCCCCAAGAACAACTGCGAACGTTGATTGCTATTTTCGCCCTGATAGAAATTGAGAACGAGATAAGGGCGTGGCAGTACACCAGGCCATGTTAACCCTCCTGATATTCGTCATTTAATTTTTTATAACACATTTGTTATTTATCAAATTAAATTTATTCTTAACAACCGCGGCGGAATCGCTGTATTTAACGATCAATAACCAGAAGCACTTGTCAGAATTCAGAAATTCCTCGTAAATAATCATCTTGCAATCTCGGAACAACTTATTGTTATCATGATCACTGTTAAAAAAGAGAGATTTGTTTAAACAGCGAAAAAACAGTACTCGAGAATTAAAGATGGACTCGGAAGCAGTCTACAACCATCCATATTACAATTCTCCAAATCTCCAAAATCAATCTCACCATTCATCTTTATCAGAAGAGTTAAACGATACGACCAACAGATTTGCCATTACTCTCGGCCCGAATTTCGTTCAGAGTGAACGCCAAACACAGGACGTCGTCAGAGAGCGTTTCGCCCACTGGCAGGTCGGCGTGCGTTATAAAGGGAAGCACTTGGTCCGTTTCTGGGCAACGGTGGATCGGCAGTCGACCTTAGAACCTAGGGTGAAACTCTCCGGCTTGACCGTCTCCTCGACAGAGATCTTCCCGAGTCGCTTTTTTACTCGGAATGGCGTTGATCTCGGGGATATGATCTCGTAAAGATCGCTAGTCCTACCCTGAATCTGAACCCTACCCTTCGGACTGCTTGCCTTCTGATCGATAGGAATAGCGATATCGACTTCAGCGCAGTGATTCTGGCTCATATTCTTCGGAACGTTTTTCTCCGAGTCGCTGCCGCGCTCTTTCTCGTTAGTTTCATCCGATGGAGTGTTGAAAACATCGGAGGAATAGCTTTTGGAGTCGCATATCAACGCTACATTCGAGTAATCGACCGCTTCCTCAACCTCCGAAGGCAAATTCCTGGCAGAAGCCAAAGAAATAGCTCTAGCTTCTGGTTTCTGTGGTTTTTCCTCGTCGGCGTAGTCCAACGACAAACACTTCTTCTCAAACAGAGCCGGGCCAGGAATTCCTCCATCGGACTCCTTCGTTTCTTCCTCTTTCTCCTTCTCTTTTTGCCGATCTTCCTCTTGCTTCCTATCGAGCTGTCCTTCCTCTGTTCTTTCTAGGGAATTGATCACCCTCGATGGACGGCGAATACTATTTTCCCGTTCAACAGACAGACAGAATTCCTTGTCAGTCAGCAGAATACGCTTAGGCTGTCGAACTGGTTTTTTATCCAGTTCAAGATCCTCTTTCTCCCATGACGGAGTCTTTAGCAAACTTTTCACCTTTCTTAGCTCAGTCAGCAAGTCCATCGTCTCTTGTGACGGTTCGTGGAAGATCCTTCTCTTTGGTCGCCTTATGGATGAATTAGTATCCGAGTCTTGATCACTGGGATGATCTATTCCCTGTTGTTTCTTCAGTACAGACCTAATTGTACCTCCATGGACTCGTACCACTTCGTTCTTGCTTTCCGAAGTCGAATCTGTTTCCATCTTAGCGGGAGTCGAACTTACCGACTTTGACGCTTCGTCTGTTTTTGACGTAGGATCCTTGGGACTTTTGTCACGAGCATCCGGTACGATGTTATTCGCTTTTAGTCGTTCCTGTTGCCTTCCAATTATGCTCTGAACATTGCCTCTTGTGCGTCTTTTGAAGTCTGCGTACGTTTCAGTAGGAATTTCGTGGTACTTAAATTTATCCTGAAGCTGTTTGAACGTTTCTCTGGAATACTCCTGACCTATCCTATGCGCCAGAGAATCCTCTGACGATGCTTCCCTAGTTTTTTCGACATGGTCTCTTTCTTGGTATCCAAGAGAAGCGATAGAGCGATCCTTGGACAAAAGATTATCCGAAGAAATGCCTCTTCTCTCAAACTGCGCCTGTTTGCTAGGTTTTTCACCCTGATCCTTGCCATCCCTGTCCAGCAGGTCCTCATACGTCTGTCTTCTGGTCTTCATTGGCGAATAAATATTTTTCTCCGATGAGTCAGCTTGTGATTCATTTTGATCTGGCAGAACAGACGAGATTGGACGTTTCACTGGCGAATTGGGAACGCTATCTTGCGTCTGTTCAACGGCCTGGGAGCTTTGGATCACCTTTCGATGAATAGGTGTCCTTGGTGTCGATGGATCTCTCTTCAGCAGCCATCTTTTTCTTGGTGAATTGTCCCAGCTATTCAGTTCTTTATCAGAACTGACACTTGCGTTAGTAAAAATGATTTCCTCGCTAGTCGTAACGCGACACATGAGCAATTCAGCTCCATTGCTAGCCCGTTCCTTTGTTTCCAATTTAGGCGACTCTTCCGTCGTGGTGGTAGTATCCAATGGCAAAGAGCTAGGCCCGGAGTCCAGGACATCGTCCAAAGAAGCACCTCTGAGAGGATCTCGAAGTTCCTTTACTTGCACAGTCGATTCTAGATCCTCGGTTTCGAACGAATACATCTTCAACAAAGGACCTTTAGCAGACCTTCTACGTTGAACGTCAAACGATTGCTCCGCTCTCATGTTCTTCTGAACTCTTCTCTCTTCCGCCTTCTTCGTTTCCTCGGTCTTCGTCGTTGTTTCCTCCACACACGTTTCATTCTTAACGCCCCACCTTTCATAACGCGGAGTATCGAATATAAATTTATCCAACGTCTTCGACGAGCCAATTTTGTCCAAGAAAGGTTTCTCCACCGCCTTGCTAGGCCCGATTTTCTCCAAGTAAGGCTTGCCTGTTATCTTAGGCGCAAGCTTCGCCAGGAACGGCTTGTCCTCCGTCTTCGAGATGCCGATCTTCTTCAAAAACGGTCTCTTCTTCTCCTTACCCTCTTTCTCGAACGATCGATCGTTTAATTTCTCGCTGCTATAGTTCGATGAGTTGTCGCTGCTCTTAGATCGCGCCCGTTTATTCCTCGGGTGTGGCGTTAACGGGGTCCTGGGTGTTCTCGGCGTGAGGGACGGACTGGGCTCCTGGTTCGGGCAGGTTTCGTCCAGCAGAGCGATAGCGTCTCTCAGATCCATGTACGCCTTCCTAGGTGCGGTACTCGCTGGACCAGGTCGTGGTACCTCGCTGTCGATGCTGCTATTCCTCGTGGACGTGCTTTCCGGCTTCGTTTCCGTGTCCATGTGCGAGTACGAGGGATACGAGCTCCGATCGCCCATGGGCCCCGGCGAGGAATCTATGGTAGGGTAATCCTCGAGGTACCAGGGCGTTACACCGAGGTCTTCTGGTCTGGCCGCGGTACTGTGAGCCGGAAGCATCGGGATCTTACTGATGGCGCCTCTGTTGCTGCCAGAACCCGTTGACTGTTGATCGGTCTGTGTGGTACTCGAGAACGTACCAGATATACTGGCTATCTCGATCGGGGTGCTGGTTATCGCCACTTGTCGACGATAACTGGTACACGTGGCGAAATACGGAAGCGCCGGACGCGCCGTTTCGACGATGACGCGACCCTGGGCGCACGGGACCATTGGCTCCCCGTCCGCCGGGGCTTCCTCCGGAGTCAACGGCAGCGCCGCCCCGCGACCGAACTCAATGAACCACAGCTCGTCCCTCAACTCGCTTTCTCACTTTTTCTCGTTCATGTCCTTGTTCAGGTAGTGGAGCACGTAATGTAGCACCAGGTCGTAACAATATTTGTACTCGGTCTGCAACAGTTTCGAGCATGATTTAAATGATAATTAAATTGTTTGTAACTTGAAAAATAATCCTTCTTTTTAAATGGAATCTTAAGACAGGTTTAACAGGTAGAAAATATGGACAATTTTGTATCGTACACAGATACTTGTCGTTCGATTTTAATTGATTTTTAGTTCATTTCTGTTGATCGACAACAGAATTACAAAACTATCGTTAAAGGATAGTATACGCAACAATTCGAAGCAATATCCTTTTTTAAATTTGGAACTCGCGACAGTTAAAAGTCGAAAAAGTGAATGTGCCGAGTAACTTGCTTCGCTCATAACCACTCACCATGTTCTCGACAAGCTGAGGTCTATGTCTGCGTACAGTTTTAACTGCTTGGAAAATGTCCACTTCCCCATGTTGAATCACTTGTTCTATACACGCGTTTGCGGCGCAATATACACCGCAACGACTTCTGCCATCTGGGGAGACCACAGCGACCGGTCCATAGTCGGTTCGTTGCCTCCACCTCTCGACCATATTCATCAACTCGACCAGACTGTTTGTCGACGTTGGAACTTTGTGACCCATAGGCCAACACGTCAGTTGGAACAACTGAACCGTCTTCGGTGGTGCTTTCACGCCTGCCATCAGCTCGGTCAGTGACACGATTTTCTTGTTTATCCTAAAAATCTACAGAACGATATGATTATTTTCTAGAATCTATCGTCCAAATCGTATTCAAACGCCGGTGAGAGGTTGAATAAAAATTATATATTATATTCCAGGCGGTAGCCACTCGAGACTTCAAGAGTTTGAGAGAAAATATTTTGTTCGATGGCGTGGACAACTTAATTTGGGAAAGCACCAGCCTAGTAAGCGAAGGATTCGGATTCGAATCTCGATCCGGCAACCCGTACTAGTTAGAAAACTAGATTGCCCAAGAAAATGTTTTTAGATGTCTTCTCAAACTCCGTAGAGAGAATTCAAAGCGTGTAAAAGAAAGAGCAGCAAGCTGTTTCTCACCCAGGTCTTGATGTTCGTGTAGTGGTTGTGGCTGATGTGATCAATCGTAAAAACGGGTCCGTATTTCTTGGAGTGTTTTCCCTCGGGCCAGAAACTGGGGAAGTTGGTGGAGCCTGGGGGAGGTACGCAGAGTACCACCACGGCTGAACACTCGTAATCGTAAACCAGGGACCAAAACTCACCGCACGTGTGTCGAAGAGGCCATTCCGTTACGATGTATTCCCTGGGCTTCGTGTAACCCTGTCGAGAACGATCATTTAAGAGAAAAAACGACGATGTTCGCAGGAAATGAACGGTAGTTTATATAATAGAGCGGACGTGGGATGAAGATCGACGAAAGAAAACATCTTTCCCTATATAGTAATTTGGTTCTAGGTGGAGTTTAAATATGGTGCGCGTTGGGTGAAATGTAATTTTTATCAGAGAGGATAACGAAGAACCTTTTATATGGGAATTTGAATAAACCTCCGTTAATCTCTAATTGTAGGAAAACAATACACAAAGTTTTATTACAATAGAAGAATCAACTATTAGAGAAGATTGGAATATCGACGCGAAACGTTTAGATATATAGATTGTACACTTACGTCCACGAAGACAGCATTTATATAGTCAGTGTAACTGTTACCCTGGAAGCTGGTGAGGTATGGTCGGAAGTTGTCAGCTAAAGTGAGAAATATTAGTTCATGAATAAAGATATGATCGGCTCGCGTTAAATATTACACCCATTATTTATACACATATACACACACGTAGAAGGGACGTTTACGCATTATATTTCGAAATAATTTTATATTTTTCTGACATAAAGAAATATAACACGATAAAGATCCCAACGTGTGGAATATAACTCTTCCAAAATCACCAATTATTTCATTTCCAAAAAGAAAAACAAGTGTATGCTCCTTTTTTTTCAAAGATATAGCTTGAAAAATGCAAGTATAAGGTACACAAGAAAGTTCACGTCTGGAATCTATGTATAATACGAGTAACAAATTCATATCTGTTTATAAATATCCCCCGTATAGTTTCTGAAAAAGATATAAAAGTTGATAGGGAGATGAAATATAGAGTCTCTAACGCAGTATCCGCATATGCGCGACATGCAATTTTTACAATGTAGTAAAAGCGTCTCCTTTCTTTTTTCGTTCATCGGAAAAACATTTATACGATGTTTTATCGGTGGAAACTTACGCGGCACAACCAACACGTCTCTGTTCTTTTCCCTGTTATCAGCCCTGTGGCCTCCAGCGCAATCTCCGATCGTAAAGCGCGGCGTCTGCTTACAAATTTGCTGATATTCCCGCTGATATTCATTCATTTTAGTTATTGGATTTTTTACGCTCTTCTGTTTAAGACGTTGCGACAACTCTGAGACCGGAAACCACGAGATGCCACACACCACAAACTCCTCCAGCGTGTCGTACACGAATCTATATTGTTCCTGCATAATAATAAATCTGATTATTGTAAAATGTTGGGTAACATCGATGTTTACATGTTATTAGCTATTTTCCGTCTCTTTTATTTTTTTTTTTTTTTATAAATAATACGAAATATTCATAATTCGTGATTGGCAGACTATAATTCTTATGAAATATTCATACTGTTTTTGAAGATAATTTGAATATTTATAATAGAGCATAGGATATAAAAGGAAATCACCGTTGAATGAAAAATTCATTGTAAAACATCTAATATAATAATAATGAAGAATAGAACTGGTACTAATAACAAAATAATAATTATTCGAATAAACATAAGAAACTTTTTCTAGAGATTCCAATAATCTATATATTGCGATAAACAGTGGAATCAACAGAACTCGTGAAAAAGCGAAGCTCGATCTCCTTAAACCAGCGTCTTATCTCTCGTCGCTCGAACGAAACCATAAATAAGAAGACGATCGATATTATGAATTTACCAAGTTCTCGATAAGTCCTCTTCTGCTTTGCCGCAACTTTTTCAAATAGCCAAAGACGTCGAAGGCATCTTCTTCCTCGGCCAATTCCATATTCGCATCTATCGCCAGGTACACGCCTGATCTTCCACCACCATCGCTTTATTTTTGCAAAAACATAACGTTTCTTTCGTTAAACGATTTATCAGATTGGAAAGCATCGTAAGCTATCAAATTGGAAATTACACGAAACCATCGAAATTCATATCGATGGATATACTTACTTGCAATGGACCACCATAGGTCCAGACTCGTTCTTTATGGTGGAACCGACTACCGCTCTCACGCGTCGACGGAACTCTAAAACCGCGTTTCCGAATGGACACGTATGCGAGTGCCATTCTGTGTAGTGGAATTGCAATAACGTTCGTTCTTCCGTGACTTCCTGAAACGTCGAATAATAATTTTGTCTTTACCTTTATCCCCTTTTTGTATCTTTCCATTTTCTATTTTCTATTTAGCTCGATCTTTCGGAAACTTTATCGAGCTTCTAAATGATGGGAAGTGAATTTGACGGGACTCGAAGTGGTTTACATTTTTATTTTTGGTAAAGGAATTTTGAAAAAATTTGATGTTTATCACGTTTGAAAGTCTGCAGAGAATTATTTCAACCTATCGGCGATTTCGCTGTTACGTTCTCGCGTTTATTTCGCGCGAAATATCGACAGTTTCGTCGTGAAAATTATTCACGAAGCAGCAACGTTAGAGAAATTTTTCGCACTTTAATGCGCGATTAAAATATTTCGCTATCGTTATAAATTCGAGATATTTTAAGCGAGATAATGCGTACGCGTCGTCGGCAGTTTAACTCTCGCAGCTCGAATTTTAAACGGCTCTCCGTTATAAGTTACATCCATGTCAGTCAAGTTGATGAATAAATCATGTTTCGTCATAGTCAAGCCTTTGAATTCGCCTTGAAGATTTCCAACAGCTTTTCTAATTTCCAATGTGTGACATAAACTAACTGTTCAGCTTACAGTTCTTTCTAAACAGAAACAAAAATTCAAATAAAATATTATCATTCAAAATGAAATATTTCGTATTTCGTTACTTTATACCTAATACCCTAAGTTCGTTACTCCAATCTCCAAAATACATAAAATGTTTTATAATTTTTACTTTGAACCACTCTGTAAAAATTAGTTCTATCTTAACTTCGTCACCTCTGTATCGTCCATTATCCAATATTCTCTCCCTCTCTCCCTCTCTCTCTCTCTCTCTTCACGAAGATTCGCTATTATATCAACTATAGCGCGTTTCATATTGCAGAACACAAAGTTCACGAAACCAAGCTAAACTACCGAGTTCCTGTAGCGCATTCACACGACGCAGCAACCGAGTGCTGAATTATGCTCCCTGAGGAATTATCACGCACAATGACGCAACAATGCTACTCGACGACAATCTTGTCCCGTTTAGGATGTTCCTTGCTTGTCGAGCATTATGTACCCTTCGCTATTCACGGAATGAGATTGCAACGGAGCGGCGGCGTATTAAATTTTCCGCCGCCAGTAAATCTCGAGACCGATTATTGCCTCGCTTTTATCGCGATTTATAGCGAACGTCTATAGTAACGCATCAAAACGAGGCTTTTCTTTTCTCGATGAGAGGGCAATTCTATGCTTCGATCCACTATATTCCATCGTATCGAATACGATTACTTTATGAAACTTCTTCTTCGAACGTTTCCAACTAGATAGAAAATCAATTTCCCAGGGTTTAAACAAAGAGTAACGCTCTTGTTGTTCTACGACTGTGGTAGATGCCATATGCGATGATGATTTCGTGTTTATATTTTTCTACCTGGCCGACGCTCCAAACTAAACACAGGGAATAAAATTACCCTCTATAAGACTGTAATAAAACCTGTCTGGACCCACGGAATCCAACTATGGGGAACAGCAAGTAACTGCAACATTGAAATACTTCCAATGGAAAACGCTAAGATCCATTATAAATGCACCCTGGTATGTCACCAACGAACTAATACATCGCGACCTCAAGATACCAACAGTCAAAGAGGAAATAGCAAAATATAGCGACAGATATAACAAAAGAGTCGACAAACATCGAAACCCCCTAATTACTGGACTACTTGATACGTCGGACCAGATCCGCAGGCCGAAGAGACACTACCCGCTAGACCTAAACGCTAGATTCAATTAGTTATCTAAATTAAGTAATATTTACTTATTTATAATACTTACTTATAAATTATACTTATCTGTAATAAGTATTAACTTATTATGAATAATTAGCCATGTCACTGCGCCACGCCAGAAAAAATTACTGAAAATTCTCAACGCGAGAATTGATTGTAAATTTTAATAAATAAAAAAAAAAATATTTTTCTACGACCGTACGGTTTACTTTTGTCCGAAAAACGTTCCAAACCGACGATAACTTTTCATCGAGAACGTCTGAACGAAATAGAACTGAAGAAGAATGGAAATATTCGTTCGTCGTTTCCAGCAGCACGTTCGAACGACCAGGATGAATGGCTCGGCAGAGAAATTATACAAAGCAAGCATCGTACAACGAAACGACTCGTCATAGTTAAAACAGGGCAGACGTCGGTGAAAATTGGAGAGATCTCCTTGTTTTCACCCCATTTCCGTCGAGTTAATAAAATTAAGCCTTGCGTAACAGTCGTTCGAGTAAATTCATCATTCTCTTCTCGTTGCCAGAGTCTTCTCGCTTAGTATCGTTCTGTATTCACCCACTTTCAGAAATGGCTACCGGTTTCTCCACAGCTAATTCCGCTAACTTTTTACCAACTTTCTCACCCGGCAGCGAAATTCACAGACTCAAGCTGAGACGAAACCTTGCATTACTTTACCTCTCGCTACAGCCACGAGTTCCGAGTTTGCACGATCTTGTGCCAGCCGAGACTTCATTACCGTATTGGGAGATCATTCGACTCTGCGGTCCTTTTACATTATACAGAGTGCAATTCGTGTCACGTAATTTATGGTGATTCGTGGAGGGAAGACTGGGAAAAGAATGCCGGAGTTTGCGATCGATGGCAAGGAATTTCTTCGAAGAGTGGCGAATTTAAGGGAGAAGAAACGATAACGACGATGAGATAGATAAGACAAAGGAATAGCAACAACTATAGAATAATATCGATTATTACGCTCTGGCTCTTTATGTAAATTTATATCTTTACGAGGTAGAGATATTTTTTAAGCAAGAAATTTCACAGAGAAACGGGGAGACAATCGTAGAATGAAGATTTCGAAGTTTCTAAATATCGCGAGTACCTTCTTTTCGATAATTTATACAGGGTGGTTGGTAACTGGTGGTACAAGCGGAAAGGGGGTGATTCTACGCGAAAAAAGAAGTCGAAAATATAGAGTAAAAATTTTTCGCTTGAGGCTTTGTTTTCGAGAAAATCAACTTTGAATTTTCGCTCGGTACGCGTGCACTTTATCGCGTCTCGTTATAACGGATCTCACTGCAACATTTTCAGCAATTTTTGTAATAATAAACTTTATGATTACTTCATATTATTTCATTATGTATTCCTAATTAACTTAAACTTAAACTACTAGGTTAGGTTAAATAATAAACTTAAACTGCGATATTATCCACCGAGACAACGATCTACAGTGAGATCCGTTATAACGAGACGCGATAAGGTGCACGCGTACCGAGCGAAAATTCAAAGTCGATTTTCTCGAAAACAAAGCCTCGAACGAAAAATTTGTATTCTATATTTTCGACTTCTTTTTTCGCGTAGAATCACCCCCTTTCCGCTTGTACCA
The DNA here is from genome assembly GCF_040668555.2 of Bombus flavifrons. NCBI lineage: Eukaryota > Metazoa > Arthropoda > Insecta > Hymenoptera > Apidae > Bombus > Bombus flavifrons. Next base: position 14,148,334 of record NC_138450.1, read on the forward strand.
CCAGTTACCAACCACCCTGTATATTTTGCACATTGCGTGTATCGTATATATTTTTGCGTAAACAAATGTACAAATATTTGCAGTTTATTAACGGTAAAATAATAAAAATAATACGAGTAAAGGTAATAACGATAGAAAGAACGAAGTTTGAAAATATTCGGAATATTAGTCGCGAAGGGTTAAGAATTTACCGAGAAGGAATGCAAAGATACGAGATATCAGAGATTCGAATTACTATGGGATAATCGTCAGAAAAATATTCAGATTTTCTCAAAAGTGAATAGAGAAACGTATTAAAAATGCAAACACGTGGAATTGGGTCGCAGGATTCTCGAAGAAAAATTCAGTCTCGAGACGTTTATGCGTGTTATTTATTTCCCTGAGTCTCACCGTTACTCTGTCCATACGCTATACTTTAGTTTACCTGTTTGATAAATTTTATTTTAACGGTATCTATCGAAGCATAATTTTTATTTTCGGTTGCATAGACCCGACCAGAGTAATACGATTAAGGAAATAGTAATTCGTAATTTATCGCGAATCTAAATAAAAAAAAAAAGGGAGAAGTTTTAAAGCGCTATTTAGAAAAGGAAATGGAAAATGTTCTTTGTCGTTCAACGCTGTCTACCACTTAAATTCGCAAAACATGTTCAATTTACTACTGAGGAGCTGCGAATATTAAACTCACGTATAAAATACATTATGTTCTTCGCGCCGATGTTTCACGCGTAGCATATAGATCCGAGAAACATGGGATATGTAGATGGAAAAAGGAAACGTGGAAATACGTGCTGAAAGGATGCGGTAAAGAAATGTTGCGAGAAAGAGCAGACGAGACAGCGCGTTTCAGATAGGAGAGAAAATCAGGGACATTCTAAAAGGTGGATGATAGTGATAAGGAAAGAGGAAGGTCAAAGGTCGAAGATCAAACGGTTTCGGAGATAAATCGGTGGCAAGAAACTCTATTGTAAGCCAAAGGGTACACAAATGAAGATTTACGTATCTAACGATAAATCTTTGAAAAGAATGTATACACCATGGACCATAAATCGCGATACAAGTGGATCGAGAAAGAAATTCTATGCGTTAAAATAAGACAGGAATCAAGAATAATAAAATTTCGTCAAGGACTTCGTGTTTCAGAAAAATGCATTTCAAAATAATAGTAATTTAAAAATATACAAATATACAACCTAACTTATTGTAATGTTTAGTAGGCGAAGCCTGCTCGATTATATTCGCAAAAGTATAAAACTGATATGATACAACATGTCAGGCAAGTAGATTTCTCTTAAAAACGAAAAATCTTCCCACGTAATTTCGTTATTCTTGATTTTTCTGTTATTTTTCGCCATACAATCTTCGTCGCTCTATTTATAACACGATTTATAGCTCACCCTGTGTAAGGAGAAGAACACTCACGTCATTGTTATTCTTCTTGTAAAGTCTTATCGTCCGTATGTGAAAATTGGCCAGCTCTTCCTCCTTCAGCACGGAAACACCGATACCGCCATATTCTTCGTCCTTGTCTTTGCTCGCTGGCCAATACTGGACGCACATCACCTGAAATCGATTCGTACGATGTTCGTTATCATTCGACGGATGTGTAGCTTCAGCGGAAAATAGCTCGTACATATAGGACAGTTTGATAAAATGTACGTGTGTCATCCAGGACGAATGTTTGAGAATTTGCGAGAACGAGGTGCAGTATATTTGAAGATCGCGAGAGGCAAGATTTGTATTGGGTATACGGAAAGATGATGGAGATTCGTGAAACTGAGTTTGCCTCGAGTACGACCTGAAAACGGAAATATTTAAATATCTAATAGGAAATTTATTTCTCCGATGGAAAAATAGAAATTGGCGAAAGTCGAAGGTTTGAATCGAATGTCGCTCGAAAATGAAAAGTTGTTTGGATGTTTGATAAAAAAAATCAGTTAGCATCAAGTAAGAAAGGTAGAAACTCGCGAGAATAAGAAGAATTGGTAGAAATAAAAACAAGGGAGAATTGAAAATAAAATTATATCGCGTGTAGTTCGAAAAGAAAATATTCAAACACGTAACGATTAATTGATATTTGGTGAAATAGGAATTCGTAAAAATGAAGAATTTAGATATATCTGGGTATCGATCGAAAAGAAAATATTTAGATATTTCATAGAAAATTTAATAAACAATCGGAGAAATGGAAGTTAGAGGAGGCAAGAAATTTAAATAAGAAGAATTGGTAGAAATAAAAACAAGGGAGAATTGAAAATAAAATTATATCGCGTGTAGTTCGAAAAGAAAATATTCAAACACGTAACGATTAATTGATATTTGGTGAAATAGGAATTCGTAAAAATGAAGAACTTAGATATATCTGGGTATGGATCGAAAAGAAAATATTTAGATATTTCATAGAAAATTTAATAAACAATCGAAGAAATGGAAGTTAGAGGAGGCAAGAAATTTAAATAAGAAGAATTGGTAGAAATAAAAACAAGGGAGAATTGAAAATAAAATTATATCGCGTGTAGTTCGAAAAGAAAATATTCAAACACGTAACGATTAATTGATATTTGGTGAAATAGGAATTCGTAAAAATGAAGAATTTAGATATATCTGGGTATCGATCGAAAAGAAAATATTTAGATATTTCATAGAAAATTTAATAAACAATCGAAGAAATGAAAGTTGGAGGAGGCGAGAAATTTAAATAAGAAAATATTCAAGTATTTTGTACGGATTATTTTGTATCAACGCTTAGTGTCGTATCAAAAAGTGTATGAGAAACAAATAGAGTAATGAATTTATTTTCCAACTTGTGTGCATGTGCATTGAAAAAAGCAGGGGAAGGGGAAGCGATAAATTTCCACAAAGTCGAAATTTCCGCACTGCTGTACATCTTCTACCGTGAGTCATCAATTCTTGTTCAGTTTACACAGATCTATTTTATAGACTGATTATTTTACTTCAATAGTACGTCGTAAATTACATCCCTCCTTTAAATAAATATCTTTGTTAGAAATTACGTGTAATGTAACTCTCGACTGGCATCGTTGAACCATAGATTCGTAACGATAATTTAACGCAGGAAACACCCAATTCAAATCAAAGTGATGCACCAACGAATGGTGAAAAGTTACGATATAATTATTTACCCTCCATATTTAGCCTCCCATTTACCCTCTGAAATTAACGAAGGATCGATAAGGATTACCTTTGATAAGAATTTAAAGAGTCATTATTTCAGAGAACCTAATTTAACAATTAAAGACACGCGAATATTGTATTTATATTTAGCAACAAATTAACTTTTAACGAAAGTTTTTAAGATAGCGTGAGATATTCTTAGCTGAATCAGACGACCGATTTTATAATTCTAACGTCTACATTATAAAAAAAAAAAGGTAGCAATTCGTTAAAAAGCAGAACCTACGTTGTTGTATGCATCGAAGCAAAATAAATCGACCCACGTAAACTCGCGAAAAGCTTTATGATTCACCCAAACTTATTTTTCGTGCGTCAAGGTAAAAACCTACCCTCGCGAAACCGATGAAAACCGTCGCTTCTTCGACGCTCTGGATAATCATTATGGAAGCAAAGAGGCGAGGGTAAGCGAAGTGGCTGCTAACAACTTCCAAACTCGTTTACTTCGCTCATCCTCGATTTTCACGTGCAAAAGCACGGCTTCTTTAGACTCTGGCCAGAGTCTAAAGCCAGCCTCGACATCAGGTTTCGCGATGACGCGGATCTCTTCGTTTATCGAACGTAGTGTGTCAAAAGGTTGTCACGCAATTTTGTTACCTTGTGCGAGAATCGTACAGCGTGAAACCGTGGTATTTCGAATAGAAATCTCGAATAAAATTCGAATAGAAATACACGCGTTGGAATTATGTTGGCGTGTTTCGTAATATACGAACGCGATTCGTATAATCTGTTAATTCGATAATATTATTAGTTGGTGATAAATTATCGTGCGTACAACAGAGATCTGGTAATAGATTAAAAAAAAAAAAAGAAAAACAGCTCTGTCGATAAAACGAAAACGTTAAAACGGTTACGCGAAGCAATTTACGTTTCCCAATTTCTACCGCCTTTATCACGGCTACGATGTCCCAAATAGATATCAGTCGTTCGGTCAGTCGTGTTAATCTACGCGAATTGCTACCCTCTAACGTGAACTAGCCCCGGCGATTAAATAACAGGACGATCAATTAAAATTCTTACCCTAATGAAATCGAAGGTTTTCGTTAGCATGACGATACAGCAGGCTTTCTCCTGCCAAACCATCCGCCAGAATTCCGTCACACTGTTCTCCATAGGTCCCTGTGTCACGATGTAAGCGTTCGGTTTCAATATGCTCTAAAACATAAATATTAATCGTACAGATGAAATACAATTTCATTTGGATAACGACAGATTATTTGATATAAAATACAGAAAGATTTTCGTAATTTAATTGAATTCGATCGAAGTAAAATTTTGTTCGGTCACTGTACGTTTGTTGGATCGTAGTTTCTACGTTAAAGAAAATTACGAATTTTGTATATAAAAAGGGAAATTCTATGCCGAAAAGGAGTAAAAAATATGATTAAAAAAAAAGAAAGATTTATCCCGACGTTTGATTACTTTTACTGTCAGGTATCCCATCTAAAGTATGGCTGATAAGAAAAGCGTAAGTATTATCGTAATTAACACAAATTATTTTAAGAAAACGTTTCTGTCGCAGAAACGTCACGATGCAATCGTTTCCAAGTAGCTAATCTATTTCGGGAATTGCGATTATGGATTATTCAAATTAGATGATTTCGTGCTTGGAAGCTAAGGAACACGAATAACCTTGATCTTGATCTTTAATATTGCGAGTCACGACGTGAGAACATTAAAAACGATCATTTCCTCGTCCTTCGATAGGTTTAAAAAGTGACGCATCGTCTGCTCGAATGATGGCCAATTCATTACGACTTCTTAATTCTACATGCTACACTGTATTACAATAATCTAAATTAGAACAGTTCTAAGATATAGTATCGTTAATTTGTATCATGTCACTGTATACAGGGTGGTTGGTAATTGGTGGTACAAGCAGAAAGGGGGTGATTCTACGCGAAAAAAGAAGTCGAAAATATAGAATAAAAATTTTTTTCTTTTTTAATTTTTCCATTGAGACAACGATCTACAGTGAGATCCGTTATAACGAGACGCGATAAAGTGCACGCGTACCGAGCGAAAATTCAAAGTCGATTTTCTCGAAAACAAAGCCTCGAATGAAAAATGTTTATTCTATATTTTCGACTTCTTTTTTCGCGTAGAATCACCCCCTTTCCGCTTGTACCACCAGTTACCAACCACCCTGTACAATAATTTATACATCCTTTTGTTACTTCAAAACGTACAGGAATATTCTCTTTCTGATAAAAAATTTGTAAATTTAACTATTTATCGTTTCGTAACACCATCGTGTCGACGTGAAGAAACAGATTAAGACGAAAATTAAGGATCAAATAATTAAGGTTTAAAGGAAGGTTTAATCTCTAACTTCTAGATGAAATAAAAGACTATAATAAATTACAATATCATCTGAGTGTTATCTCGCGATTATCAGTGATGGTATTTTTATACAATTTTCTGTAACTTTAATTAAAGTTTCAGTTTAGTTAGGAGAAAATTTAACTATAATCTAGTTTAAAGATAAGAATATTGGTTGGATCTTTTTCTTTTTGGAAAGTGCTTGAGACCAGGATAAGAAAGTCTACTAATAACGGTACAGATATGTTCTACTTACATCTACGTAAGAGGCATTGATGTAATCGGAGTCAGGCTCGCCTTCCACAGGATCCAAAACCACTCTGTTGTAGTCATCTGTGCTCGAAAATCAAATTAACGAACGTTAACAACGTTATAGAGATACGTAAAACATGTAACAAAACTTTTTTGAACAAAGAAAAATAGCTTCTGTTCGTTGAAACCTCAAATTCGCAATGTGCAAATTCTCTCTAGTAATCAACCAAGAAGAAAAAACTTAAAAAAGAGTGAGGTAACAAAACCGTTTTGTTTAAACAACAGATGAAACGAAAGCCAGTCGGTTTTCGGTTGATGCAACAGATTCCCGAAAAAGTTGGTCAAATTACTTTTCGAGCGAACGTTTTCACCCAGGGAAACGAGAAACCATATCAATTTGGAGGAAATGTTAGTTCATCTCTTGTGTACGTGTATACAAGGCGTCTGTTTCAGCTGGATTTGTTCGAATATCTCTTTAGTAGAATGCAAATTTTTATGCATTTATTGAAAATTTACCATACTCCTTTTAATATGTAGCAGGTAAAACAATATAAAACAATTAAAAAAAAAAAAAGATACTCGTTACATGATTTGGTAAATATCATGGGCAAAGCAATCTGAAACGATTTAATTTAAATCCTTCAAAAATGTATAGCTTGAATATATAATATGCAAATTGCGCTGTATATCTCGAAAACTAAAACTCACGTATAAGAAAAATATATACACCGGCCACAAAATTTTTTTTTTTTATTTGTATACTATCGTATTTATTACAATATTTATATTGCTAATTGATGAGATGCAAATATATTAATTGTATATCTACTTCTCTTTCACTTCTACAAAATGGTACCTTCGTACGAATACAGAAATTCAATATTAGTTACGAAAATAAAAATTAGAATTAAAATTGAAATGATATTAGTTACGAAAAATAAGGATATGTGTAAATATTTTTTCTAGCCACTATCTAGGAAAAAATTACTCAAATCTCTGCCAAATATGTATATTCGAAGATCATCGAAATTGAAGAAACGTACCCTACTCCAAATAATTGCCAACATCTTCTATCTATTAACGTCATTTCGTTAATTAATTACATTAAAATATTTAGTAATACGGTCATCAGCGACCAGTCAACGAGTAGCAGTTGTATCCAACGTATTAAGGAGTCGAAACAGACACCCTGTATCATAGGACAGCGCGTACGCGAAACGCCTAGTTTGCCCCTAAAATTTCCTCGTCGCTCTCGCAACTTTCATCCCGCTGTTCTTGTTCCGAAGCACGCGCACGAGAGGCGCGAATATAACCGCGTTTCCTAATTGGACCCACCGTGACCAGAATTTTTCCTGCTGGCGAATAATTAAACCTACTATTATACTACGTTCGTGTGTTGTACGCGGAGAACGGCGAAATCAAAAGCTTCGTAGGATAAAAGTGCGGCGGGGCGAGAAACGGCGAACAATTATCCTCGAGTATCCGAAGACGAAGTATCCTCTCGTGCGGCAAAAAATCGACGTTGTTTGCGTTGGTATTAAACGTTGGCTATTTTACGTAAATTTTGGGTTAAGTGTCGAGAACTGTTTGGAATTAAATTAAACATTAATTAAAGTAAGAATTGCGCACGGTACGCAGATGGAATACGTAGAGATTTCTTTGGAATTTTGAATTCAGTGTTAGGATGAATAATTAGTTATCGCGAAGAACTACCGTTTAAATTATTGTAGAGAAACGAATCTGATAGTAAAATATCGGTGTACAAGTGAATTTAACGTTAAATTACCTTTCGTATATATAGAAAATTATATAATTTGATCGTATAACTGAATTACGTTATTTGCGAAATAGTAAATTTACCGTAAAATTGCCTTTGCAACGGTAACCTAAGAACGTAGAAATTAATTAATTTTCTAATGAAATAGCAAAGTACGTACTGAATCACCTTTGAAATAGCGAATTGTGTCTCAAGCTATGTGTACAGAAATGAGCGAAATATTAAGTTATCTAGATATAGAAGTAAATTTCGTTAGTTTCGTATTGCTTATTCAATATTCTCGAACTAGAAACTCGCAGCACTATTATAGAAAATTATTTCTTTATTTCGGTAGCAAATTTTCTAGAAGATCGTCGAGGTTCGTTGCTTTTATTTAGCAGAAAAAATCATGAAAAATTGTATATTTGTTTATAACGTCAGGGCAGCTGTACCTAAATATTTTAGCAGCCTATTGTTTATTATAATTATTAGAATATTGGTTATTTGCCAGGAAAAAATCATGGAAGATCGTACGTTTGTTTATAATGTCAGGGTGCTGTTCCTGAATATTTTAGTAGCTGATTTTAAAAACAGTTTATTATATCGAGTAATAATAGCTACGTCGAACGATTGTTACTTACAAGGAATACACCTTTGGTTCTGGTTCTTTTCCTTGTTGGCTGGTTTCGTGGCGTGTCTACACGAATGCGTCTCCACCTTCGTTGCCGTCTGTAAACAGATAAAACAAATCTTTAAAACATCGTTAATAGCCCGTAGAAGTTAGCATGAATTCTTGTTAATATTTCTTGTGACACAGCAACTACCAATCTCTGACGTATTATCCGATTCAAACGTAATTCAAATACACTGCATAGGATGATTTTAGAAAAAAAGATAACTCGAAGAACGTTCATAACGTTACGGGTAAAACGTACGAGTATTTACTAATTAGCGAAATTACATAAATTTTTCAATGTTCGCTCTATTATTCGGAAAATATATTAATTGGAACCATCGATGTACATGCCTGTCCTAACAAATGTGATAATGACACGCAAGTGACACTGCTGGCAGTGGATACAAAGTTTAAATTAAACTTCCTCGATTATTAATGAACCGAGCGGAATTACTCGTGACATCGCATCCGAATTTCATAAATTTCGTTTGCAACTCACCACACAAATATACGTGTGTGTTGCACAGCATATACGATCGTTAATCTCCAGTTATTTCTAGTTGCGCTACGAATTCTATAAGATATGTGTGTATTGTGTGTGTGTGTGTGTGTGTGTGTGTGCTTTGTTCGAACGTTATTTGCTCCATTTCCGCGATTGGAATAATCTGGTGTAATCGCGAATTATAAAGCGAAAGATAAAGAAATCGAACGTCTTATGTTAAAAAGTTAATGGAAAACCAAAACTTCGTACAATAGTTTATGATAGATAATTAGAAATTCGTAATATATCGAAGGTTTTAAATGACTTTAAGAAATTTCTATACACTTTGCCTGTAAAGAATTACTGTTTTTAATCCTTGCCAATCTCTGGCAATACCCCTGACGGTAAAAAATATTTAAAACAGTCAGGAAACTCTAAAGGAGCATATGATATATTTAAAAAAAATAAGCGTATAATACAATTCGTAACAAACATTTCAAAGATTCTTATAGAAAATAATCTTCAACAAATTAACAGTTTATGAAATAGCTTTATAAACGTACACTTTACATATTTCGTTTTACCGTAAAAATGATCAATCGACTTGTAAGCTGATTTACGTTATTAATCTACTACGTAGATTAATTTCGTTGTAAAATTAAAAGTCTCTATTTCGAAGCTATCGTTCGTGCTGACAATCGGAAAAAAGGCATCGATGATTCAAACTATACATTGCGGACGATAAAATAGTCACTTGTGCAGCTTCCGAACCGCATTCGATGGACTAGCGTGAAAGAACGCGAGTGCACTGATAAACGTCGAACCAATTACGATGTTCCGATCGGGCGGGAAGGCAATCGACGATAGTGTATCGTTGTACATCGTACAATCTAAATGAGACCATAAATCGTCGATGATCGAGGAGATTACGAGCTTCAAATGAGTTTTTAGACACTGTCATCTCGATCATTCTCTTACGAACCAAGTCTGACAAGGGAACTCTACCGAACACAATGAAATATCGTTCCTCTGATGCTGACCAAAATTTAATCTAGTTCGTTCCATCAACAAGAAACAGATCTTAAAATTGATCTGATAATCGTGAAATTTGATAGACAATAAGCATCGTTCGCTTTGTAAAATTTCTTTGTAAATTTCCAAGCAGAAATTCGGACTAAAATGAAAGATTGAAATGGTAGACCGTATGCTGTAAGATACTTAAAAAATAAATGAGTGAGAATACTTAAAAAATGTTACTTTCAAGTAACGATACTTTAAATTCTAAATAGGAACACGTCTCTTTTACCATCTGTTAGCGACTTTCAGTATTATGTCACGCTCTTTCTTCTTCGCTGTCGTCGTATGTACGCCAAGCAGAATGTCAAATTAAACGCAACTCTATTCTGGACGCCAACTTTATATCCAATATCATGGTATCGTAAATTGTATTAGTAGACGGCATAGGTCGCAAAGCTACTAAAGGTACTTTGATGTTTACTATCCTATTATAGAAACTTCCGCTTACAGGCCCTTTATCCTTTAAATACAGCATCAACGAAACTTCTATTAGTAACTGTATATAATAAAAAGAAAGGAAGGTATAATAAATTGTACTATACAACGAGGAACGAGAAAAGATGGAAAAAATTCATGAAACGTATAATATGGAAAACTGTAAAATTTATCTAAAGTACAGTGTTTGTTATAACGCTAAGTAGGTCAAGCAAATCTCTGTCCAGATCCTACTCTTTTTCTTGTGCTCGTTAAAATACGAATTTACACGAATAAATATCTGTTTAATTATAACGAAATGCATGGAGATTAAAACGCGTCGCGATAGGTAAAACGATAAAGAAGAAAAATTTGATAACGCGAAATTGTACGTGATCGGCAAGTGGAAGAAAGTTTCACGGAGGATTCTATCGCGAACTGATTCGTCTTGTTCGCCAGCCTGTCGACCGGCAAAAGCCATCCACTGTTCTTGGATGTCTGGCCCAGAATTCGTGCACCAAAACGGCAGTTTAATGAGAAACCGATATCGAGCCGAGTTACTCGATTCCACCACCTATTCTCGGGAGACCGCTTTGTCTCCTAGATGTCGTCTGCCGCCTGTGTCTTGGCTGTCTGCCTATCTTAAGGCACTTTGCACCCTCTCTAACGTCTACAGTCTATAGTCTACGTGTATACGTTTCCTCGTTGGAAACGATGGCCTTGCATAATTTCGGCCAGGAAAACGCGTTCCACGTTCGTGTATGGTCCTCTTTGCGATCTCAATATCTCGCTTTAGACCGTAGCGTCAGGTTTAAAAATCGTCGATAGTTCCGTTTAGCCGGGGTTTATCGACGATTCAATTTTCTTTAGTAGATCGCATTACGCGTAACCTGTGTCGGTTAGCTACCTACGTATCTCGAATCTCCCGTAACGAAAAGAAGAAATCGGAGAAAAATCCTCTTAAAAACTACTTTCAATCGCACGATACATTTGGAACAACTACGGTTCCTGTGTTGCGCGTTGAAGTTATTATTGAGAGCGAGATACGAGGCTGGAAAATATCGAGGCAGCGAGGCAAACAGGGACGAAGAAATAGAGGGGGTGTAGAAAGGGATTTATCGTCCTCACCTGAAACTCGACGCGGTACAGAACAGGAAACTTTCGACGTAGCTCGCAAAGCTTGGGGAATTGCGAGAGTTCGGTCGGTGCGGACGGCAGGGTGGTGCTCATGCTGCTACCGAGTTCCTCCGTGGCTGCCAACAAAAAAGAAGAGGATTAATGTCGTGGACGTTCGTTCTGCTCCCGCGAGTCGACAGTTTATGCTTGGGAAATTCCTTAACGCTGCAATTTTCTATAACGAAACGGATTTAAATACACAAACCGAATGCGTCAATTAGCGACCGTGTATTTTTAAGAATCGCTAAAGGTAAATAGGAAATTCGTTTGAAGCTTACGCCGTGTGACGATAACTTTTTATTGATTTGATACACGCTATTATCAAGTCCATATTAACCTTGTATCGTTTTCGATCAAAACGTGCCTTTCTAATGTTCAAGAAAAATACTTTGACGCGAGCAAACTACGAGAAAGCTTCTATTGGTACGTATATTCCATAAAATTTTCCACGAAATATTCCGTAAAAAGTAAAATCGTGGAATATCGTGAAATACCATAACTCAAATTGCGTACGACGTTAAACACACGGATTAGAGATCTCTGCCACTGGATTCACTCGCAACGATAGCTATAAAAAACAATGTCGTAATTCAGCTTGTAACCGTTCAAAGTACGATGCTTTGTTTCGCCGAGTAAACAAGAAGTTTTATGCGACCGTGGAGCCGAGTAACTTAGCTACCAAATAGAATGCCACCTAGTTTTAAGTCGTTTTTATCCCAAGAGATCATCGGTTTGGACGCTGTGGCCGATTGCGCTAAAAGACTGTTTCGAAACTGGGTCGCTTTGTCCCGCGCCTCTGCGCATAAACATCCCCCGCGGAGTAGAAAATCTCACGAGCTTCCTGGAACGTTGTCACGTTCCAATACATAACTAGTCGAAACTGGAACAACAGCAAACATCGTCGATTTTTGAATCGGTTTCACAACCAATCTCAGCAAAATTTAATAGAACGACGAATGTTATGCCCTCGAGTTCTCTAGAAATTCACCTTTCGTTTATTTATTATATACGCAATTATCGTTTATTAAATCTTACATCCACGAGTTTCCTGGACAAACAAACGTGTACATACCGAAATAAATAAAATACAAACACCGTATTTTCCCATGAAATCTCATCGATAGGATTACAAAGACCAGGTTACGATCGTAAGTTCTCAGCTCTGTGCCACAAAATGGCCAAATTACCATCAAACGCGTGTCTCGTGTTACTTTCGGCAGCGTAAAATAACCACGGTTAGTTTCATCGTTGGAGAACCGTATCTCCGTACGGTTGACCGTGGAAATTCCATCGAATCGTCGAACAGGGAGCCTTTGTTCCCCTAATTACATAACAATAGTTACAAACTTTAACAGCCGTGACACGGGACAAAGTACAGCAGTCTCATTAGCCTTTATCAGCGTTCAATGGCCGCAAGAAAGCCACGATGACACAGCTTCGTTCCTCGTTGCTTCATCTCAACCCCTATTGTCCCCGAGCAACCTCCCCACTATCGTCGAGAGCCAGGAATAAAAAAGCAATCAGGATTTTAGTCCAGTTATACGAGACGCTTCCCGGTACAAATAGAACGACTAATTATCTCGTTCGGCGTTAAAAATAAAAAGAAGACCCTGCGGCATGGAAGTTGTGTTAATGGAGGTAGTACGGTTTCTTGCTGAAGGTTTTCACCGTAGCAGTTAAGACCGCGCGCGGTTTTGCAAATGGAATATTAGATCGGACGACAGGCGAGTGAAACGAACGATAGGACTGCGCGTAGGAAGAGTTCTTTTTTCCCAGATAATTTACAAGGTGGGAAGAAGTTTTTATGTAATGTTTAATTTTATCACATCGATTGCGATGTTAGTTCTGATGCCGAATCCCAAAGCTACGGTGCATTAGGTCACGCTTTTCGAATTTTACAGTGCGCGTCAAAATTGAGAAAAAGGACTCGCGGAACGAGCGAATTTTTACCATCGGTGACGTTAAGCAAATAAAATATTATTTTTGTTAAAAAGCGATTTTAACACACTTTGGCATTGCTGTCCAAAATTGAGATTTCTCACTGGCATCTTTTTGAAATCTAATGAAAAAAGGAAATGGTAGGCGTGCGCGTGTTTTGTTAGGAAATAATCGATTTGTTCAGGGTATTTTATAGAGCATTTTGATTCTTTAGTCGTCATTGCTAGTCGAAAATTACATAGAGAAAGAAGTATGTAAAAAGCTTCATACATGGATCGCGATTTTTTAACGAAGATCTCTTTAAATTCCTTCATTAATTTTCGATTCTTACATCAGATCCTAACCACGTCATTAAACTCACGTCACATTCGCTTCTCGTGATTGTACCGCACGTGCAAGTCAAGAAACGTCCCGAGTCTATCGAAGAGGGATAAATCAACGAACCTTTACTTTCCAGACTCTATCTCGAGTAAAATTACATTGCTGTAAAAGAATAAAACGAAAGAGAGTGACAATGCAAAATAAGATATTCTGGTACGACAGGATGTACAAACATTTATACGATGTGGACATCCCGCTCTGTTTTAAAGGAGAATGGTACACAGAGAAACCAGAGCTTTACGACCGGAACAAAGTACAGAAATATGAAAGAAGGGAATAAATATTGGAGGAAGGAGGGCAACAGATTGCGTGGGATATCCGAAAGGAATATGAGAACGACGAAACACTTACAATTATTAAAGGACTGTGCAGGCATGGAAAAAGTAAATTTATGCGTGGGAAAAGTTGTACGAGATGGAAGAGAGGTTGCACGAGTGGTGTAGATTGGTTGAGGAGCATTGCGAGCGCAAGAAAAGAAAGATGAGCACAGGAGACGAGAAATGTAGGTGCAACAAAGTAGAGAATAAATAGAGTGAACAGGATAATAATAGAACGAATAACATAGAACGAGAAATAAGTATTTTCGTTAGAGCGAGAAATAAACATTAGAAATAGAGTTAGGTGTGGAAGGATGAAGGAAATGGACGAACGATGGTACGTGTAATGTGTAGAAGATTATGTAAACCAAGTTCACATTTACCAGGCTTCTTCCAGGTTTTTTCAAACCTTCCAATTAAAGATCGAAGTTAAAATTCGCTTCATACGTTTCAATCTTGTTTCAACCAGCTAACAATTTTGAAGACGAGAAGCAAAACGGGTTTCAAATCGTTTCGCTGATAAACATAAATTTTGGAAATTTACCACCCTGAGGCTAAGGAACGTAATTCAAAGGAACGTAATTCAAAGGAACGTTCAAAGGAACGATTTAACCGAGTCAGGCTTCTTCCATCGTCGCATCGCTAATTTCCTCGACTTTCGATTTACTCGGCACCCGTGTCCGCCGACGACCGCTCGTTTATACCCATCAATGGAACATCCCATTCGAGGCCGTAACGTGGACGAATTCGCCTGGACAAACAGTCGCGAGTTCACATTTTTATCCATCGTCGTAACGATCGATGCGCGGGATCGCTGTGCGTTCAATTATTCGCATAAATCATTCGACGTTTTGTTGCTCGTGTCTAGAACGAAGCACCGTACATCGGTTCTTGCGGTTAGAAAATTGCTACGCGACAAACCGTACAGGAAATACGTCTTCCAACTGTAAGCTTGCGTCGTAGGCTTCGAGAGGGAAATAAAATCACGGTGTTTGACATTGTTTCGGGGATTTCAGTCTGACGATTTTCTGATCGAACACGATAATATCGAGAAATTTAACAAACAATTTTAAAATTCTCCTCGAAATTGAAATTACAACGAATCACGATTACGAACATGGTAAATGAATAAAATTAGAAATTACGATGCTTCAAATTTTTTGTCAAGTAATATTGAAATAATTCGACCACGTAGCATTCGGTACCCTCCTATCGACGAATGTCTAACGCGTCAAAGTTGCATCAAGCACGTGTCAAGGTATAGGATTCGAGGGTGGTTTGGAGCGGTTACCACCGCTTGAAAGTCACCACGGTGTTTCGAAGAGGCGGGTCAAATGACCTGGCTCGCGAACGTTTGCTCTTTGTACCGTGTCATTCACAGGTGCTACCGAAATAATACCAAACCCTGAGCGGTCGTTTCGCTCTCGAATTTCCAACCCGTTTAAAGCGTAGCCCACCCCTCTCGACGCGTTTCGTGGAACGATACGTTGACGTTCTGCCGAAACTGTCAGTGTCGTGAGTGGAATTGAATAAACTGTTTGCAAGCGAACGAGTGCTTGAACGAACTGCAATTGTAATTGCTTCTTGGCGATGATAAATTTCATATTCGTGTAGTATCGGGGAAAAGGGCCTAAGAAACATCAAGTTAACCATGAACAATGTCGCGAGAGCCGAAGCGCTGTCGGGTTCATCGATGTGTCGTCGGTCTTTTCAAGTACATAGTTTTGTAGAAAAGGCCTACGTGACCCTGGCAACGAGCGTCTGCGGAACACGTGCGTGATGGGCCTAGGAAAAGACAAAGGGATGCTAGAACGGCCAGAATGTTAGTTGAGAGGACGCAGTATGCGAGTCGGGAATGGGCAGTATGAGTTGAGAAGTCGCGGAGTGTGAATCGAGAAGTCAGAGAGTGTAAGTGGAGAAGCCGGAGAGTATGATAATAAGACGTACAGCGAGATTGTAATCAGTCCTTTGTATGTAAATGTGAAACCGGAATTTTTGTATAGAAAATACACGTTTATTGTATGAAAATGATTAAAAATATTTTATTCGAAGTATTGCCCATCGCTAGCTATACATCTTTCCCACCTGTCTGGCAATTGGTGGATGCCACGCCGAAAAAACTGTCGCTCTTTTGAGACAAACCAGTCATCGAGCCATTTTCGTACATTTTCGTAAGAAGCGAAGTGCTGGTCAGAAAGTGCGTGTCCCATCGATGCAAATAAATAGTAATCGGACGGAGCCAAGTCTGGTGAGTAAGCCGCGTGCGAAAGTATTTCCCAACTGAACGCTTCGATCGTTTCCTTGACCGGTTTTGCTGTATGCGATGGTGCATTATCACGAAGCAAAATTACTTTCTGTTGCCTTTTTCGATATTATGGTCGTTTTTCACGCAAAGCTTGATTCAAATCGATCGTTTGTTGCCGGTAACGCTCAGTATTAACGGTTTCGCCAGGTTTTAACAGCTCGGTGGTCTTTTTCGGTGGTCTTCCACGTTCTTCGTCTCTCGCGTCAAAATTGCCACTTCTGAATTTTTTAAACCACTCAAAGCACTGTGATTTACCAAGAGCATGCTCACCGTAAGTTTCGACAAGCATTCGATGCGATTCTGCGGCAGTTTTCTTCGAATGGTAACAGAAAATCAATGCTATCTGCAAATCGTAGTTTCCAGGCACAAAATTTGACATGTCCAACGCTATTACAAACTATGCTGTTGTATGAAACTTGTATTGTTCTGAGTCGAAAATGTTTGTGAGATGTCAACAAAGACTTGGCATCGATGACGCAGTTTAGTGATAACTACATTATCAGCCAGGGCCATCTATAGGCAAATTCCGGTTTCATACTTACAGACCTAATACGTTACTACATTCGTTTCTCCGATACGCTTTGCACTGAGAAGCGCGTCTTCGATCTTCCACGAGGACTTTTTTCGGTGATTTTTCCAAGGAAACAGTACAGTTCTCTCGAGATGAAAAGACGAGTCGACGAATGGCGAGAAGCGAAGGAATTTAACGATAGCATCGGCAACGGCGAATTACTTTTTCTTCTTCGTTGCGTTTCTCTGTCGACGATGTTACCTAATTGCCTTTTGCCTTTCTCGATTCTCTAGCTGCCTCGATAATCAGCCACTTTCCGTTGGCCGCGTCGCTTCTTTCAGACGCTCGTTAAAATGAACGGACTCATTGCTCGGTGTTCGTGATCGTTCGTTTGAAGCGGAATGGATGGAAATCGTCGGTTGTGCTTTTGGTTCGTTTGGTCCATGTCAATTTGAATTTTCTACTCTCGTCTTTCTTTGTTTTCAGATTATGGTTGGCGAGGTCGGTTCGTTTAAGAGCGTGTCAAAACTTTTTCCTCTTTCAGTTTCCCCGTATGCTTACTATTTACAAAAAAGCAAGACGAAACGATAACAGAAACACCTTGGGTACATTTATTTATCATCAAACGGAAGAATATCAAATGATCCGATCGAGTAAACAACAATGTTATATTTCGATACACGAAAAATAGTGTGTCAGATATTGTTAGAATATATGGTTTAGAAATGTTTGAATAGAAAATATCGTTTACGGCAAATATAGCGAATAAACACGATTAAGCGGGAATAGAGAGTTTGAAACGGCTAAGAGAATTCAGTATTCTCGCATTTAAGCGAAGAACACACAAAGTTCGTTCCTCTTGGTGTCCACGTGGACGCAATTAACTGACTCGTCCTTCAAGAGTATCAAATACTTGTCCAAAACTAGTGCAAAACTAGTAACAGCATTACCATCCAAACATCCGAAAGTTTCGCCAACTTCCATTAAACAATCGTCAAACTCGTTTATGAAAAGCTTTCGAAATCAGCAAATCCAAGCGAAATTAGGACCGCCTTTCTACGTCGTAAAAACTCGCGGTTAGTTCCCGCAAACGTAATTACAATGGAGGAATTGAATGTCGTGTCCGACACAGGCCATCCATTATCACTATCGGGAAGTTTGCCAAGTAAAGAATCGAAAGAGAAAAAAAAAAAGAAAAAGGAGAAAGAAAGAAAGAAAGAAAGAAAACTATGTTGTCCGGACTTTTTCACTCGTCCGCTTCCATACGTACTTGCAGTATCGTTTCGATATAACTAGCAAAGGTTTCATATATTCGCAGGTTCGCAGTTCTTCGAAATACGATCGTGATTTTAATAGCAGGTACGTTGCGCTTTGTTCCGACGTTTCGCGAATATACCAGGTTCTCTTCTTCGGGGCAGGCCTGAAACTGTTTCAGTTACCGCAAATTGCCCCAAAGAAGCCCTAAATTACCTTGAATTAATCACAAAACGTCGGAACAAAGGGTAACGCGTCGTTAACCCTCTGTCCGCAAACTTGTTTTTCCTGACGTCGTCTGTATGTTGGGCCGTTTAAGTCCATGCGATTTTTTAGGTTTCTAAAAAGTCTCCAAAAGTTCCTGGACGCTCTTCCGAGTTTACAGAATATCATCCCATAGTTTCTATTGCTACGTGTCGCTTTAATCGTTTTTAAGCAAAGGAAAATTTAAACAAAAGTATGGGAAAAATAAAAAGTTACTTAAAAATGTTAAAAAGCACGATCGAAACCCAAAGGACCAGAGCTACGCGTATCATCTGATGCACGTACATCGTGAAAGTTGAAAATATAGAATCCACGTATCATTGGATTTTGATGTAGAAACTTTTAGTTTATTATTTAGTTTATTTATTACAAGTACAATGTACACCTCCATTCGTAAGTATTGGGTTGTCCGGAAAGTGTCTTTCTTTCGCAAACGTGTTTTTCACAACGGTGCATCTTCGTACAAACGTGAAAGCAAGTCTGTGAAATGTCGCGGCGTTTATCTCAAAATTCGACAAAATAATATAAAACAAAAAAACGTCGTGCGTCTATTATTTCCTTATAAAACGAAAGAAACTTTTCGGATAACCCGATATTAGGACATACAGAGAAGCAAAGTAATTTCGATAAATTTGATAATTACGAAATATTGCTAGTGGAGATTCTCGATGACCAAGATAATGAGCGCAGGAGTTCCGCAATATTCTTTTTATCGAAACCACGTCAGCGATGGATCTTTCTTTCATTTCATTTTTCTCGGTTTAATCGTTCGTAAGTTTGCTCGTCCTCGATCGTTCTTTCACTTTTTCGATGTCATTTTCGTTCTAAATGTACGAAGGTGAACGGATATATCCTTTGTTCCCATTGATGGCAATTAATGTAATTAGATCAAGTGCCTTTGAGAACTGGAGATGCTACACTCTGCTTCGGCCAGGTTCAAAAGGTCAATTACGTGCGAATACAATATTTTTCGGAGAAATTCTTCGCCATTGTCATCGTATATATCGTGCTTAGGAACTTTTATCTTTTTTTCTGGAGAAAAGCTGAGAATATTACACGGTGTGCAGAATTTATAGCATAATAAATGTGTTTTGTAATTTTCGAAATTTTTAGGTCGTTGTAATATAAATATAACACCCGATATTTGCCGATTATTATCATTATATAATATTAATTATTTTACCTTTCAAGGTTAGACTACTACTATATACTTTTATGCGTAGGAAATGAATTCACGAACAATCGAAAATTCAATTTTCTTTGTGAATTTTCGACTTGCATCTTTCACCTTGGTTGTTCGATAGTAATTTATAATTAAACTAAAGTATTTTTCTCATTATGATATAATACTTTTTTCATAAAGCATATAGGAGATAGCCAGCTTTGTCGGACAAACAATCAGACAGAATATCGTTTATCTTTAATCTTTTAACGTCCACCCCTGTTACTTCACTTTTCCCTCAAAGTAGATTTCATACGAAATTACCACGAGCACTACGCATTTATGAACTAAAATTCCCTACTATGCTCGCGGTATTAAACCTTTTTACTAACATTGTTCCTTTGAACTCAACGTGGAATATGAAATTTTGTTATATTCTCCTTAACGTTTCATATACATATAGACTTTCGTTTCTTCAAATATACACAAAGCACAGTTTTTCAAACGAATCAGTTACTCGTTCGATTTGATTGTTCGAAGAGAGCAGAAACGTTGTAGACGGTAATTGACTTTTCATTGAAAATCTCGTCAATAGCGTGCCGATTTCTAATATCGTAAAATGAGGATGCGTACCGGATATAAGATTTATGGAAACGATATTACGAAGCGTCGTTTCAGTTTCGTATTTCACAGACGATCGATACGATCATGTGGAATACGGTTGTCAAGAGTGAGTGCTTCATTATATCTCGCAAGATCGCCGACACAGCAACCTTTCATCTTTGTTTGGTGACACGAGTCAGGGGATTTTCATCTTCGACCTTCCACCAACGTAGAAGCACGTTTCCTTAGAAGAAAGAGGCAATTTTTGTCGTCAAATGGATCGCACAAATTTCTTTTAAGACGTTTCGTTGTCGCGATATAACAAATTGTTAATATACGCGACGTGATTAATCCAGCGTAACTCCATCTATGCGACAAAGTATCGTATAGTTTACTGAATTTTTTCAAAAAAAAAAAAACTTCAATTCTAATATAAATCTATAAAATCTTTCATCTTCTTGTATAAATTTCTTCTTAAAATTTCAAAATTATTATTCAAAATGTCCTTTGCCAATCTCATTAGTTGTTCAAAATCGTCATTTTTCACACGAGTTTTGCACGAGAGTTTGAAAATTCCTGGCTACTGCGATTGTCACGTTTCGCAGTGTCTTTTGGTATGCGGTCTGGACAATCGTGTTTGCGGCATAGCTCGACAGGTGTGTAATTACCATCGAACACACGGAATATGGATTGCGAACAGGTTGACGCTAAATCTACGGCCCACTTTTGGTAGAACGCCCATAACGAGCTCGGCACGTGTTGTTACGAACGTATTAAACGGATAATCAGCTCGGTTAGTACGTTCCGGTGGAATAATACGTATACGAGTACATTAGTTTTAACTTGAATGTAATTAAATTTAAATGTCGGATAAATTCCAGTTTCTCCAATTCTGCCATTCTATAATTCTGTGATTATGTAATATATCGTGCGATTGGATGCGCAAACGACGTTGATAATTGGGAAACTAAATATTGTCTTTGCTTCTCTGTATAAAAGGTATTTGCACACTACCGTCATACACGTATCATTTGCATAGTAATTAATTGGGTCCAGGTATTCGCAACACTTCGTAGTGCTTTCGCATAATTATGAAAATTTGATACTACGAAAGTAAAAATTCGTTGAACTTTGGAAAATTAAAAATTCGTCTCTTTAAAACGTAAAACACGAGCCGAAGCAGGAATTTAAAAATTGGACCCCGCGAAAATCGTTAGTCTTGTAAAAAAAAAAATTGTTGATCGACCAAACTAAACCCTTGAAAATTTCTCCTCTTGCGACCCTTGAAACTCGAAACTCCTAAGCTCTATCGAACTTTAAACTTCCAAACTTTCGAACCTTCAAAATCCAAGAAAAAGAGAAATCTCAACTCCGAGAAATTATTATTTCCTCCATCTCTTCTCCTCCTTCTTCAGCACACAATTTTTTTTTTTTTTTTGTTTTTGCTTTGGAAGTTGACAGAGCCATTCAAACATCCCCTTTTGGACGCGACATCCTGTACATCATAGCGCTGCCGGGTCCTCTAATTAGGATTATTAAAACCCTGTCTCCGAGGGGCAGCTTAATTTCCGATTGACTCGATCAGCGTAGTTCAAATCGTGTGGCATTGAAAGAGACGCGTGTGCGACTGTCTAATAAATCGAATAGAGAGTAATGTTAATGAAAGCGACTCGTGTTATCATTTGAATGCGAAAACACGAATGCCATGCGTTCCATTCGATTCCATCTGATTCGAACGGTATATCGAACGAAGGCTAGCTGACTATAATCTCGACGAATTTCAAATTCAAATAAACCACTCGATGGCGAAATTATACGAATCTGACTCAAAAGCTGACGGAACGTTGATCGGAGGGAATTTAAGTGAGAAATTAACGTTCGTTCGACGAGGGATTTTATGTGATTTTATGTCGAAACAATTCCACGAACTAAAGGACTTTTTCAGCTATTTTATTTGTTTTATAGTGGGGAAATAGAGTTGTTTGAATGGAAATATAATATGCGGATATTCGTGGGTTTTGAAACATTAAAATTTCCATTCTTTCGAATTATTTAATTTTCCAAATTTTGAAACGTAAGAGAAAAGGAAGAGAGGATGGTGTTGATTTCTGTAAAAATCTCGAGATTCGTTAACGTCTAAATTTCTCTATTCTATTATCCTATTATTTACTCGACTTTACTACGGCTTCCTTATTATTCATTTCTACATTCGTTCCTTCGTTCTTTCCATAGTATATCTCGAAATATTTCTTGGTACACACGTTTGGAGTATAGCCAGTAGCCAAATATTCCAACATAAAGAAAAAGCACTCGTAGAAGCTACCACACCGATATCCTTTTCAGTTTTCATCGCGAGTCTTCTTTTCAGCTCGTTCTCGCAACATTTTTAATTACATATTGCAGAAGAAACATCGTGGAAACGTTATTAAATAAACTTTAGGAAAGAAAATAACCAAGCAATGGAAAAACATTCGAATCCGAGAATATCTGCAAGAAATAGGACTGTCGTGTCGTGCTGTCAGAATGAAAAGACAACCCAAGAAACTTACATCCTGCAAGAATGATACGAGTCAACAGCAGCCAACAGCTAAGAACCAAGCATACAACAACTGCACGTCATGTACGCTTAATTACGTTGATCTACTCTTTGGAATCTACTCTTCGAACGAATCAAAATGCAGCGTGGTAACATCTGAATTAGAAATGTCGTACACACCGCCTGCTCCCTTTTCCACCAGTTCCTGCAATTTAGACGCCATTCTCACGGCCCTTAGATACGCAAAGGAATCAAGTAACGACATGTTCGTTGTTCGTACCGCAAAAATCCATGTAACCATCATCCTTGATGATCTAACTCTGTAGAAAGAAAATCATTTCGTGCGAGAAATCTTGGAAACGTTATCGGAAACGAAGAACAGCGTGCAAATGCCAGACATATTATTCGCTGAAACAACATCCAGCTCCAAACGCACGGAAACTGGAAACACGATTGCAACGAACAGCCTTCCGTCTATTAGAGTCAAAGTCACCGACTGATTTACCACAAGAACGTCAAAGTTCTTTTTTTTTATTATTTAATTTGTACTTTACAATTCGATAAATTTTTCTAGCTTTAGAGAACGTCGAAGTGGCGATCAAAATGTGAAATCATTCGCAACGCCTAAAATTCCAAAACGAAAGACAACGGCATAACCTTGCAAGTAATCTCAAGACGATTTTAAATAAGCAGGAAGAGATAAAACGGCTCTTACAGTTTCTAAAGAGATTAAAAATCATCCTTCGATGAAAATTCTCCCTTCGTCACCGTAGACCGAAGTTTAATTATATTCGACAGAGTAATTCCACTCGTCGTCTTACAATTTTCTTGCGCAAAACAGTCACGCTGGGTAAACTAATATCCTGTGCTTGCTCTTACAAGGGCAACTTTGATACCCGGCTTTATTTCGCGCCTACGCACACGCGTGCGTGTACGATGAAATTGACGCGTGATTTATGAGAGGGTTTGCAAGGTTCCGTTTCGGGTAGAGAATGTTTCGAATAAAAATCTCTGGAAAGCGAAGTTTATACGATAAAGCTAGGCAAAGGCCAGCCTGGATTTTTCGATGCTCGAATCTTTTCAATGTAACGTTCTTTGCGAACATTGATAAATAATCGGTAAACTGCTATGATTTTTATACGATTTCATATTTTTACGAACATAACTAAATAAGCAGAAATTGTAGAGAGAATTTTTTTTTTACAAAATGGGAGTGTACAAACGCGGATTTTTATAGAAATTTATATTTTTATGAACGCAACTAATCTATTTCGGACATTTTATTCAGTTTTCCATGTCACGCGCATTATTGACATTTCTATACCATTGAATTTCGCACATACGCGTGAAAATCTACAATTTAACTATATAGTATATTTTTATTACATCGTGCGATTAATTGTAATATTAAGAATATAATTAATCCAGTCATTGATAATAATCCTGGCGGCATCGGTCGTGAATCTAGTGATCGCCATGGCGATCAACACGTGACATCCTTATACGAAAATATCGGTGATACGAAGATCCGAGTTCGCGTGTATTTTCGAGGTTTGCGTCAACGAAGAAGAAACCACGGGGTAAAGAAAGGAAATCGATCGACGCTACTAGAGGACACGAAAGTATAATTGGATTAAACGTTCCTCTCAACGAAAAGATTGAAATACAGAAAATAATATTTGTATAAACCGAGTTACAATATGAAAGAAAGCCGGTGAAAATGAACTTTCTCACTTACGTATTATTAATCGGGAGAAACGATCAAAATACGAATTCTAGTGGAATAAAAATTCTATAAAAGCTACAGAAGTATTTAATTAAACAACGTAAATAATATCAACTAATTTAGCTAATTTAATCAAATGCTTTCTCTGTTCTGGGAACGACATAATCTCGCTGAAAATTTCTTTTTTTTTTTTTTCGAGAGTAAATATGGAAAAGTAGAAAAGTAAGTAAATTCGAAAAAAATTCAGTTTTTCTTAAACCGCACAAACAGTTCGAAACCAGGAAAAGAAAATCCAAATTTAATATTTTAACTTTCGAAGTTAAGATTATTTTAAATATCTTCTTTTATTTTCCATTTTTATTCTACTTCTATATTCGCCGATTGTCCTTTTAATACTTGAACAAGTACCAAGTTATTTCTACCGAGTTCAATTAAACAGTCAGTTCAGCTACTTAAAAGAAGTACCAAATTCGAAACGAGTCACGTTTCTCGACCATTTCCTTCGAAACATCTCTAGGGATAAATGGGCATCGT
Organism: Bombus flavifrons; assembly: GCF_040668555.2. Classification (NCBI taxonomy): domain Eukaryota; kingdom Metazoa; phylum Arthropoda; class Insecta; order Hymenoptera; family Apidae; genus Bombus; species Bombus flavifrons. The sequence goes on from NC_138450.1 coordinate 14,173,211, forward strand.
TCCTAGGGGAAAAATTCGGCTGGTCTGGAAGACCGAGGATCGGTCTACGTGCTAGTGACTTTAGCGACCGTCGGTGAAATTGATTGGATCGTGCATTCTCTAATTTTGGACTTGGATCGCGGATCCAGAGTAATATAGAATAAACATCGACCCAGTAACCCAAAGTAAACGCTGCATCTCAACTTACTCGACTTACGTGCGCTCGTTTCGTTCCATTTCGTTTGGTTCTCGTGGCGTATGCGTAAGTTATCACACGTGTACGTGACGAAACTAACACCGGACAAGTATACGAACTTGTGCGATTTATTCATACTTATGATATTCGTCGTAAAATGTATACAAAGATGTCTTAAAAAAAAAAAATTCTTATACGAGATTTTGAATGAAATTCTGATCTTGACGAACATTCACAGTTTCGTTATTACGAGAAAACCATGACAAATTGAGAACATCTGTGCGGATCGCGCTATTACACGTAGAAAAATAGCAAAGTTTTGTCTTGTGTTCATAAATCAATGCGAAAAATTTTGTTCCCTAAAATATTCGGCATTAAACGAACAAAAAGCCTTCGCGTTTCGTTACACCCGTTTCGATTCTAAAATTCCCTACGATTCTCTGTAGAATCTATTACCAAGCCAGGAAGAAAAATGGAATTTCCATTTTCCACCCTAGTAATCCCCGATTCTAAGAACAATCGCAACAGAGTCGCTTGAATCTCCAATCGTCACGAGGAGATTTAACGACGGTTTAAATCACTCACCTCGTCCACGAAATACGTACATATTAGGTTGGCAACTAAGCGATCGCGGATTTTGTCAACACCACCTAATGACAAAATCTGCAATCACTTAGTTGCCAACCCAATAGATAAATCGGAAACTGGCTTCGAAATTTGGATATAGACGACAAAAATGTTTCCTCAACTATTATCATACTAGTTATACAGGGTGGTTGGTAACTGGTGGTACAAGCGGAAAGGGGGTGATTCTACGCGAAAAAAGAAGTCGAAAATATAGAATACAAATTTTTCGTTCGAGACTTTGTTTTCGAGAAAATCGACTTTGAATTTTCGCTCGGTACGCGTACACTTTATCGCGTCTCGTTATAACGGATCTCACTGCAACATTTTCAGCAATTTTTGTAATAATAAACTTTATGATTACTTCATATTATTTCATTATGTATTCCTAATTTTCCGTCACGGCAAAAACAAACTTAAACTGCGATAATATCCATCGAGACAACGATCTACAGTGAGATTCGTTATAACGAGACGCGATAAAGTGCACGCGTACCGAGCGAAAATTCAAAGTCGATTTTGTCGAAAACAAAGCCTCGAACGAAAAATTTTTATTCTATATTTTCGACTTCTTTTTTCGCGTAGAATCACCCCCTTTCCGCTTGTACCACCAGTTACCAACCACCCTGTATATGATAAATTGCCTGTTCCTCGATAAGTTCAAATGTACGGAAGTTTACCGCATATCTAAATTATATGAAACGTAAAGAAAGAAGAATCCGTAAGAAATATATCGCGAGAACGTTTTATTTTTGGTTGACGAGTATTTTTCCATCGGTTGCAATGATAACGCGTTATTGATCGAATTAGACACATCGACCGGTAGTTCTGCTGTCTCTAGCAGCCTAATCGCCACGATATCGTCTTGTATCCGATATAAAATTGAAACTAACTATCGCGTTCTTTTGTGGCACTTGAAAAATATGATGCTTATGTATCTTCTATCTGTTTCGTCGAAGCAGAGACGTTACATTGATCTGTTACTTTATTATCGAAACGTATTATCGTTATAGTATGGACTCTTCAGTAAGGCTCTCACCTAACAGACCTATGCCTTAGACACAATGAGAGAAGAGAGGAAGTAAGTGTTTCGTCCAAGATCTGCTAGTATGGACTCGTATTATCGTTATAACCGGAGAATAAGACTCGAGCACGTTTGCCTACAAACTTGGGAAATACTCTGACCGCAGTTATTTCACGTCGTTTCAAATCTTCCTGCGAATTGAATTAAAAATTTTCATTGCGCTCGTTTTTAAGTAATCCAAGAGAAACTTTAATTACTCGTAACGCAATTTTTATATTCCAACTTCAACGTTGTTTTAACCGGCGGAAAGACTTCAGATACTTTAAGAAAGACTCGAACGCAAAATTGAGAGAAAAATTCATTCGTATCAATTTCTTTCTCAAAGCGTTGTTCGAGAGAAAGACGCGATCTCGTTGAAAATAAGGAACAAAAAAAAAAAAAAAAAGAAAGAAAAATAACACAGCTGGGTCAGAGTACAAGAACAGCCAGACAAATTCGCTTTGTAAGGATTGGCCATCTTCCGGCGCTTTGTACGAACAAACAACGAATTACACGTTGCAAGAGGGTAAAAGAAATGAAGGAAACAGCGAAACAGCGTTGTTGAACCAAAGGCCGCGTGCCTTTCCGCGCGATAGTTTCACCCTCGCTTACAGAAACTCGCCCCCTTATTCCCCTAGCTCGTTTACCGTGGCGTGTTTCCTCCGAAAGAACTCGAAATCTCTCGAGTCGTACACCGAGATTCGAATCGACGCACCTTGCTTCGATACGGCCATTTTCACGATTTAAGTTTACTCGATGGGGGAGACAATCCCGCGAATTCGACGGCGAACGTTCCATCGAACGGCGGAGAACGGGAAATACGGCTTTTAGGATGTTTTATTTCGTCGTTTGAGCGAAAGAATCTTTGATAGCGTTTGTGTGGAATATAGAGAGATTCGCGTGGAGCGTAGAAAGATTCGTGTGGCTTCTACTCGGAAGCCACATTTAAATTTAATAGCAGTTCTTGGTTTTCTAATCGTACATGATAGGAGGGTGAATGGATTCAAAGTAGATTCGAATAAAAATTGTGCATAGATATTTATATTTTTCTTTTTTTTTTTCTATTTTTTGTTGAGGATAATTAGCTGTTTCCATACAGAAGAATTTTATATCGTAGAGCTTTTTTCATTCAATTTAGTCGATTGATAATTTAGTAGCTACTTCCGTCGAAGAATATTATGTCGTTTAAACGAAGGAATTTTCCCAAGTTTTATAGTTGTTGAGAATTTTGGATCTTAACCCCTTAACCTATGATTTACGTTTGAGAATGCCCGTAATATTTACGTCTGGTCCGATCATCGTACTACGGGCTATGCTCATAGTTGTAGGTTAAGGGGTTAATAGCCGAAATAATGGTATAGGAACACTAAATTTACACTTAGAATTTATATTAGAATAGTTATATATTTATTTGATGAACGATTTCAAAGATATTCATCGATACATAGTTGCACGCGTCTCAGCTTCTTCCATACCAGACTGTTAACCGACTGAACAGCTTACATTCCTTTGTTTTCGAGACGCCGCGCACACACATACTTCCACACGCTGATATTCGCACACAAGCATCACTACTACGCAGCTAATCTAGTCTAGCACATAAAATTATACATATCTCAATAACAGTATTGATTTTGATAGGATAGTTTTATTTTTATCTCGTAAAATTATAAGATTCAAATTGTTAGCTCCTAACGCTGTAGAATTTTGTCTAACACACGAGGAATGTGTATCGCTTTGATCGTTTCTAATACATCGATCGACAAAATGACGTTTGCACGGTCAGAATCATCGTGTCTAAAATCATGAGTTACATGGTGGACCATTTAAAGGGTAAACAGACTGACGACACCTCTCATCTCGCAGCTTTGTCAAGAGAAATCCGAAAAGGTATCCAAAGCACGTATCTCGTTCGAGAAATTGGCCAGAATCTCGATGTTCGTACAAAGACCAAGATGCTTCATAGACCAGCTATTTCATTAACATGCAAATGAGTTTGAGTTGCGAATCAGCCAACCAAACCGTTAAGGAATTCATATGCAAAAATCAAGCAACTAATGTAAGCGCGTACATAAATAGTTATAGACGTAGAAATATATATTTACAAATACCGATATTATGAGTTTGTCAAGAGATCAACGCAATTCAGCGAAGTAAATTTTCGAAGAAATTGGTTTCGAATAAAAAGTCACTACTTATGCTATCCCCTTGCCTCTCTATAATACATTTACAAATTTAAATTTCAGAATTAAGTCATCTGTTTCTCGTGAGATATTAAATATTAATTTTGAATCTGTATTATTTATATACAGGGTGGTTGGTAACTGGTGGTACAAGCGGAAAGGGGGTGATTCTACGCGAAAAAAGAAGTCGAAAATATAGAATAACAATTTTTCGTTCGAGGCTTTGTTTTCGAGAAAATCGACTTTGAATTTTCGCTCGGTACGCGTGCACTTTATCGCGTCTCGTTATAACGAATCTCACTGTAGATCGTTGTCTCGATGGATATTATCGCAGTTTAAGTTTGTTTTTGCCGTAACGGAAAATTAGCAATACATAATGAAATAATATGAAGTAATCATAAAGTTTATTATTACAAAAATTGCTGAAAATGTTGCAGTGAGATCCGTTATAACGAGACGCGATAAAGTGCACGCGTACCGAGCGAAAATTCAAAGTTGATTTTCTCGAAAACAAAGCCTCAAGCGAAAAATTTTTACTCTATATTTTCGACTTCTTTTTTCGCGTAGAATCACCCCCTTTCCGCTTGTACCACCAGTTACCAACCACCCTGTATATAATTCTCTTCGAACTCTCAAAACGCTTTGTTTTCGTCTTTGTATCGTCTCTCGTCTTTGGTCCGGAAAATTCAAATCTATCGTATTCGAATCCACTTCGTTTCTCATGAAACACGCGAATAATTTTCTAATTTCAGAGAGAAACACACAAGCGAATCGCCGACACATTGGACCGCGTTAAAGCGTGATTTTCTCCACAGCCATCGTACAGGACGCTAAATCGATTTCAAATAAATACCGCGTGTCTTGTTCTCTCGTTCGAATCGAATCGAATCGAATGCACGTGAAACGGTTTCACGCCGAATAAAAGCTCGACGATCAAATATCGTTCAAATATCTTTTCATCTTCAACTCGGGAATTAAGAGTCGTAAAACTCGACGATTAGACGGGAAAATGTAGAAACTCAAACGCTCAGACATCGAACGAATAGGGAAACGTACAGACCAGAGATCAAACAAAAAGATAAACGGAGAAACCAAAAGTCCGGAGATCAAAAGGAGGAACCAAATGTTCAGAGAAATCAAAGGGAAAGAGAAACGAAGGTAAAACGAGGAAGAAGACGGATTATGAAACGAAGAAACGTAGTGGCGTTTGTGTAAATATCGCCTGATATGGCGGATGGAAATCCCACGGTGGCCTGTCAATCCGACGATCATCCCGCGGGGAACGATAAATATCAGGTCGCTAAAAAGCGACCGATTTATCAATTCTATAGCTGCTTTTACGTCTGTCCAAGTAACAGGAACGAGGCGCGGCAATTTTACGCGTTATAAATTTTCACGTGCGCGAGGACCCTCGCGATTTAATCAAAGTGGAAAAGGAAATACGAGAAAGCAGACCCACCACTTTTACATACACGTCCTTCTTTTCCTCTCTTTTCACATTTTTATCTATATATTCTTCTTCGCTTATCTCTTTTCACGTGACACTTGTTAGAGCAGCGAACCAGTCGAAAACAGTCCAACGTACCGCTGATACAAGTCAGTTTTTTAGTTCTCGACGAAACGCAAGTTTTTCATTTCAAACAGCTTCTCGAATATTTTTCTTTTTTAATTACTCGTGAATTAGATCCACTGTGCTTCTCTTCTTCTCTTCTTTCTTCTTTCTTTTCTATTCTTCTTTTGAAAAAAGAAAATTGTGTTTCCCATTTCTCCCAACTACAAACGAAGTTCATTTCTGGTCCTTGAGAGACCACGAAGCTAAAATTCACAACAATTTGCCCACACTCGATTTTCTACAAACGATAACGTTTGAAAATGAAAGTTCAAATCTAACGCGTTCGAAGCATAATGTTGTCATCCTCGATGAACCACTAGGTGTTAGATCGAAATGACCGTGTTTAAACAATCCTGTCGACAAGCCAGCCGGCACCGATATAGCGAGCATGAGTATTCGTAGGTTGTTTGATAACGGTTGATTGGCGTCAACTTGGTGCTGATTACAGTTAGGATAGGGTTACCGAGCTCGTTAAGGTGGCTTTTGCAAACGATATCATGGCACGCGTGCCATGCTTCGCACAGAGGTGAAATAAGCTTCTTTGCTATTTTACTTACTTAATTCGATAAATAATATTTGGTTTGTGCATGCAATTTTCCTCTAAATGTTCTTCTGTCCTCGATTAATTAGCTACATTGAGAAAGATTGCATCGAAAGAAAGTAGCCACCTAAATATTTCGTATTCAGTTCGTAAAATACAATTGCTCGATGTACATTTCATTACCCCTTAATTAACCTACGATTTACGTTCGAGAATTTACGTTTGGTCCGATCATCGTATTACGGGCTATGCCCGTAATTGTAGGTTAAGGACTTAAACGATTGACCTATCGCTGTAAAATGGAAGAAATATTTGTTGAGTCGAATAGTTAAATTTTACGAATAATATCATTTTATGTAAAATATATCAAGCACTTGACACGGTGGAATATCTTTCTAAGTGGCACATTTGAATCGCTAAAAATTGTGTAGTTTACTTTCTTCTTTCCACTGCTTTTTAGTTTTGTACAAATCCGCAAATACAACTCTGTACATAGCGTAAATACAATCTAAAGACGTCTCGAGGACTAGACGCGACAGGATAAATTCGCGTGTTACTCGAGTGTAGTACAACCGATCAGCCAACCAGCAAATATTGGTGCATCGGTGTTTATCGAACGTTGTTACATCTGTCACGCAGAGATCGCAATTTCGATCTCTTGGTTTAAGAGGCAATTCCTTCAGCGTATCTACCATTACCATTTGCATCTTAATAATTTAACGTTAAGCTGAATAAATAATAACTACGACAGTTTGCTATGGAAACTATTCTATATCTTCTTTGCGTTACTTTACGATATCGCGATATATTTTAGAATATTTCTCGTTCAATTTTCAAATGCACAGATCCCATAGTTCCCTCCTTTCTTCGAACGTATAATAAATTTGCGAAGAAAATTTGCCCGGGTATTCCATTTCGCTAAACAAATCAGACTCGGTTGTAATTTCCAGAAGTGAGATTCGAATCATATGGTAGTATCGTGGACAAATTTTTTTTTTTATTTTATTTGGAAGAATTTTACAATCAATTCCCATTGAGAATTGTAAGTAAATTATTCTGACGTGGTGACTATAACGTGAATAATAAGTGTTTATCTTATGTTTGATTCTAGCTGAATTTAACGTTTAAATCTACAGGGTAATGTCTTGTTAGTCTGCGGATCGGATCCGTCGTGTCAAGTAATTGAGTTTTGGTGCTTGTTAATTTTTATGTTGTGTCTATTACTGAATTTGGATATTTCTTCTTTAACTGTAGGTATCTTAAGGTCGCGATGTATCGTTTCGTTGGTTGGAGCAGCGAGATCGACTAGCGAAACCGAGAGCGATACGCAACGCGTAAATTATTATTATTATTATTGTTTAGTTCGTGCCTTTCGGCTTTGGACGAACTTTCGATTTTACATCTCGTACATCTAATTCTCTTCTTATATGTCTACCTCCCTTCTTTTCCACTCTATTCTATTGCACTATCTTGCTTATTCTACCTCTAAAAATTAGGCATTAGGAACTATAAATTATCAACTAGTGACTAAAAACTATTGCAACTAGAAGATACTTGTTAATAAATATATCGTTGACCTAAACATCGAGTGATTATTTAACGCACTACACCCAATATCTCCTTTTAACCATCGTTTCCTATTTAATCAACACCTGTTTATTTAATCCATTTTAAATAAATAATAATACAATGCTACGACATAGCCTGGCAATGCAGCTTCTTCTCCAACCCTGCAGAAAGTCGATTCGTGAAAAAAATCCAACGTAAAAATTCCAATGTAGAAACGAAGTAGGAAAAGCAAAATTTACTGGAAATTACGAGCTGTGGTAAAATATGTTCCTTAGTAACACGGCGGTACCAAAGTACGCGTCACTTCGTAACCATGATTGCCAACATTATCTCAAAATGAGGTACATTTAGGATGCGCACCGTGTGACTCCAGGCTTGAGAGTACAATCGTGTCCGGTCTGGCGACGACTATTTCCGTCTCGCCAACAACTTTCGTCGTCATTACCGGCTGCTTTTGCATTATCCATGCGGCAGCAGCTTTAAAACCATTTCCTGAATATCGCGCTCGTGATCTAGATGAAAAACCGACCGCGGGCCAGAGATATTTTACATTTTCGATAAACACCAGCCGAATACTCTTTCAGATATTCCAGGCAATGGAGCGTAATAGGGTGACCCGTTTGTCGTGCAATTAAGTTAAAGACAGTGTCGACAAACGTATCGCGGATCACGCGTTTTTACATTCATTTTACGTGTTAGACACCCATAGACCTGAGGTGGTGTTATAGTGTTGTGCGTGATGATTGAAGATGCTGGTTGGCTGTAGATGTCGCCTGCTGGGGTACTGCTATTTTTCTTCTAATTTACATGCGTGGAAGAAAAATAAGAACTACGGGCGCCGGGATTCGAACCCGGGTCCCGAACCTTCGTAACCTAAGGCGCTAACCACTGCTTTTTAATGATGTTTATTTAGCCCAAGATACAATTAATTACATTTTGGTATTCATACTAAACTGTGAATTTTGGTAATGATGTGTTAGGCAAAAGTACCGATACGCGACGGTACGACATAGCCATACTATATTATGTGTCGGCGCTTTACATTTTTGTGTTAAAATCTAATCTTTGGATTTAAGCCGCTGGGGCGCGCAGCTTTTATGTAATTTTGTTTTTCGTTGATTTTTCTGTCCTGAAAACTTGGTCGCAAAACAGGACGCTTCGGTAGTCTACTTTTTGGGTGCTGTGTAACTTTGCGGAGGGGAGGGATGATAGGGAGGGGGAGGGGGAGGGGGATGTTAAATAGGTTTATTTACAATATTTACAATGTTTCCACCTGTGTTATGCGGTGGCAGAATTAGGTTCTGTCGGTTTAATGGTTTGCTCTCTTGTTTTATTACGGATTTGGAATCCACCAATATTTTCTTGTGTTTTTTCTCTTTAGTGTCTTTTAGAGGGAGAGCCATGTTGTATCTCCACCTAGTGTCTGCGGTTTGTCCGTTTATGTTTTCTTCGTAGAGTATAGTTTTGGTCCCTATTTTTCTTTTTATGTGATAAATTATTGGAATGTTATTTTAGTCTTGGAGGTAGTTTTTTTTGTCTAGGTATAGGAAAGCTTCTGGGGGGATGTAGCCTGTTGCCAGAGTGTTTTTGTAATATGCGTCATTTGGGAATAAGCAACTGAATATTAAGCTTTTTTCTTTTATTTTTGTCGCTTGCGCGAAGCGGCACTAACCACTGCGCTACCGTCGTCCGGTTGAACTTAGTGTCGAGTGGCGGTATTTGTTGTCGAGTACCGCCACAGACCTTTGTACCCTGACCATATCATATCGTTCGTTTGGTGCAACAATCACGTAATTGAAAAATTATGATTTTAGGGGAAACGGGTTGCGAATATTTTGAATCGTTATAATTCTACAAAAACACCGCGTTGAAATACCAAATTGGTATAATAATTTGAAAATGTTCTATGCAACGTACGATGTGAAAGTCGCACATGTATTTCCGTGAGTCGGTGTACACGCATGTACCAAACACGATGTTAACTGTGCAACTGCATTGTATTTGAATTAATTAGCGAACACTCTGTGTATAACGAGACGCTCTTCGTTTAGAAAATTCCAGCCACTTGATCCAGGAGGAGATCGCTGGCTTCGTACGAATGCAAATTTCTCTGGAAAGCATAATTCCATTGAGATGCCGCGTTCCATTGGGTGGAGCTGAGGAGGATCAACTGCGAGACGGAGCGGTAGATCGATCCTGCATTTGTTCTTAGCAGAGTTTTCTCATGGAGCTTTTAATAGAGAAAATTGGAAATAACCGTCGAAAGGATTGAGAAATCCGAAATTTGACTACGTTATTTGAAAATCAAAACGCGATTATAAGAATTCCCTTTACCGTTGTATTCTTGTCACAATATTTTCCAACAAATCGATAGATTTGAAAGACAACGGTAAAAAGCAAAAGAGCGCGATCGTATGAGAACTGTATTTCTTAGAAAAGTAGTTCCAATTTTTCGAACTATACACAGAGAAAAGGAAAATCGAAACCGCCTATCAACAGATTACAAAAGACCAAAGACACGCTAGTGGCCGAACGCCTTTCGAACGATGAAAATTCGAAAAAAGCCACAAATCCCAGCCGAACAAGGTCCTTTGTTCGTGGCCACGAGCTAACGAAACCAGCGTTTCGCCTTTTTAATACCCGAGGGTCGAGAGAAAGAGGAAAAAGAAAAGAGAAAAGGTAGGTGGAGAGGAGGACGAAATTCGATCGAGCTTCGAGTTCTTCGACGAAAGTAGACGAAAAGAAACGACGGCGGATGATAAAAAGAGAAAAGAAGGGATCGATACGAAAGGAACGATTCTCCGATCCGATGCCCTTTTAGCAACGATTTCTGCTCCATATCTAACGTACAGGCTATTTCGAAACTACAGGTCCGTTGGGAATATAACTGACGTTTATGAGAAGAACGAAAAGAAATTACCAAGCAATTTATTTCCCTTTTGGCATTTTGCGATTGGTAGGTACCGTTCCCTTCGGTTTGTATTAGGTCGTCCGAAAAGTTTCTTTCGTTTTATAAGAAAATAATCGATGCGCAACATTTTCCGTTTTATATTATTTTACCGAATTACGTATGATCCATTCTGTTCTATCAAAATAAAGATCACGACGTGTCTCTAAAAGAAAGACACTTTTCGGACAACCTAATACTCGTTCGCTTTCGTCGTACTTCGAACATGTTCGTTACCATCAAAATTGGGTATCCACGATAAAAAAAAGAAATTAGGAAATTTCCCAGCGAACGCAGAGAGATCCAGAGACAACTGCAGCAAATAACCATTCTCTGTCTCTGAGCTGGAATAAATTTCGATCGGGCCTCGGTCCATTCTAAACTCTGAATTTCATGAAACTTCCAGCCCTTTTTCTCCGCCGCGACATTCACGGATCGCTTGTGTTACTGGCATTCTGGTCGCGTTCGACTCGCCTCCAATCTGTCGCCGACATCACAGAAGGAAGTTTCGCGTGACGGAAAGGGGATTCGATTGGAAGCCACCGACACCGTTCAGCCTCCGGTAGCTCGACTTCTTCCTTCTGATCTCCGATCTTCTTCGTTCTACAGGCCTCTAGCGTGTTCTCCTCGTTTCTCATCTTGCCTCTCTCTTTTGTCGTTCCATCGTCTTCCTCTCCCTTACGTCGCCAATTTTTCTTCGTTCACGAGCGAAGTAGCGCACAGCCTCCACCAAGTCGTCGATCTCTCTTTCCCCCGTCTTTTCGTTTCTTCGGCGACGTTCGCAGCTAAAAAGGACCAATTCCATCCGGCTGGCGTCGTTTCCCTTAACCCGATTCCTGTCTCCGAGACGATAGATACGGATATACCGTTGTCTTGTACGGTATAGTGCTCCATACGAGCAGGCTGTTTCATCTTGATCAAAGATAAATGTCGAACCGAGACGACCATTTGAATTTGTGAAAAGACGGAAGACGGTGCATCGTGTTCTTGGCAACGTTCTCGAATCGCGGGTTTCTCGGTTTGCGTTCGAAGCGAGCGAAAGGATTTCCGTTCGATGCAATTGTTCGAGGATAATTGCAACAAGATATACATAGGGATAAAAGTGTGATCCTTCGGAGGAGATACGGGATCTTCGCAGAATTTGACTGTTCGAGGAGGCGTTCGAAAGTTTTGACAGAAATAGAATATTTTTGGGAAATTTTGAAACGTCGATGGAAATAAGACGAGGCTTTTGAACGATTTGACGGCTCGGAAAATGTATAAAAATATGGAGAGAATAATAGCGAATTTGTTGGAAAGAATAAGAATCTTTCATATAATTTAACAAACGAAGGAAACGGTTAGTAATATCGATAGAAAAAGATTTGGGAAAGCAAATATTAATTTGCTTGTTAATATCGGTGACGTTTCATTCTTGAAAGAAACGAAGGGGTTCTCATATGGTCCGGTGGTATAAGAAAATTAGAAAATACCGAGAGCAGCGAGATTACACTTTTTAAAGGGATAAAGAGATTTTCATATGCGAGCAACGGGATTCGAAGATATTAAAAGGGATAAAATTGCATTTTTTATGAAAGGTACAGATTCTTATATAATCTGAACACGCGAAAGATGTTTCAGATTGAAGTAAGATTGGCAAGAACGAGCTTGCATCTTTAAAAAGAACAAGCTTTTATCTAACAAGTTTTACCTAACTCGACGAATCGAAATATTCGTCGAACGTGTGATCTAAAAACCGAACGATATTTCAAAACACGAAATAATAATTATTTCCCAATGAATCCGATATTTTCACAAGCGTAACTCAGAAAATGGGACGTGAAACAGAACGTGCAACCTGAGAACTTATCGCGAACCTTGTTAAAACTAGTAAACTAAGCCGCATGCCAAACGAAACCTCTAAATCCCAAAAGCGAAAACGACTTTTTGGAGTAAATCCCATGACGTCCGACGAATCGCGAGATCCCATAAGTTTTCCGATAGTGACCAAAAAAAAAAAGAAAAAAAAAGAAAAAATACAGAAGCGGTAGACCACTCCTTTCGACCCTCGAAATTACTTTCTGGTCCTGAGAGCAAAACGCGATCACGTAGCCTTTAGTCGTTCGATCGATCGATACCGAGAAACTTGGAAAAGTGTCGATTCGACGATTCTCTGCTTCTTTTCCTGTACACGCGGGAACAACCCTTCGCGGTTCCACCCTCCGCGAATCGGAAGTGGTTCTTTTCTCTAAGGTGCGAGGATGCTTGTTAAGTGGTCGATGTTAAGTGGGCGTTTAAACGGTGCTTTTAAATACACGGCAGAAAGTTTTCGCGACAATTAACACTTTGACTGCCACGCCGAAATCACATGTTTCGCCCAAGTATTTTTGTATTTTTGAAAAAGTAATAATAAATTTGTAGCGGCACTCGACAGCAAACTTTCCAACGGTTTCTGTCCAGCGGCTCGCTACACAAAGACCCTATCCTTCGGACAAGATGATTGCCGATCGATGTCGATACATTCTTCCAGAATACTTTCAGCTAACCTAAGGAACCGCTATAAATCTTAGGATTTATTTAGCTAAGGTCCTCCAAAGGAACAAATAATCTTTGTCTTAACAGTCCCTATACCTACCACCCACTACGGGAAGATACTGGAAATCTGCTTTCTTCGCGTACGACGCTTCCTGCTAGCAACTTTCTCTCAAGGGTGGTTAGCATCCTTTTCCAACCAACGACTCAAAATTTAGCCAATTAACGGCGACGTTCGTTTCCCTCACTTTCCGAACCAACTGATCTCACTGTAAATCGTTGTCTCGATAGATATTATCGCAGTTTAAGTTTGTTTTTGCCGTAACGGGAAATTAGGAATACGTAATGAAATAATATGAAGTAATCATAAAGTTTATTACAAAAATTGCTGGAAATGTTGCAGTGAGATCCGTCATAACGAGACGCGATGAAGTGCACGCGTACCGAGCGAGAATTCAAAGTCGATTTTCTCGAAAACAAAGCGTCAAAGGAAAAATTTTTATTCTATATTTTCGACTTCTTTTTTCGCGTAGAATCACCCCCTTTCCGCTTGTACCACCAGTTACCAACCACCCTGTATAATAGTAAAGTATGTTCACACTTCTAACTTCGATTATACGATTACGAGGCAGCGTTTACGATTATTTTCTAAGTTGTGTTTAGAATAATATTCGTAGATTACCCCTGAAAGATATGGATGCAAACACAGTGCACCGTTAAATGCGAGATTTATTCTCATTTTTTTTTTTTTTTATTGATGTTCTAATAAAAATGTTTAATCGTTCAATGAGGCACTTTCTGTTTCAAAGTATCTTCTATTTATCGGTTATATTCAAAATACCCTAACTGTCAATTTTCATAAAGTTTTTACAATTATAAAAGGTTGAAGCGCTCTGGTCACTAATGACCACCGTGGCCGGTCGACCAACGTGGCAGTCAAAGTGTTAACAGCCTTGGGAGCACGCTGTGTTAAAATTCGCGATGGTCTCGTACTCAAGGAACGTGATTCTGTCAGAGAGGAATCGCGTTTCTTGCGTTTCGGACGAACCACCCGTTCGAGACGTAAAATTTTGATTAATTTCTCTGGAAATAGAATGAGTGGAACCGGTACAGCGAAGTCACGAAACGAAACATTAAATCTCGAGAGATCCGAAAATCCTGGACAGATTTCGTTTCTTCTAACGGTCATCTGAATGATATGGTGGACGATATGATAAAAATATAACGAGACAAATTGACAAATAGATTCTAATAATTAATAAATCACCGCGTGAATCGCGCGTTCGAATCAATTATTCTTCAATAAGCTGTATAAATACGTTTAGTAATGGATTCCTTATCGATTTCAGATTGCAATTTGCATGTATAACACGCGCTAATTATTGCAGATGCTGCATCGCCTGATCTGGCCGATATCAAAGAATCAGCTTCGATAAGCATAGTTTAATAGATGTGTAATCGAAGAAATATAGCCTTTTCAAACGCGCTTTATCCGAATAATATAACGGAATTTTCTTTCGAACGAAAAGTTTGTAAGTTTCTAAGTTTTTCGATCGCTCTCCTTCAAATCGATTCTTACATTTACGAATTAGCGTCAGTTTTTCTATGGCAAAAGTTTGCGAAATCAGAATGAAGGATTGCACTTTCTAGAAGTTCATTGCTCGTGGCATCTGTTTGGCAAATTTCATTACTTTTTCTCCCAAGTAACACGAATTTCCTACCAGACGTTTTCAACCTACGAAAGCCTCGCGTCGTTCTCTATCTTTCAAGTTCCTATTAAAAATTCAACTTCTCACCTTTTCTCGAAATATTGTCTATATATATGAAACATTTGTTTACAATTTTCTGTTATTATAATTCCATCGTAAAGATAGAGAACACGTAGAATTATAAAAATGCCAGAAGGTTTATCACAAGAAGTAGGCGAATTTATCGTAAGAAATAAGTTGAAGCTGTTAATTTGGTAACATTTTAACACGTTGCGCTAGTAATAATTGATTAGCTCCTGTAACTATTTTTCTTATTTGCCCCATAACCGACGCCCCATGGCAATTTCGTATAATTCGCAATTTCCACTAAGCAACAAATTGAACGTTATCTGGCCATCTAAGGTCCTTATTGGCAGCTTAAACGAGGCATCTTTAAAGCGATAAAATATATCGATGATAAAACGACCAAGGACGATACGTAAAGATGACGGTGCAACCAAAAAAACTTCTCGCGCTTTATTGGCGAAAAGTGAATCGGAGAAGGTAAGGAGGCTTTCAAACACAGACCTCGATATATCTATCGTCGTCATATCGTCGAGACGGATCATGATAAAAACTCGGCTTCCAATGGCAAGGAAAACACAATTATCGGCCAATCAAAGCGTTCAGCCATCGTGGAAAGGCTCGAATTTAGCATCCGCTGTTTTCTACGCTTAACAAAAAGATTCTACCCGAACGAAAAAAAAAAAGAAAAAGAAAGCAGAAAAAAAAGGAACAAAAGCGAAAGTCTATTGTATCCACTTTGTTTATGAAGCTTATTACTGCTTCTTCCGTTTTTAATAAAACCGCTTTAGCGACCGTTCGGAGAAACTTTTTTGTTCGGCATTATTCAGAAACTCGACATATTAAAATCCCTGTCACGCGTGATTCTTACATTAAAATTCGCTTGCTGGAAACCAATTTATCGACGCAATTGACGAAAATCCTAGAGTGCTTGGGCCGATCCTTCGATGCTCGGCAACAAGCCATGTAAAATTTCATAAATTCCACGGAACAACGATCTGATTTTTCGTATTTTCCATATAGGAATTCCTTCGTTCTTCTAGTTCGATCAATTGCATTTTATCGAAAACTGAAAAGAGGAGAGAAGAAGTAATGAAAAAACAAATTGAATAGCAGAAAAAAAATATGCCTAGAAATATAAATCGTTTTTCATCTCGCTATACATCAAGCATGCACTTGAAACGTATCAGCCATCGACTCGAAACCGTACGATACACGAAACGATTATTTTCATTTCGAAATATCGTTCACGTTCTAACGCTCTCACGTTCGATACAGCCACTGTGCATGTTTTTTCTCTTCTTTATTTTTTCCACTCTCCCTCTCTCTCTCTCTCTCTCTCTTTCCTCTTTTTTTTATAATCTCAACGTGGGATCTACGAGTTTCGATTAATAAAACATCGTGATCCGAAGTTAAACGGAGCGTTATTTTCCCACCAAGCAACCAATGTCGTATAAAACGCGAGATTCGACGTCTATCAGATAGAATATCGCTTTCGAGTTTATTTATTATTTTTACTTTTCTAATAAATATCGCTAAGGGAATAATACACGATCGTGTAAAAGTCTCCACGGACAGAATACCAATGATTTCCCTTTTGTTTGTACTGATAGTATCGAAAGTAAGGGAACTATTAGGTTGTCCGAAAAGTGTCTTTCTTTTAGAGACACGTCCTTCACAACGATACATTTTTCTACAAACGTGAAACCTAATCTATCGAACGTTGTAATCTTTATCTCGATAGAACAAAATGGATCGTACGTAATTTGATAAAATAATATAAAACGGAAAATATTATGCATGCATTACTTCCTTATAAAACGAAAGAAACTTTTCGGACCACCTAATATTTGAAAACTTTTGAGAAATTCTCTTTTAATATAAAATATAAAATGCGAATATAAAATGATCGCAACAGTAATTTCATCTCTCATATATAACGCTCGTCGATAATTTCTCGGCTTTATTGCATGTAACTGATAAAATTATTATTTAACGATGAAAATGCCAATCGATAACCAACAAATCTTTCCATCTTCCAAGAAAAAAGTATAACGCTCTATTTATCGCATGTCCATTGAGAAAGAGAGAAGCTCGAACCGCGATGAATCATGAACGCGCGGTTGAAGGCGAACGTGGATTTTTCCCAGCAGTGGCAAACTACCAACGTAATTTATATTTCATACGAGTCAGTGCAACGATTCTACCCGACCTTTCCACCCTTTTCTATTTCTTACAGCTTTCGTTTTCCATCGCGAATATTCGTTTGTTCGCTCATCTTTCTCACCCTTTAGACGTTGTGTACGTAAAAGTCGGGAAAGCGTGCTGGTGATAAATACTCGGGTCTACTGGCGCAATTACCGGTCGGCTGAAAAGCGAGATAGGGCTGGAAGGACAAAAAAGAGAGACGAGCGTGAAGAGAACCGAGAAGGCGCCGGAAGAAACCGCCAAGGCTTTTATTACTCGAGACTCATCGGAAATTTCATTCCCCTTTCGTGTTTCGTGGAGACTGCAGGCTGAATTATAATCATTATGTGGCTGACAAACAATCTGTTAAGACGTACAGGCGACAGATAGAGTCGACAAAGGCAAAGAAAGAACGAGCATTCTTACAATTTGGCAATTTTACGTTAAATAAAATCTTCGTGCAACGAAGAGTGAAGTACAGCGAATAATATTGTCTAGGGAATAAATGAAAGGCAGAAAAGAGAGAGAGAGAGAGAGAGAGAGAGAAAAGGAAAGTGCATGGAATCTCAATTGATTCATAAGTTATCGTTCCTTTTCACCGAGTAAACGAATATTTTCCCTTTGATTTCCCAAAGGTAAAATTAGGGAATCAAAAGGGGAATTCTCATTGAAATAAAAAAAGATATTCTTTGGTTTGGAAAAAGACGATTAGGCTTGGAACAAAGAAAATTAACTGTTGAGGTTGAGGTTCACTGATTGAAGAACGAGTGGATGAATTTGTAATAGAAAAGTTTTGTTTTTTTTTATTTGGTAGACTTTTTACAATCAATTCTCATTGAGAATTATAAGAAAATTATTTTGACGTGGTACTGTAACTTGGATTATAAGAGTTTATAGTATGTTTGATTCTAGTTGAATCTAATGCTTCAATCTAAAAGGTATTGTCTTTTTAGTCCGCGGATCTGATCCGTCGTGTCAAGTAATTGGCTAACTAATGGGTTTTGGTGGTTGCTAACTCTTATATTATATCTGTTACTGAATTTCTTTAACTGTCGGTATCTTAAGGTCACGATGTACATAATAGAAAAGTAAATTGAAATAATTAAAGGTATAAGTATAAGTATAATCTATAAGTTTATGCTGATTCAGATCCTTGATGTTACTAGACAGTGGAATGATAGGGAGCACGTTCATATACAGGGTGGTTGGTAACTGGTGGTACAAGCGGAAAGGGGGTGATTCTACGCGAAAAAAGAAGTCGAAAATATAGAATACAAATTTTTCGTTCGAGGCTTTGTTTTCGAGAAAATCGACTTTGAATTGTCGCTCGGTACGCGTGCACTTTATCGCGTCTCGCGTCGTTATAACGGATCTCACTGCAACATCTTCAGCAATTTTTGTAATAATAAACTTTTTGATTACTTCATATTATTTCATTATGTATTCCTAATTTTCCTTTCCGGCAAAAACAAACTTAAACTGCGGTAATATCCATCGAGACAACGATCTACAGTGAGATCCATTATAACAAGACGTGATAAAGTGCACGCGCACCGAGCGAAAATTCAAAGTCGATTTTCTCGAAAACAAAGCCTCGAACGACAAATTTTTATTCTATATTTTCGACTTCTTTTTTCGCGTAGAATCACCCCCTTTCCGCTTGTACCACCAGTTACCAACCACCCTGTATTTACAGCAAAATGACATTACCAAAAAAGTTAAGTTTACAGCTTTGGTTAGAGGCTACAGGGAACACAAATAGAAATCTATTTATTAGTGTCTTTGTTCCTGGACCTTGTAACCCAAAACATAATGTACATTCGAGGATACAATAATATGCACTTTTCCTTATTTAAAATATGTCTGCGTAATAGCAGTCTCCAGGTCACGAATATACATAAATAAAGATGTAGAGTTTTTCTTCAAGTAGTTACTTCAACATTAAAACAAACAGAATTATTATTAAACTCACGATCATTAAACAACCTTATCTATCATTCAATCAATTAAAAATAAAATTGTCTTAGTCTGAAGTAAACAGATTGGAAGATAAAATAAGGAAACAGAGAAGAGAATGATCGATAAAGGAATTGAAAATTGTGTGTGTTAATACTCGCAATTCTCCGAGACGACAGAAAGGCATATCGATCTGTGTTCAAGGATGAATAACGCAAAATCTCGCTTGAGACTTTGTTTACGCGTAGATTATATGGTAAAGTTCAATGGAGAGCCATACTGTTCATCATCGTTCGATCAGTGGTTGGTATAAACTGAGAATTATAGTTACTCTTCCTGTGCTTTGGTTCGAGAAAGAAACTCTTTCCCTACCATAACTGGAAAACGATACTTTTTATTTAAATTGTAAAAATTAAAAAAAAGATGTGGGAAAAAAGGAAAAGAGGGCACATGATCGATAAAGGAATGGAGATTAATATGTCTGCGTATATTTGTTAAAAATATAGGCGTTTTAACAACGAACACGAACTTAAACAGACTTCATCGTACAATTAACATTCGATTAATTTCGACACAATTCCGGGATGTGTCTCTCTAATTAGTTTTGAAACAGGCGGAAGTTGGTACGATCGACCGCAGTAGCTGAAATTTCCATCTCCCTCGCATAACTTTTCTCATAATTGTGCAGACGAAATATATTTCGATAGATCTGGAAAATTAATTTGCTAATATGCACACAACATACGTACAATTGACTACATTTTTAGCCTTATCAGGACTAAATTTTTTTAAGCTGTCAGATATTTAATTTCTTTGTTATTAATCATTAACATTAAGAATTACTATTAAGAGTATAATTTTTGTGAATAATTTTGTTAAGAAGATGTAACCCGCTAAAATTGACGACTAGTTTTATTAAAAACAAACGCATTTATTTATCGATTTGGTAATTAATAACACGTCGAGGTAAAATGTTGCATATTCGCAACAAAAGGGCTAATCGCTTTTCTGTCATCTCTCGCCTTTCTGGTTGTTTTTTAATTACTGTTGCTGTTCGAACGAGGAAAATATATTTTTTAAGGATGATCTCAATTTTGAGATTCTAAATTTTCAATGTACTTTGAATCATCCTGTGCTTTGAACAATGGCAACAAACTTTTGTAATTTTGAAATTAAGGAAGTTTAGTTAATGAATAAAAATGTGTTTTAGGGGATTAGGATTCCTTTTACGTTTAGTATTAACCCTCCGTGGGCAAGCGATATTTTGTGCACTTTCCTGGGGCAACCTGGGTCGTTTACGTCCACGACTAATCTTTTTATTGTTCTTGGCTTTCAGAAAATCTGAAAAAATTCTTAGATACTTATGAAAGCTTCTACGTTAACATACAATAGTTTTTTTCAATCGGATGTTCAGAGGATTAATTAGAAAAAATAAAAATTCGCAAGAAAGTTTGAAGAAAATGGAAATTTCTTTAAAAATAAATATTTTTGTCATATATAAATAAGTTCTTGCACGGTTGTGAACTTCTTTTCAGGATTATTATCGACTTCTTTATAACCTGTGTCAAATAGATAACAGGATTCTCGAAAATGTGATTACCTATCACCAAAATTTTCGGAAAATGCTACTCTTTTTCAGTGCTATAGTGCTCGAGGCTTATCAGTGCTCGAAGTTAATTCAGTTTGTCAAAAAGCAAAATTTTATTCGTTACTTTGCTATTCGACTCTTGAGATTAAACGTCCAGATAAAAAGGTACCCAACAATAAAAAGTTTATTTGATACATTTACTTACTATACGATACTTGCTACAATTTGGAACTTACGAAGAGGAAACTCGCGATGAAAGAGAAACGATGTGTGATGGTTTGTTTTTAAAACGAAATAATTAAATGGACTTTATTGAAAAACTATAATTAAAAATTAATATTTTAAGTAATTTTTCAAATCCTACGTCCAGAGAATAATTTAACGCAGCTGTTCGTTCTCTCGGGATGTGTAGTCGTTCGATTATTCCAGAACATAATTGTAGGACATACAAAATAAAACGGAAGGAGAGTAAAAGTGACAAGCTTTTCCTCCCAGGCTTACGAGAAAATTCTCCCTTGAGACAACTGATCGATCGTGATTATTAATTCAACGTCACGCTCCAAGGGGAGGGGGAAGTTAATTTACATAATCGCCAGAAGAACGCAGCAACAGTAATTGTACATGTAATTAGCCAGATATTAGATAGGATAATAATCGAATGGAAAGCTAGAAAGGAGGGAAAGGCCATCTGGAAAAACAGAGATCCCCGAACATATCGGGAATTATCTACTTTAACTGTAATTCCTAGTACGCTGTACAAATCGGAATAAATCCTGAGTATCATCAAATAGCTGTTACGTAAAAATACTAATAAATTCTATTTTATCTTTCATCCCTTTTGTTCTTGATTTCACTTTGCCATTTGCTTTTCTTTTTTTTTTTCTTTTAATGCTAAAAAATACAAATTTCAATATCACAATGTCGAATTATGTAGTTCGCTTTATTCGTTCTTTATTTTATTAACAATTATTTATCGCAATTTTCTCTGTTTCTTTTCGTTAACGATACATTTGTATCCTTCGAAATTCGATGTTTCTTATCCAAAACGCGACAGAAATTTATCGAAAATTATCAGTGGAATCAACGGTCGAAACAATTGGCAACCATCTCAAATCCTCTAATACCAATTTATCGTAGAATAATAAAAGAGTGGAAAAATCTAAAATCTCTGTAAAAATGGTTCGTCGCTACTAGAAACCAGCCAGACGTTCCAGACCAATAAAACTGGTTCCCAAATAGAAAACATTCTCATCGTTCGATTTTTGCCTTCTGTCATCGAACATCTAATAATTAAAAATAAAATATCAGAGAAACTTGGTCGTCACTACCAAAAGCCAGCAGACTTCTCTCGAAAAGGATAAAAAATCATCCTGATAAATTACGATACATCCTCTTCGTCTGATATAAAAAATTCCATCGCAATATCCAAAACGTAGTGAGAGAAAAATAATTTTTCAGAGCGTGGTTCATTATTACCGAAAGCCAACGAACGTTTGACCTACTTTCCTATGGGTTTCGCAAATCCTAGGAAAACATTCCAACGAAGGCGTTCCGCGGTGAATCGTCGAGGCTTCCACCAGTTATTTTCGTAAGGTGGATAATCCACTACTCCATCGAAGTAGTAAGGCCGCGTGGCAGGTCAGACACCTCTAATCCGACATCCCAAGTATCAGTCGAGTCTTTCGTTTCTCTGAGAATTCGAAGTAGAGTCGTGCAGGTACTCCATCGACGTTTATTTTTAATGGAACATCGGCTGATCTCTTTAGACGGTGTTGCGTTTGAAAAACCAAGGAAGTCGAAATTTACGAACTGTAGGATTATAAGATTTAGGAATTATCGAGGTATTACGTATTATACTTTGCCATTGGCAGAGAATCTCCAATTTCTAAATTCGGTGCCAGTTTCAATTCAGAAATAACTCGATTCTAAATTCAAAGATCCGGTTTCTCCCGTATTTGTGCTAGGCTTTTAAGAGATCAGAGAACCTGAAATTTAGAAAATTAGACAAGTTCAACTGTGCGGAGAAAATTATACGATGCACTTGACAATGAGTCGTATAATTGATAAGGTAGTTTAGATATAAGAATAGACTTATTCCGACCAAAATTAAACAGAAATTATTGAGCAAAAATGAGAGATACTTCCGACAAGAGCATAATTACTTCCTATCTTTATCCCGAGTCCGTGCACTTTGAAAAAGCTTGGAAAACTTGTTTTTAAATGGAATTTTCTTATTGATATTACTTTATCCCTTTCGTTTATTTTTCTCTGTCTGTTCTTTTATGTAACTATCGATTATTGTCTGATAATGCCAAGACCAGGCAACCGATTCAACAAATTACATAACGCTTATTGTATATATTATATAAATCCGTTTACGCTGTCAACGTTCTTTTTTCCTTTTCTTTTTTTTTTTCATTTAAAATTACGACTGTTCCTAATCGAACGATTCGAGTTCCGAGTAGAGAAACGATGTAAATGTTAGCGCGTAACAAAAAACTAATTACGTCGCGATAAATCTATGAATTCTGGTAATAAACGCACACTTAGAAAAAAGAAATAAAAAAATAAGATAGTTCAAGGATACTGCAAAGCATTTCGTAAAGAATTCGGATACCCCTCGAACCGGTTTAAAGGGAGAGCATAATAAAAGCGAGTAGTAAATTCTCGTAACAGCTCAGACATCTCTAATCCGACGTCTAAAGTATCGATGGAGCTTTCCATTTACGTAAAATCCGAGATGAAACCAGTCGAATCCTCAAAGTAGTCGGTGGACGTCCATTTTTAATGAGATTCGACTGACCGCCGTGTCGTCGTGACCCTATTAAACTACTGACACTGTAGGTGGGCGAGAAACGAGCAGCCTTTAAGTCGACCCCCGTTTTCGTGTTTCCCCTGTGAGGCGACGCTGCGAATTGATGCATCGCCACCCTCGCGCGATCGATAGTGCACTCGCCCCGTCAGTAATTTACCTGACTAGCAATTTTCGAGGGGTACAGGACAGAAGGAAAATTATTTGACGCGAGAAGACATTAACTGTCTGTTGTTCAATTTTTCACGGTAACGCATCATACGGATGGGGACAGGCTGTATTTCGAACGCAGAAGGTTACGACGCCAGGCGTATTGAAAAGTCGAACAATTTTCCAGATATTTCGAACGTCAATTTTTCTTCGTTCGATCAGCCACGGAACGCTGAAGCGATTTCGTCGAATCTTTTTGCTCGTACGTCCGTATCTGGCAACACGCTCAAATGGCGAACCGGGTCGAGATAGTGTTTGAAATATGCGACTAACCTGACTGTAAATAAAGAAATTCAAAAGGCACGACCGTATCGCGACCAAATTACCGCTAAAAATATCCGCCGATTTTAGAGAATAGCGGTGCAACCTGTGATTTATAATATTCCGTGAGAATGGCGGCTTTCCGTAATTTATACGTTTTATGAAATATTGGTTTACAGATAGCTCGACAAATCTCCGATATTATGGCCGAATCGTATTTTTAATCGAACAAGACAATATAATATGATGGAATATCAGTACGTAAGGCAGTGAGAAGTAAATATATCGTGAGGCGTCGTGGAAGGCGTCTTAAGCCAAAAGGCAAGGATTACGATAATTGGGATAAAGTTCATAGAATGACGATGATCGAAACTCAACACTTTGCACTCAGAATTTTATTTCAATTTCGTTGCCAGCAGCTCCCAACGTTTTTAAGCGTTTTATTTGAAATTTACTTTAAGTAAAAAATAAGACAATTTAAATAAACAAAGGAAGAAAGAAATTCACTTAAATAGCAGTATTATTCTCACTATTGTCGTATTTTGTAATTTTTAACTGCATGATATATCTCGAAACAATTTCCAGGATGCAATCCTGGTTTTCTTTCGCACGTTTCACAAAAATGGTGGGACTGAAAGAATGTCGAGTGAGACTCGACGAAGAAGCTGCCGAGATAAAAACTGATGTCGAGTCACACTCGACGTACGAGTGCAAAGGGTTAATGGACAAAGTGTAGTAAATGATATTTTGAAGAAAAAAAGGTTCGAGCGATTTGAATATTGAAAAATATTGGGGAAATTCGACGTATTTAAAATTTAAGAAATTGATAAATTTTTGATCTTGCAGGGACGTTCTAGATTTAGAAAAATAAAAAAGGGAAAGAGAAAAAGAGAATATAATATGATGGAATATTACTACGTGAGGTAGTGAGAAGTAAATATGACGTGAAATGGAAGGCATCCTAAGCCAAAAGGCGAAGACTACGATAATTAGAATAAAGTTCATAGAATGGTGGTAATTGAAGAAAAAAAATGGTTGTTATTTTGAAGAAAAAAAAGGTTCAACCGGTTTGAATATTTAAAAAATATTAGGGAAATTCGACTTATTTCGAAGTCGAGAGATCGACAAGTTTTTATCTCGCAGGTTGAAACGTCCTAAATTTACAAAAACAAACAAATTTCTATTTTCTTCTGGAAGGGAAGTGTAAATTTTTAATTTCTCTACCTATTGGAATACGAATCAACTGTAACTTTTAGAAATAAATAGAAGAACCTGTAAATTTACAGGGACTCCAAATAGGATAAAATAATTCTTGCTCATTAAGGGAAATAACCTGTATCCAGTTCCCTCTGGTATCTCGTATTATTAAGCGAGTCATTTTTCGACTATTTAACTGAGATAGTTTAAAAAATCGAGGCGATATTTTAGAGATATTTCGGCAATTTTGTATCATAATGTTTAACGAACCGACATTTATCTTTGTCACTTTCATCGCAGAGAACGCAAGAACCTCGTGAGAACTTTCTTCCGTTTACAAAGTATTTCTAGATATACAGAGGTTGATGTCCTATAGACTAGTCGATAAAAGCTTCGCTATAACTCAACCTATTACTCGTATCTGTTATGATATGTGGCAACAAGTCGAAGACAGAAGATACAATTGCACGATAGATATTTAGTATGTGAATAACATATAATTTAATATTTGAATAAATTACAATTATATTAAATTATAATGTAGTATCGTGGGCGAGGAGCCTGGGGGAGGGGTATCGTGCGAATTATAAACAAGCGGTTGCCGAGCACGTGCACGATGGGGCTTAAACAAAAGATACGAGGCTAAGACAAAAGACAAAGGGTTGCTAAGGGACATAAACGAATTAACGGCAGTATGAGTTGAGAAGCCAGAGAGCGCGGATTGCGTTGTCGAGATAGTGTTGTTAGCGTTGTTAAGAGAGAGTTGAATCTGTGTCGACGAGAGTTGTTAATTGATTATAATACGTTGTTACGATTAGTTCATGTTGAACAACCATTGTTTTCTGTTTAATCCATTTATTATTAATAAACTAATTATTATATTTACGATACTACGATAATATTCTTCGTTCGAATTTTTCTATCGAATTCTAAAGCATGTGATTTTCTTCTCAACACGATCGTCGTCTAATAATACCATTCCAATATTATCATTTATGATCATTGCAAACACCGATTCATTTTTCTACCTTTAACTTCGTTAAATTTTTCATTCGTTTCGAACGAAAACAGTACCGAAACTGTCGAGAATAAAATAATTCAGGACATGCAAGATCAAACCTGTTCAGTGCCGTACCTTAGAATTTTTCTTTATTAATAAATACGGAACAGTTGTTTTACGATTCCTCCAGGAACGCCGTGACTTCGATGTTCGCCAGGAAGACGGCGAGGACTTCCGGTATGACATCTCCGTGGGACGAAACGAGTCGCGCAGATAACGCGAAAGAACTCGCGCAGATAACGCGAAAGAACTCGCGCAGATAACGCGAAAGAACTCGCGCAGATAAATTCCGAATATTCTCGGATGGACTGATTCCGATTCCAGTGTCCAGTCGGATTTAC
The DNA here is from genome assembly GCF_040668555.2 of Bombus flavifrons. Classification (NCBI taxonomy): domain Eukaryota; kingdom Metazoa; phylum Arthropoda; class Insecta; order Hymenoptera; family Apidae; genus Bombus; species Bombus flavifrons. The sequence goes on from NC_138450.1 coordinate 14,199,820, forward strand.
TTTTCGTTCCGGATCACCGTCTACTTAAACTTTTTCGTCTCCGTTCCGTTTACCATCGCCGAGAAATTCCACGAGTTTACGATTCCATCCGCAACCTTGACATTCTTTCGCCCGCTGGAATTAGATCTTGAAAATGATAATAAATCGCTTCATCGTAGTCAGTATTTTCTATTCTTTCCAT